>NC_041385.1:671845556-671932615 GCF_002162155.2 Triticum dicoccoides | reverse complement strand
CCCTCCTCAATCTCGAGATGTGTTATTTTGATTGGGCTGTTCGATTCGGTGCTTCCGAGCGAGGAGACCGCGCGTGGTTCGTTGTGGGATGGCCTGGCTGCGTAGATACGTGATAGATTTGTGCTTGGCTGATTGGTGTATGGGGAACTATGCAGTTGTGCCGAGGGAAATTAAATTACTTGTAGGATGATAGTTGCAATTAAAAGGGAGCTCCTAATTGTCCCCAAACCATCCTGAGATGCCAGGAGGATTGCTGTAGTTCAGCTATTCAAATTTGATGCTGCAGTTCTATGCTTAAATCACAATATTCTGTTTTCTGTCAAACTACACTGCAAGTTAAATTTCTGGACAAGTGAATCTGCCAAGAAGATTCAAGTTCATTGTAGTTAGGAGGCCCTGCAGTTTGCGAACTGCACGCTGCTGCTTTATCATCAAAAGTTATTCTGGAAGCATTTTATTTCCCCCTAACACGGACAATTCAACGTCTGCTTATTGCCCAATGTCATCAATACCAACTTCTATGTTGACCGTGGTTCTCTCTTCTACTGCCACAGCCTTCGCCGACAACATTCGCTGAGGTTTTCCAGTGCATGTTTGATTACATAGATAGGCTCTTTATCATGGTTCGCCCTCGGAAGCTTTTGTACATGGCCATTGGTACGCATTTCATCTCTTTGTTATGGAGGGAATTCCCTCGCTGATCTTTTCTGTTTGGCTGTTCTAATGTTGCTCAAACTGATGTAGTCATACTCTTCCTTTAGAATGAATAGGCATCCTCTTCCCTGAACAATGGCAAAACATGTTAAGCTTCCCTTTGAACAGCTTACTATTGTCTCTACTTACATTAAACACATTTTCTCCATTTTGTATTGTCCTACAATGGCTTACAGATGGTGTGGCTCCTCGTGCTAAGATGAACCAGCAGCGCTCTAGACGATTCAGAGCTGCAAAAGATGCTGCTGATGCGGTCAGTATTCTAGTGGAATTATTTTCTTATATTCAGTATAATCATACAGTTGTATCTATTGTTATTTGTGGAAATCCACAACCATTTATGATTGCACTCACTGGTTACTGTTGTCCTATGTCCAGGCTGAAGAAGAAGAAAAACTGCGTGAAGAGTTTGAGAGGGAAGGAAGAAAGCTTCCTCCAAAATTGCAATCACAAACATGTGATTCTAATGTTATTACTCCCGGCACGGAGTTTATGGCTGTTCTATCAGTTGCTTTGCAGTACTACATCCACCGCAGATTGAATTACGATCCTGGATGGAAACAAATTAAAGTAAGCATATCTTTTTGCTAATTTGACATTTAGTGTTGGGATTTATATTTGTTAAATATGTTTGGTCATATTTCCTTATGGTTCAATAACACCATGGATTGGTATTAGAAAGTATGTAGAAATAATATGTATCCTGATTACAATCTTTTGAAGGTCATTCTTTCTGATGCCAATGTTCCTGGTGAAGGGGAACATAAAATCATGTCCTACATTCGTGGCAATAGGAACCTTCCTGGATTTATCCCAAATACCCGACATTGCCTGTACGGCCTGGTAAGTTCTGTTCCTGTATGCTTAATGCTCTATTTCTTGTTGGACAATATTTTATCTGTTAGTCTTGCTAACGTATAAATTTAATCTCATGAATGCAGGATGCAGATCTAATCATGTTAGCTCTAGCAACACACGAAGTGCACTTCTCCATACTGAGAGAGGTTCTCTTCTCAGAATACAGAATTTACGCTTTCTGCCATATCTACATGCCACAGCCTTGTGCTAATAAACAGTGTTACTTTTTTTTTTGTATTTTCCTGTTGTCTATGTTGCTACTCTACTTAAAAAAATCAAGTTCTTTCGTTCAGAGCACTGCCTTTTCCATGAACATTTCCTTTGACTTTTTGCCATGAAAGCTTATTTGCATACACTTTGTTTTGCAGGTGGTTTTCACACCTGGACAGCAGGACAAATGCTTCTTGTGTGGTCAAGTTGGACATCTAGCAGCAAAGTGTGAAGGAAAGGCAAAACGTAAAGCTGGGGAGTTTGATGAGAAGGGTGATGAAATAGTACCTAAGAAACCTTACCAGGTAATGAGATCAATTTCTTCTATTGCAACTTGTGATGTGATGCTATTCAGTGGACTTACCAACGGACTTACTTTCATTTGTGCTGCTCCACTTTTGTGCCTTCACAGTTCTTGAATATATGGACCCTACGAGAGTACCTAGAATACGAGTTCCGAATGCCAAATCCAGCTTTCGAGACTGATATTGAACGCATCATTGATGATTTCATCTTCATGTGCTTTTTTGTTGGCAATGATTTTCTTCCACACATGCCGACACTAGAGATTCGTGAGGTTTGTTTCCTATTTTATAGTTCAAAAGGTTACTTTGCAGCTAGCAGCTATGAAGTTATGTAGTGTTACCAGTTACTACTAAAGTGGAGCTCTGTTTTTTCTTTGGAAGTTAGACAGGTTTCGTTTTCTGTTTGTAGTTCACTTTCTTAGATTATTGTCACACGATGTTAACTTCCATATCTGTCTGCAGGGAGCTATTAATTTGTTAATGGCTGTATACAAGAAGGAATTTCCTAATATGGGTGGCTATTTAACTGACGCTTGCACGGTATTCAAATTTCATTCATACCTCATATTATCCAAGTGGTATCTTAGAAATTTATTTTATTTGAAATGATTCTCATGGGTATTTCAGCAGTAACACATTTTATCTTCATTGCTGTAGCCTGATCTGAATAGAGTCGAACACTTCATTCAAGCAGTTGGTTCATACGAGGATAAAATATTTCAGAAAAGAGCTCGTTTGCACCAGGTAAAGATGGCGTCTATCTTGATTTTGCTTCTCAATTACTCCCTCCGTCCCATAATATAAGACGCTTTTTGACTCTAGTATAGTGTCAAAAAAAGTCTTACATTATGGGACGGAGGGAGTACTTAACTTCAACTGTATTTTTGTTACGAGCAATATCCTATATGACATTTCTTCTCTATGGATGATATCGAATGCTTTTTCATGTTGTCAAGTGGCAACTAATCTACCTTATAATTGTGTTAGTTGTTCACAATAGTTAATATTCCCCATTTCTGTATCTTGGCTCCATATAGCTTGATGTGTCTGCTTTTGTGGTTAACTGTATTTTTGTTATTTAAGCTGGAATTTTTGTTAGATGCTTTGCATGCACAGTGAATATTATGGGTCATTAAATTTTACAGAATAAGAAAATATAGGGGTCTGCAATGGTCTTCTATCCATATTTGTGCTTGGAATTTGATATGTTATCATGAAATTTGCATTTGGCACAACACATTCACAAAGGTCAGGCAAGACATGCCTCCCCCATCCGTAGCCATTTCTCGAGTTGTGTACTCTGCAAGGGTCAGTTTGGTTGCTACCTCTGGTCCGTGCCTGAAAAAAAAGGGTGCCTGGTATGTGCCTGAGTCGTTGATGTTTTCTGCCTGACCAGGCAAATCTGACATGTACTACATGTTTGGTTGGCAACTTGGCCTGGGTAGGTGTTTAGGAGCTAGTAAAAGCTAGATGCTTTGAAAAGTCTCCCGTGGGTCCCTTTCTCACATAAGATTAGTAGTCCAGGCAGCGGCCTGGCGCTTGATGGTGGACGCTTGAGCCAGGCTAATTGTGCCGCACGTGATTCAAGGCAGGCTAATGATGTCAGCATACATTCCAGGCCAGTCACTCATTTTATTTCCCAGGCACAAACCAAACAACACTCAGGCAAGTCTCAGGCAGCCTCCAGGCCAGGCACAAAGTACCCAGGGTAGCAATCAAACTGACCCTAAATCTCTTGGAACTCAACAATATAAGTAAACGACTTTTGATTGCAAATGTTTCCAGACCTACTTATACATTTGATGCTCAGCCATTATTAAGTTAGCAACTAGTAGTGGGTGCTTTCACTTACAGTTTACATTTTCAACGTTGCTGTCCTTTGTAGCGTCAAGCTGAAAGAATAAAACGTGATAAAGCCCAAGCAAAGCGAGGTGATGATCTGGATCCCCATGTAAGGGGTGATCTTATTGTGCCTGTTGCACGTTTCCAAGGATGTCGCCTTGCCTCTGGGGCTGTGGCTTCACCATATGAACATAATGGACGTAGCATGGAAAAGGGCAGTCAAGCTAAGAAAGCACGTGTATCATCTTCAGATTCCAGCCTTTCTGCTGCTGTTGTTGAAGCTGAAATTAGCCTTGAAGCACAGGTACTCAATTTGATCTTTGTTGAGAAGGTGTTATATTTGTTTGAAGATATTTTTATGGTTTCATCTGAATCTTGCTGCAACTTCTACAGGCACGTGAAAACAAAGAAGACCTGAAGTCAATGCTTAAAGTTACACTTCGTGATAAATCAGATCTTTTTAATTCCGAAAATCCTGAGGAGGACAAGGTATTTCTTGTATCTTTGGTTATCTGTGCAGAAATCTTCTGCTGCTTTTATCAGTTCATTGCAGTTCTAAGTTCAAGCTCAACAATGCTATGCATATTGTCATGACATTGTTGAGAACACCGGCCACTATATGTAGCCAATGTTAAGATTCCTTTACTTAGAGATCTTAGTGATAAGATAGGTTTAAATTACATTCCTGGTAGGTTGTGATTATATAAGTTAACATATTATTTACTTTAGGGGCAAGGCATGTCTTCCCTTTAAAACAATGGAACTAGTAGTAGGTTTCTGTATAAGCCTCTGAGCATATCAGGGATTAAGTCCTCCAGGTGGATTAAACAGAGTGAATACCCTTTACTAGGTCCCTTGTCTTCAGACCTTTACTATCCGCTTCATGTGACACTACATTATTGAAGATATTTGAGAGTATAGGTTGAATGAAAAGCACACTTATGTATTTAGGATCCCTGCTGTGGGGGTCCCATCCCTTGTCTTCTGAACTTTTACTATGCTTGCACACAACACTAAGTTATTGAAGATGTTTGGGCTTTGGGAATTGAAAGTACACTCCTATTTTGTGGACCTTCTGAGACTCTATTTATATATTTTTTAATGGTTAAAAAACTCAGGCGATAACATTATTTGTTAATAATATTCAGATAAAGCTTGGAGAACCAGGATGGAGAGAAAGGTATTATGAAGACAAGTTTGGGGCAAGAACACCTGGGCAAATTGAAGAAATACGTAGAGATGTTGTAAGTATCGTGGAAGTGCCTTTAATATACTGCATTCATGATTTAAAAATATATACTGCATTCATGATTTAAAAATATATACTGCATTCATGATTCATTAGTGACACCATACCCTGTTGCCATTATTACATTATTCATGATAGAAAATGTCACTTGATCATTTTTTGAATAATACATTTCCCCTAATTCTGTATTATCTTCTTATATGATGTGCTCTATGCTCCTTCAGGTTCTCAAATATACTGAAGGTTTGTGTTGGGTAATGCACTACTATTATGAAGGTGTCTGCTCATGGCAATGGTAATTTAGCATCTTTTAGTTGGCCAAATATAAGACGTTACACTGTTTTATTTGTTGCACAATTGCTGATAGGTTTTAATTGTTCCTCTACCCATCACACTAATACCCGTTTCATTCTAATTTCTTCTTGCTATATGTAGGTTTTACCCTTATCACTATGCCCCTTTTGCTTCGGATTTAAAAGGTTTAGGCCAGCTTGATATAACTTTTGAACTTGGGTCACCATTCAAACCTTTCGATCAGCTTATGGGAGTATTCCCAGCGGCGAGGTGAATATGCTAATATTTCCTTTCTTCGATCCTAGTACCTTGATGTGGTGGATTATTTGATAGGTTGTTTCATTACATTTCAGCTCACATGCACTCCCTGTACAGTATCGGCAATTGATGACCGATCCTAGTTCGCCAATAATTGACTTTTATCCGATTGGTATGCTTATTTTATCATGAATAGTATCAGATTCTCCTACAACCATAAGCCTATTCTAATCCGTTTTAACCTGTGTATGCTGCAGATTTCGAAGTAGATATGAATGGAAAGAGGTTTTCTTGGCAGGTACATTTATCTTAGTAAGTATACTTATATATACCATACACCTTCCATATTTAACTAAAATTTGTACTTTACAGGGGATAGCTAAACTGCCCTTCATTGATGAAGCTAGGTTGCTGTCTGAGATTAAAAAAGTCGAGCATACTTTGACGGTATGAAAGTGTGGCATCTGTTATATTGTTTTATGGCATATATGTAATAGAAGATCTTGTTTTAACTTACAAGATTTTCCATATTCTCCTCGTCTTGTGTAGCCTGAAGAAGCAAGGCGAAACAGTACAATGTACAATATGCTTTTTGTGAATGTCGCACACTCAATTTCGCCTTATATCTACTCTCTCAGCAGCAAATTCGGACATCTGCCTGATAACGAGCGAAATGAAATTAAAGAGGAACTCAATCCTGAAGCTAGGTTAGCTAACCCTACCAGGATTCTTGATTGACTGCAGATAGTATATTTCGTTGTTCAAGTATAGTAGTTCCATGTCAACTGATTGGCCTTCTTACTTAGTTCTACTCAATGTGCTTTTTGTTGGGGCCTGTGGGCAAAGTGAACATGAGTAGACTGCCATCTTATAGTATGACAAATAAGCACCTCTTATATGAGCTGCTATAACTATAACATTACTTAGCTGCTCTTGTTTATTTTGTGCAGTGGAGGAATGAATGGTTACATCTCACTTTGTGGTGGGGATCCAAGTCCGCCTGTCTTTAGATCTCCTGTGGATGGACTGGAGGATATTATGGACAATCAAGTGATGTAAGCTCATTTCCCCCCCGTATTATTGATATGATCTAGTGGCACTTGAATTAATAAAGATTATGACATTTGCCTTCCCTAGATGCTCAATTTACAAGCTTCCAGACCCTCGTAAGCACATAGCACGTCCACCTCCTGGTGTTATCATACCCAAGAAGGTACATAATTGTTGTTATTTTCGTGTAACATTGACATAAGTATATCATTCCACTTGGGAAGTGTTCACTGTTAACAAGCGTATGTTGTTTAATCTGCTCTTAAGATTGTTGAAGCTGGTGACCTGAAACCACCGCCTGTGCTGTGGCATGAAGACAATGGCAGGAGGCCTTATGACAATAACAGGAAGCATTGTGATAACAGCAGCAGGTAGTGTATTAGCCTTTTGCCCTATTTAGTCAATACTTGCTTCAACATTGCAAATCCTAACTTACTTTTGAAATGGTTCAGGCAAAACCCTGCAGGATCGATACGGGGCCGCCAACTAGGGGAGGCTGCACACCGACTAGTTGCAAACAGCTTGAATGTTTGCGGTGGCGGACAATACCCCCCGGCTAGGCCATATCAAACTATAATGAATGGTATGCATTATCCAAACGGAATGCCACCAAGGATGGAGCAGCCTGCTGGACGTTCTGGTTGGCATGTTCCTAGTGATAATCTACCCAATGGTCAGGCACCAGCCTATGCGCAGCGATCAGGTCATCAGTATACAAGAGATAATCGTGGAAGGCAACAACCATATGCGAGAGACAGCCACAGCGATTCAAGAGGAGCAGGCCGGCATCCATCTGGATACCATCAGAATAGTAGCAACGCATATTCATCACATACTGCTCCTCCGTCATCGGGTTTTGGACGATATGGGCAACCCCCCTCGTATGCTGGGGGCTATGCTGGTGGGGTCTACCAGCCTGCACCATATGCAGGAGCCCAACAGTGGCAGCAGCAACCACCTCATAGTTCCTATTCTGGAGGTGGGGCGCCTGCTGCAAGACCTAATTCACGACCGCAGCAGTCACAGAACCGCTACAGCAACTTAGATAGGACTTCAAACAGGAGACCACCAGGTCAGGGCCGCTACTAGGCTCTCCTCTTTGGTTCTAGCCCTGGCTTTGCTGTTACTCCTTACTAGAACTTACATCGACTTAAATCAGGCATAGGAATAGACACAGCATTTGCAAAGTCTGGTGATCTTCAAGCTTCTTGATCGTGGTACAAAAATTACCTAGGGGGAAGTGTTGTATACTATAGATTATTGCCATATCACCAGATACTGGAGTAGACACATCCAATTTGCAAATTCTGGTGATCTCCAATGCTTCTAAGACAGCAGCAGCAGCAGCAAAGATTGTAAGGGGCGTGTTGTACACTAGCATTTATTTTCAGACCACCAGATGTTGGTGGCTGATTTCGGTTTTTTCATTTTGGGCATGATACATAAGTTATCTGCTGTTGGGAGGATGTTAACAAGTTTTTGTATTGTAAAGATGATGTATGTATCTGGATTCATTCTATTTTGATGATGGATAATTAGATATATGCGTAAGAAATCCCATTTTTCTGTTCATAGATTGGCTATAGTGGATGTTATTGGCATGTTATTATCATGAACATGCTGTTTGTCCCGTTGGTTTACTCCAGAACTTCCACTCTAGCCGGGAGATTCTCCCAATAGCTCTGAGTAACCACATCCGTGGAGTGTGCGTGCGCCTTTGTGGCGGCTGGATCTTGCATTAAGGGAAGTGAGGTGGAAAGTCGTTGCATGGAATTTTGGTGAAATTAGTGTAACCTTTTTAATCCAGTTATACTACAATCTAACACAGTTTTCGCGCTTCGCGATACACTACCTCCACCTGAATTCAAAACTGAGTTTTAGCTCGTGATTAGGATATGTAAACACCGGGGATTTAGCATTCTCATTGGTAGAAATGCAAAGTTAACAGCACTAGTGCACACAAAGAAAACAAATCTTCACATCACATAACAATAGATTACGAGATTAACAATGTGTTTTTAACAATCTGAATTCCCACTTCAGCTTTGGATCACAGGAAGAATCAATCTCTGAATGCTCTCAATGGTACATGTTTTGTATCAACAGGGAGCAATGCAATTTTTTTTCGAGGGTACGCCAATGGCGTAACTTAGCTTTATAGAAAAGAGAAAATATGTACAAGAGATTACATGTCGCTAGTTAGGAGTCACAAGCTGACCCTAACCAAGCCTCCACACCACTCTCTAGCTCTACGCGACTACTCTATGATTGGTTGTCCTCTAAAAGCTCCTGCTTTGGCCCAGGTCCGCAGCTCATCAAAGATTGAGTCTACCGTGTTCCACTCGTTCTTAATCGTGCCCGTGCCGAAGACCCTTGCATTCCTTTGCTTCCATATCGTCCAACAGCTTAGCATCACGAAAGTGTCAAATTCTTTCCGAGACTGCTTATCTATTAGCTTTCTCGTATCCGTCCACCACTGCACCAATCTAGAGTCGTTGGTTGGGCAAAGGTCGGTGTCGGGGTTATCTCGCGGGCGGGTTCGCGAGACGACAGATGCCACGAGGTGGCTTGAGGTGAGGTCAAGACTGCTTTGGAGATCCGGGGACGAGATTGGGCAAACAACACGCGATGGTTTACCCAGGTTCGGAGCTCTCCGGAGAGATAATACTCCTTGTCGGTGTGAAAACCGGCGAATCTCGGGTAGGGGGTCCCGAACTGTGCGTCTAGGCGGATGGTAACAAGAGACAAGGGACACGATGTTTTACCTAGGTTCGGGCCCTCTTGATGGAGGTAAAACCCTACGTCCTGCTTGATTAATATTGATGATGTGGGTATTACAAGAGTAGATCTACCACGAGATCAAGGAGGCTAAACCCTAGAAGCTAGCCTATGGTATGATTGTTGTTCGTCCTATGGGCTAAAACCATCCGGTTTATATAGACACCGGAGAGGGCTAGGGTTACACAAAGTCGGTTACAATGGTAGGAGATCCACATATCCGTATCGCCAAGCTTGCCTTCCACGCCAAGGAAAGTCCCATCCGGACACGGGACAAAGTCTTCAATCTTGTATCTTCATAGTCTTGGAGTCCGACCGATGATGATAGTTCGGCTATCCGGACACCCCCTAATCCGGGACTCCCTCAGTAGCCCCCGAACCAGGCTTCAATGACGACGAGTCCGGCGTGCATATTGTCTTCGGCGTTGCAAGGCGGGTTCTCCTTTAAATTCCATGTGCCTGCTGAATAGTGTCCGGCTTCCTTATAAATGTTGCGCTCCTTGGCTTCCACGTCCAATGATGGCCCTCTTCCACGTGTCGTATGAATGCGAAAAGCTAGGGTATTTTTGCGTTTTACCCCCTAGCCATGCGAATGAGCTGCCTATAAGAGAGGCGAGGATCTAGATCCAAATCAAACCATCCTCCTTCCGCAAGTACTCATTAAAGCGCCTTTGACAAAAATCCATTCCATCATGGATAGTCGACGCGGCTCCTCCTCTCGCGCTCCCAGCCCTCAGCCAGGAGATTGGAGGAGATGTTCAGTTCCGCATAGCGAGCTAGTGACGCTCCAAGCAGAGGGATATCTTCCCCCGGCCTTCATGGTTCCGGTTCGAGCCGGACTGGCCACCTACAAGGGTGGAAAGCAGGCGGAGAGCGTCCCCAATCCCTCCAGAGGAGAGCGGGTATGCTTCATCCCTTATCTAATAAGGGGACTCGGATTTCCCATACATCCGTTTCTCCGGGGGCTCCTGGAGTTCTATGGACTCCAGCTTCACCACCTTATACCTGCCTCCATTTTGCACATCGCGGGCTTTGTAGCTCTTTGCGAGCTGTTCTTGGGCATCGAGCCCCATTTTGCACTGTGGAAGAGATTGTTTTGCCTCGTACCCCGTTCTCACGAGGGGTCGATATATCAAGTGGGCGGAGGCGAAATATGGCGCATCGCCGGGACCGGATATCTGTCCGGAACCCCGAAGAAGGCGTCCGAAGACTGGCCTTCGGAATGGTTTTATATGGAAGACGCCCCCTGCCGGATCCAGTTCGGATCGGCCTCCCGGAGTTCAGCAACGCTCCCTTGAATAAACGCCTGAGTTGGCGCCCGCGGAGCCCTCAACGGGAAGATGATGGGAGCGTCCAATATCTGATGGGCCGGATAAGGTTACTGGCCCACTCCGGATTGACCATGATTGGAGTCATGGCCACGTGCATTATGCGAGGGGTGCAGCCGCTCCAATATAGGGGCCACCCCATGTGGGATTTCAACGGGGAGGATGACGCCACCCGTCATGGCCGCAAGGGGCCGGGATCGGCCGCCGATCTGGTGAAGATCCTGTCCGGCTTGTACAAGGGGGAGAAGGAGGACTTCCTCCGCACGAGTCCATTGAATGGGTTCTCCATGAATAACCCTCGGAGCTGGGTAAGCGGACGTTTATCTATCCGATCCATATTCCCAAAGTCAAGTGTCTCACTTTGTGATTTTGACGCAGGAGCTGCGCCGGGACGTGGAGGGCATACAAAGCCTGACTCCACAGCCCGAGGATCCGGGACGATCCCTTGATCCGGCCTCCGAAGAGGATCCGGACATAAAGGTGGAGCTGATTGACGGGGTGTTCCACGAACTTAGCATGGACAATGCTCTAGTCGCCATTACGGCTGACTACCCCGGTTTATCTCCGGCTTCCCAGGTGACTACGACCAGAGTCCTGACACCATTACTTGATCCATGCTCATTTCTGACCACCGTATACCAATGGTGCTTCGCAGGAGGCGCCTTTAAGGCGGGAAGTCGAACCTGCGGCGGCTGACCAACAAGGGTCAGTTCGGCCCAGCAGGCGGAAGAGGAGTGCGGCGCGAATTGAAACGTCGCCGCAACGGTACGGCGCACCGCCGTTTTTAAGGGAAAGATTCCTAGGAGGTATATTAACGCTCATGATTTTTCCAGGAGAAAGAGTGCTCGCCGGACAGTGTCCGGAGAGGTTGCCAATCAAGCCTCCGCCAGCCATGCTCCAACGCGTGGTCCGGAAGGGGAGGCGAACACAAGGCATGAGACGGATGCTCCTCCAATGGAGGATGCCGACAGGCTGTCCGCCACCAGGTCTGAGGTGGAGAGCGCCATGAATCACAGGCGCCGCCGGACGGTTCTTCGTGACGCGTGTTTCTCTCCGGAGGCACTGAATACCTTTAATGCGGGAGACGCGCACCTCCGTGCCGCTCGAGATGGTCTAACCAGAGCCAGGGAGCAGTATGTGAAAGACATATGGGTGAGGAATTTTAATAGTTATATATGCCAGTAGCCCCCGAGACTTAAAATAGTTAGAATAACTGATTTAAGGATCATTTGTTATGCAGGATCTTACGGAGAAGAATACCTGTCTGTCCCAGGAGCTTCAAGAGTGCAAGGCCCAACTTGAGGCCGCGCTAGCCGCCGCAGGGGGAGCCACAGAGACCCCATCTGGTAATACATACTTCGAAAAGATAAGTAGTTTATGAAGTGTAGCGTGTGCGTAAGTCTGACAATAATATTGCAGAGGGTGCCGGACTGGAACCGGACAAGCAACATCTGCTGCGCGAGCTGAAGGCCGGCGAGAAGGTGCTTATGAGGGTGCAGCAGGAGAGGAACAAACTCCAAGATGCCAACACCCAGCTGGGCGAAGAACTAAAAGATGTTCGGGTCCAGCTGTCTGACTCCGTAAAGGAGAATCGGCGGCTTCGTCGCGGCATTTACAGTAAGTGCTTGAGCAAACTCTTTTGAAAAGAAGAGTTCGGCGAGGAAGTCGATTGACAGAAATGTGTCTGTAGGTGTGCTCACGGGTCGTCCGGCGGAGGAAATGCCTGGTTCCACGGGCGACCTTCTTCCCGAGCTGCTGCAACTGCACGAACGTATTCAGCAGGCGATGAGCGGCGTCGTTCAGGCCTTATGGCCGTCCGTCTCCCTACCCGAGGGTCTTGGAGGGCTTGCTGAGAAGCTTCAGGGAGTACGGCAGCGCTTCCGTCTGTGGAAGATATAGGCCTGCCGTCAAGGCGCCAGAGAGGCCTGGGCCATGGTGAAGATGCGGTACACGAAGGCTGATCCAAACCACATGGCCGAGGTTGGACCTGTGGGGCCCGATGGGAAGGAGATCCCTGTGAGCTTAATGTATGGCCAAGTAGAGTTGGCCGCGAAATATTTCCAACGGGACTGTAAACTAGACAGCCTGTTAGATGGGATTGAAGAGGAGTTCAATCAGTCAATTTGACGATGTAATTTTAAAATGACATGTAAAATGCCTTCTAGCCGGATTGTAGATCGTTTGTCTTTGCGGACCTTTTCGCTTCAACCTCGGGACCCAACAGTCCGGAGTGTGTCCGAATACCCTAACGGTTATATAAAAACCGGGGCATGCATGGAGACCAGGCGTAGGGGTCATTAGTGCTTTATCAGACAAGTGCCCAACTAGTTATGTTATATTACATGGTTAGTAAGAAACATCTTCCAGGGAGAATAGTTCCGTTAGGGGTTCCTTTCCCTGGGAGGCATGCCCTAAGGTGCATGTCCGTACTGCGAAGAGAGCAGAAAAAGCATCTGGGGGCAGATAAATAAATAAGTAATAAATCATCTTTCAAGTCACCGACCGAATATTCCCTTAAGAACGCTAGCTTTCGGCTTCACCCAGTCTGAGGTACACATCCGGCTGACTCGGCAGTAACAATCGCAGAGGTGCTCCCTTTACCTCCTAGCCGAACAATCAGGAACGTAGGGGTAAGCACAGGAGCCAGGAAACCCAGCTTGGCCAAAACTTAAGTCATATCGATGCATATAATGGTGAATAAAAGGTACATGCGGAAGTATGACACATGTGTTGGGCATGAAGCCCGTATAAATAAGCTTCTGTTAAAGAAGCCCCCAGGTATAATGAGTGCGAGTAGCACATCAAGTGTGTGCGAACAATGCGCAGATCAGCCCTCAAAGGCTTTTACTAAAAAAAGGGGGAAGAAGGAGGGGAACAAAAGACAGCGAAAATATAAAAGGTGGACGGAGGAAGGAGAGGAACTCTGAGTCCGGCGCTAGGCGTAGAATCTTCGGAGACGGGTTGCGTTCCACGGGTTCGGCTCGAGTCGGTTGTCAGATGCGTTACATAGACGGTATGCTCCGCCGGTCAGGACTTGGTCGATGATGAAGGGACCTTCCCATTTGGGCTTAAGTTGGTCCTTTTTCTTGTCCGGCAGGCGTAGAACTAGCTCGCCAACATTGTAAGTTTTGGCCCGTACTTCTCTGCTTTGATATCTTCGAGCCTGCTGCTGATAGAATGCGGAACGAGCTTTTGCCACGTCCCGCTCCTCCTCTAAGGCGTCCAAACTGTCCTGCTGATCCAACTCGGCTTCTCTTTCTTCGTACATGCGCACGCGAGGTGAGTCATGAATTATATCGCAGGGCAAAACTGCCTCTGTGCCGTATACCATAAAAAATGGTGTGAATCCGGTAGTGCGGTTCGGCGTGGTCCGCAGCCCCCAGAGTACGGAGTCGAGCTCCTCTACCGAGTGCGTGTTAGATTCCGTGAGGGACAGCACTAATCTGGGTTTGATGCCGCTCATGATTAGACCATTTGCTCGTTCGACTTGACCATTAGTTTGGGGGTGATAGACTGAAGCGTAATCGAGCCTGATGCCCATATTTTTGCACCAGAGTTTAACCTCGTCGGTCGTGAAATTCGTGTCGTTATCAGTGATGATGCTGTGGGGGACGCCATAACGGTGTACTACCCCGGATATGAAGTCTATCACGGGTCCGGATTCTGCCGTTTTAACTGGCTTGGCCTCTATCCATTTGGTGAATTTGTCCACCATGACCAATAGGTATTTTTGCTTGTGGGTTCCCCCTTTAAGGGGTCCAACCATGTCAAGCCCCCAGACCGCGAACGGCCAGGTGATGGGTATAGTTTTGAGGGCGGTGGGTGGCATGTGGCTTTGATTAGCAAAGAGCTGGCAACCGACGCATCGTTGGACTAAGTCCTGAGCATCTGCCCGGGCAGTCGGCCAATAAAATCCTATACGGAAGGCCTTGCCTACAAGGGCCCGGGCTGCGGCGTGGTGCCCACCGAGTCCGCGTGAATTTCAGCCAGGAGATTTCGCCCTTCCTCTTCGGAGATGCACCTTTGAAGGACTCCGGTTGTGCTTTTCTTATAAAGTTCTCCCTCATGGACCTTGTAGGCTTTAGATCGCCGAACTATGCAGCGGGCCTCATTTTGGTCTTCGGGAAGTTCCTGCCTAGTTAAGTAGTCTAGGAATGGTTCCGTCCACGGGGCAATTACTTCCATTATTTCGTGGGCTGAGGGTGTTATTTCATTGGCTGAGCCACCGACTGTGTCAGAATGTTCCATGTTGGGTGGCGCGGTTGGTTCCGGGTTGCTATTTCCGGACTCCTCTTCCCATAGTACGGATGGCTTAAAGAGCCGATCTAGGAAGATGTTTGGAGGGACGGCGTCACGTTTTGCGCCGATGTGCGCCAACACGTCGGCTGCCTGGTTATTATCCCGGGCTATATGGTGGAATTCGAGTCCTTCGAACCAAGCTGACAATTTTAAGACGACGTTACGATAGGCTGCCATTTTCGGATCCTTGGCATCAAAGTCTCCATTTACTTGGGATATTGCGAGGTTTGAATCCCCACGCACCTCTAGGCATTGAATACCCATGGAGATTGCCATCCGGAGACCATGTAGAAGGGCCTCGTATTCGGCTGCATTGTTGGAGTCCATGTACATTATCTGAAGTACGTATTGGACTGTGTCTCCGGTTGGGGACGTCAATACGACGCCAGCCCCCGAGCCGGCCAACATTTTGAAGCCGTTGAAATGGATGATCCAATTGGAGTATGCGCCGTACTCTTTAGGGAGTTCGGCTTCGGTCCATTCGGCGATGAAGTCAACCAAAACTTGCGACTTTATAGCTCGCCTTGGTTTGTAGGTTATGTCAAATGGTAAGAGCTCAGTGGCCCATTTTGCAATCCTGCCCGTTGCGTCGCGGTTGTTTATAATGTCGTTGAGAGGTACTTCGGAGGCCACTGTTATCGAGCACTCTTGAAAGTAGTGTCGCAGCTTCCGGGATGCCATGAACACCGCGTACGCTATCTTTTTATAATGTGGATACCGGGACTTGCATGGGGTTAAGACAGTGGATACGTAGTACACTAGTTTTTGAAGAGGGAATTTGTGTCCTTCTGTTTCTCGTTCGACGGCGAGCACTGCGCTTACAACTAGGTTGGGCGCGGCCAGGACCGGATTTGTTGCTAATATGGCCTTTATTTCTTCGAGTCCGGCCGTGGCAGCATTCGTCCACTCGAAGTGTTCGGTGCGCCGGAGGAGGCGGTAGAGGGGCAATGCCTTTTCTCCCAAACGAGAGATGAAGCGGCTTAGAGCCGCCACGCATCCAGTCAATTTTTGTATTTGTTTGAGGTCTTTTGGGATATCCAATTGTGACAGAGCTCGGATCTTGGCTGGGTTTGCTTCAATTCCTCTACCGGATATAATGAAGCCCAAGAGCTTTCCGGCTGGTACGCCGAAAATGCATTTTTCCGGGTTGAGCTTAATGTCATATGCTCGGAGGTTGTCGAATGTGAGCCTCAAATTGTCTACTAGAGTTTCGACATGTTTGGTCTTAACGACCACATCGTCTACGTATGCCTCCACTGTTTTGCCGATCTGGGTAGCCAGACATGTCTGAATCATGCGCTGATATGTTGCCGGCGTTTTTGAGTCCGAAGGGTATTGTGTTGAAGCAGAATGGTCCGTATGGAGTAATGAATGCCGTTGCGGCCTGGTCTGTTTCCGCCATCTTGATTTGATGGTATTCGGAGTATGCGTCGAGGAAACACAATGAATCGTGCCCCGTGGTAGCATCGATGATTTGGTCGATGTCGGGAAGGGGGAAAGGGTCCTTTGGACAGGCCTTATTAAGGTCTTTAAAATCGACACAAAGGCGCCATGATTTGTCCTTTTTTGGTACCATTACCAGGTTCGCTAGCCAGTCCGGATGTTTTATATCTCTGATGAATCCGGCTTCTAATAGTTTGGCTAGCTCCTCTCCCATTGCCTGTCTTTTGGGTTCAGAAAATTGTCGAAGAGCCTGTTTGACTGGCTTGAATCCTTTTAGGATATTTAGACTGTGCTCTGCCAGCCTGCGTGGGATTCCTGGCATATCTGAAGGGTGCCAGGCAAAAATGTCCCAATTTTCCCGAAGGAATTCTCGTAGTGCGGCTTGTACATCAGGGTTTAATTGTGCCCCAGTGGAGGCCGTCTTTGTGGAGTTCGTTGGATGGACCTGGAATTTGACTATTTCGTCTGCTGGTTTAAAAGAGGTGGACTTAGATCTCTTATTGAGTATCACATCGTCCCTATTCACCGTGGAGCGCAGTGCAGTGAGTTCCTCTGCCGCTAGGGCTTAGGATAGTGCCTCTAGGGCTAGTGCGGCTGTCTTATTTTCAGCACGGAGTGCTATGTCCGGATCACTGACCAGAGTGATGATTCCATTGGGCCCAGGCATTTTAAGCTTCATGTACCCGTAATGGGGTACAGCTTGGAAAATTGTGAATGCCTCTCGCCCTAATAGAGCATGATATCCGCTGCTGAACGGGGCCACTTGGAACATGACTTCCTCGGACCTGTAGTTGTCCGGCGAGCCGAACACCACATCTAATGTGATTTTTCCTGTGCAGTGTACTTCCCGACTAGGGATTATTCCTCTAAAGGTTGTGCTGCTTCGCTCAATGCGGCTCCAGTCTGTTTCCATTTTTTGGAGGGTTTCTTCATAGATGAGGTTTAATCCGCTGCCGCCATCCATGAGTACCTTGGTAAGACGAAAGCCGTCCACTATTGGACTGAGGACCAATGCGGCTGGTGCTCGGGCTGTTCGGAATTTAGGTTCGTCGCTGGCATTGAAGGTGATAGCCGTGTCGCTCCATGGATTTGTTTGTTGCTACTTGGTAGACTTCGGCGAGGCTGCGGTTTGTTCGTTTCTGCATATTATTTGATGCGAAAGTCTCGAAGACTGTTAATACCGTACTGGTACTGTTGGGCTGGTTCTCTGGGGCTAGAAGACCTTCGCCACTTTTGGCCACCTGCCGTAGTATCCAACATGCTTTAAGGCTATGAGTTGGAGTGGCGCCCTCTGTGCTATGAATTTTGCAGGGTCCATTGAGCCATCCCTCCAGTACGGTTCCATGCCCTATGAAGGGTTTTTGCTTTTTGGTATTTAACCCAGGTGCCTGGTGATGATGCACCCTTTTATTTCGGACTGGGGCTGTATTCAGGGCCGAATTGTCCCAAAAATTGATTTCGGTTTTCCAAGTGCTTTCCATCTCACAGTACTTTCGTACTATGGACACCAAATCAGCAAAGCGTGTAATTTTATGACGACTTATGGCATTGAGCATTCCCTTGTCCGTGCAATTGTTGCAGAAAATAGAGTTTGCGCTTTCCTCACGGCAGTCCTTTATCCTGTCCATAACCAGGAGGAATCTGGCCCAGTAATGATGTACTGTTTCATCGGGCTCTTGCCGTATTTGAGATAGATCGCTTGTGTTTGGGTGGGCGAGTGGAATTAAATTCGGAACCCCGCCCAATCTGAGGCTCAAAGGCCGAGGAGTTTCCGGATTTGGAAGCTTGGATTGCTGGACGCTGTCCAACGAATCTAGTCCACTGCCTGACTTTAGGTTCAGTACTCGATTGACGTCCGTCCCTCCGCGGGAATCCGGCATGGAGGGATCGGGAATCCGGACATAACTGGTTTTTAACATAGAAGAAGAGTCGCCGCATTGTTCTTCTACCACAACAACGTGGTGGGTAGCCTGGGGAGAGTTAATTTCTCTCAGATCGGTTTTAAGCCCAATCTGATCATAGTCTGTAGCGACTCCCAGGGCGGCGATGCGATCCAAGAGCTCGTTTACGGAAGAGAGCTCCATCGGATCCAGCTGCTCGGTGAATTCCGAGTTGACGCAAAGATCTCTTTTGATGACCCGAGAGGTCATCATCGAAGCGGTGGCCAAACATGCGGTCATAAGAAAACTACCTAGCCGGATAGCTTGACCGGCAGCCAAAGCTCCTTTGGCAATGGTACCGTCTTTAAAGACGGGAAGAGGCATCCTTCCTGATTGCGACGGCACAGAGGAACTCTCAATGAAAGCACCAATGTCGGTGTCAAAACCGGCGGATCTCGGGTAGGGGGTCCCGAACTGTGCGTCTAGGCGGATGGTAACAGGAGACAAGGGACACGATGTTTTACCCAGGTTCGGGCCCTCTTGATGGAGGTAAAACCCTACGTCCTGCTTGATTAATATTGATGATGTGGGTATTACAAGAGTAGATCTACCACGAGATCAAGGAGGCTAAACCCTAGAAGCTAGCCTATGGTATGATTGTTGTTCGTCCTATGGACTAAAACCATCCGGTTTATATAGACACCGGAGAGGGCTAGGGTTACACAGAGTCGGTTACAATGATAGGAGATCCACATATCCGTATCGCCAAGCTTGCCTTCCACGCCAAGGAAAGTCCCATCCGGACACGGGACGAAGTCTTCAATCTTGTATCTTCATAGTCTTGGAGTCCGGCCGATGATGATAGTTCGGCTATCCGGACACCCCCTAATTCGGGACTCCCTCACTCCTACTCCTGCATGTCCGAATATATATGCAGTGTACATGTCTGACAGTATAAAGTTGCTTCTGGAGCTGTATTTGAGAGAGGCAGTAGCTGAGAGCTGGCTAGCTAGTGGCCGCATATGCCTGAGTATGCATGCACGTGTGAGTCCATACGTGAGGTAGTGGATGGATGGATCTGTGCTTGCTTATATAGTGTAAGCTAGTTTGTGGTGTAAGCCATGTAGGCATGGGTATGTGCTTGGGATGTAAGCTACAGTGTGTAGCTTACATTCCAAGCCATGCTTGTTTGCATACTAGGCTAAGTTTTGTCATGGGGCATTTTATAAATCAATGCCCGGGGGATAAAGTACACTGTAGATGATGACGCGTGTGATGAGCGAACAATGTATGCTTTATCAGCAACAGTGGTCGTAGTATGGCCATCTTGTCGGCGTCGGGTCAGATGGGATGCCGTGGTTGACTTCGCATGGCAGGCCTACTGGAGCAGCCGGATAGGGAGCCGGCCGGGTGGACGGGTTGAGGAGTCTGGCCGGGTTGAGGGACTTGGCCGGGTTGAGGAGTCTGGCCTGGTTGAGCAAACCGGCCAAGTGCGAGCCGGGTTGAGGGGCGTTGCTGGCCCCGATGTTTTTGAAGCGTCGTTTGCCATCTTGGGCCTACCCTGGGGTCATCCCCCCGTCAGTAGCCTCCGAGCCTCCGAGCAACTTGGAAAAGTTGCGCGGAGGGTTTTAGCCGGCGTTGATGAAGCAGTAGATGTCGATGATGGCCGGCCACGGACCGCAGCCGGCGCGGCTTGCTTCCGGTGGGGGTGCGCGAGCGCACCCACTGGGTGTAGCCTCCGAGCCTCCGGGCAACTTGAAAAAGTTGCGCGGAGGGTCTTGCTGTTGATGAAGAAGCCGACGATGACGTCGAGGGCGCCGGGCGCTGATAACCCATAAGTGTAGGGGATCGCAACAGCTTTCGAGGATAAAGTATTCAACCCAAATTTACTGATTCGACACAAGGAGAGCCAAAGAATATTCTCAAATATTAGCAGTTGAGTTGTCGATTCAACCACACCTGGATAATTTAGTACCTGCAGCAAAGTATTTAGTAACAAAGTAGTATGATAGTAATGGTAACAGTGGCAAAAGTAAAGATATCAGTTTTGTAGTAGTTGTAATAGTAGCAACGGAAAAGTAAATAAGCGAAGCACAATATGTGAAAAGCTCGTAGGCATTGGATCAATGATGGATAATTATGTCGGATGCGATTCCTCATGTAATAGCTATAACATAGGGTGACACAGAACTAGCTTCAGTTCATCAATGTAATATAGGCATGTATTCCGAATATAGTCATACATGCTTATGGAAAAGAACTTGCATGGCATCTTTTGTCCTACCCTCCCATGGCAGCGGGGTCCTAATGGAAACTAAGGGATATTAAGGCCTTCTTTTAATAGAGAACCGGAACAAAGCATTAGCACTTAGTGAATACATGAACTCCTCAAACTACGGTCATCACCGAGAAGTATCCCGATTATTGTCACTTCGGGATTGTCGAATCATAACACATAATAGGTGACTATAGACTTGCAAGATAGGATCAAGAACTCACATATATTCATGAAAACGTAATAGGTTCAGATCTGAAATCATGACACTCGGGCCCTAATGACAAGCATTAAGCATAGCAAAGTCATAGCAACATCAATCTCAGAACATAGTGGATACTAGGGATCAAACCCTAACAAAACTAACTTGATTACATGGTAAATCTCATCCAACCCATCACTGTCCAACAAGCCTACGATGTAATTACTCACGCACGACGGTGAGCATCATGAAATTGGTGATGGAGGATGGTTGATGACGACGACGACGAATCCCCCTCTCCGGAGCCCCGAACGGACTCCAGATCAGCCCTCCCGGGAGAGATTAGGGCTTGGCGGCGGCTCCATATCGTAAAACGCGATGAAACTTTCTCTCTGGTTTTTCTCTCCGTGAAACGGAATATATAGAGTTGGATTGAGGTCGGTGGAGCAGCAGGGGGCCCACGAGACAGGGGGCGCGCCCAGGGGGAGGGGCGCGCCCCCACCCTCATGGACAGGGTGTGGCCCCCCGACCTTGATTCTTTCTCCAGTACTTTTTATATTTTCCAAAAGTTATCTCCATGGATTTCAGGTCATTCCGAGAACTTTTGTTTTCTGCACAATAAACAAAACCATGGCAATTCTGCTGAAAATTGCGTCAGTCCGGGTTAGTTTCATTCAAATCATGCAAATCAGAGTCCAAAACAAGGGCAAAAGTGTTTGGAAAAGTAGATATGTTGGAGAAGTATCAGGCGTGGACCCGGAGTCCGCCGGCTGAGGGGCGTGGGGCCCTGCCGGGCGCGGACGCGGAGTCCGCCGGCTGAGTGGGAGCGTGTGAGCGCACCCACTGGGTGTAGCCTCCGAGCCTCTGGGAAACTTGGAAAAGTTGGGCGGAGGGTCTTCGCTATTGTTGATGAAGCCGACGGTGACGTCGAGGGTGCCGGGCGCGGACGCGGAGTCCGCCGGCTGGAGGGCGCGGGGCCCTACCGGACGCGGACACGAAGTCCGCCGGCTGAGTGGGGGCGCGCGAGCGCACCCACTGGGTGTAGCCTCCGAGCCTCCGGGCAACTTGGAAAAGTTGGGCGGAGGGTCTTCGCTGTTGTTGATGAAGCCGACGGTGATGTCGAGGGTGCCAGGCGCGGACGCAAAGTCCGCCGGCTGGAGGGCGCGGGGCCCTGCCGGACAGGGACGCGGAGTCCGCTGACTGAGTGGGGGCGCACGAGCGCACCCACTGGGTGTAGCCTCCGGGCGACTCGAAGAGTCGACCGGAGGGTCTTGCTGTTGATGATGTGGACAGCAACGTTGGAAACGCCGGTTGCGGCCGGCGTCGGGCCCGCAACCCGCGTGTAGCCTCCGAGCCTCTGGGCGAGGAGGTGGTTCCCCACAGCGATGATCGTGCAAAAGACAAGGTTAGTCCGTGCAGATATATCAAATGTTTTCTTTCCGCATTGTAAGTTTTATGCGGAGGGTGCCGAATTGGTTTCGTGCGAGCCCCCTTCAGTCTTTTTCATGTCCCCTCCGCCCTTTGGCTTTGCCTCTTGTTAGCTAGACAGCCCGGAGCCGGTCTGTAGCTGTTACGAAGAGTGGCCGCGGAATGGAGCGTACAATACTCGGACTACAGGAGCAGATTCGACCGAGTAGATACTCATAAAGGAAACGACCGGGTTGCCCAAGCCGTCTTCTCCCTGACGTTTTTCGCGTGGGGTGACCTCAAGCTTTTGCTCTCGCTTAGCCGGACAGCCGCGCTGCGGTCTGTGGCTGAGAGTGGGCCTTCGGTACCGTATGCGCTACTAAACCGTCTGCGGGAACGAACGTATCGGGCCGAGAGGCCAGCCTCCGGGCCAAGACTAGCCGGCGCCGGGGCGAACAGTGATGTAACTGTAATAAAGGCGGAGGTGGTCCCCGACTGTTGCTCGGGGTTATCCGGGTTTGTGTACATGGTGCAAAAATATGCAGGTAAGGAGCTCACATTGTTTTTCGTATAGACGAGGTGGAGGTTATCGATGACAGCCGACGCGGCTTGGCGCTAGCGCGTCGACACACCCACTGGGGGTAGCCTTCGAGCCTCCGGGTGCTCGAATGGGGGGGGGGGTCCCGGCCGGTCGGGTCCGACCGAACGGGTGTCGAGGGGACTGACGGCCGGGCTGGCTTGGCACAGCCGGCGTCGAGGCAGACGAGCGAACGGGTCGGTCCCCCAGCCGGCCGGGCGTTGAAGCCGACAGGCGGACTGGGCGGCCAGACGGTTACGCGGGTAGGTCGCGGCTGGAGCGACCGGACGTATCTTTTTTTTCCGGATCTGGCTGCTCTTTTCTGCTGGCAGAGGAGCGCGGGGCGAGGCCGCAACGGCAACCGGATGCGAGGCGAGGCGGCCCAGGCGGGGAGCCGGCCGGGGCGGCCGGGCACGGTGGAGGCAGCAGGCAAGGTGGAGCCGGCCGAGCGCCGGGTCGGCAGGCGGAGCCGGTATGCGGGGCGGAGCCGACCAAGCGCCGGGTCGCCTGGTGGAGCCGGCCAAGCGTCGGGTCGCCGGGTTGACATGCGGAGCCGACACGTGTGACCCGGCCGTGGGCGGAGGCGGAGCCAACGGTCGGCGGAGCGGGAAGCGCCACGCGCGTGCGGGGCGGAGCCGGCCCGGGGCCGCGGTCGGCTGGAGGCGGCGGTGCGAGGCGCACGGGGCGGGAGCCAGCATGAGAGCGCGCAGGAGGTGACCCGGCGGGGACCCGAAGCCGGCCAGTGCGGGGCACCCGGCCGCAGGTGGAGGCGACCCGGCGGGGACCCAGAGCCGGCTGGTGCGGGGATGGGTGTCCGAGCCGACGAGCCGGCCAGCAGACGGGGCCGGACCAGGCGCTGCGGGCGGAGACGGCATCGGGCGGCGCGGCCGGCGTGTGCGCGAGCCGGCCAACACTGGGCGGCAAGCCGACAGGCGCGCGGGAGCCGGCTGTTGGCTCAGTCCCGATGCCGAGTACTTCCAGCGACGGCGATACGACCGATGACGAACGACGATGACGATCGAAGCTCGCTAACAAACTCGATCAAGTGCTTTACGCCGAGGTGCAGCGTAGTACTCCCTCTGTAAACATATATAAGAGCGTTTAGATCACTACTTTAATGATCTAAATGCTCTTATATTTCTTTACGGAGGGAGTACAAAGCTAGCCCTGCTTCCTAATCAATCTTTCCTGGATGTGTGTACTAGTATCCCGTGTGAACTAGTACATGCAGCCGGGGACGAGATTTGCTTGCTCCCGTCGCGTGCGCCTATCCGTGCTTCCGCATACGTGGCTTAATTTGATTGGAAATAAATAAGGTCCCGTCCCACCCTCTTAAAATTAGGGGAAAGATGATTAGATTAAAAAGGAAAAAGGGAAAAAGTCAACTGTAGGATGAAGTGGAAGCACAGATGGAAGCATGAGAAGGAAACAGGCAAGCCGGATCCTGCAGCCGGGACACCAACGCACGTAGTCAACTAGCAACGCACGCCAAACACTCTGATCGATTGATGGCCGCAGGCTCCTGTCGAGCCTGTTTACTTTGTATTGATTTTCTCAACTCACGGTACAAGTTTACAAGGCTGGTTGCATGTATATAAATAGTACTAGTAGCTACCTAGACCAATACTACTCGGAGCCTACCTCCAGCACTACTCGGATACGTACATGGATTATAAACTTGAACACGTCAATATTGAGAGGTTGTGTTAGTGTTTAATTCCAACAATCATCCTTCTAAACACGACGTTGTCACGTCACAGCTTCGATGCTGATCCTTCTTCGCATCTTCAAGACCTTCTCTCGATCCAAAACTTTGGTCAGCATGTCTGCTAGTTGACCATCGGTGCGATTGCAGTTGACCTCCATCTTCCCTTCTTCCATGCAGTCCTTTAGGTAGTGATACATCGTATCAATGTGCTTGCTTCTTTCTTGCCACATTGAATCCTCGCGTAGAAAAGTTGTAGACTCACTGTCAACATCGAGCACCACTTGTTCCGGATCTCGATTCATGAGATCACCGTGTAGCCTCTCTAACCACAAACCTTGACACTCTGTTTCACTTGAAGTCGATGTCACCTTTTTCTGTCTTTGTGATAGCCAGCTTACTATGCTTCCACCAAAGAAATATGCCACGTCCTAGGTACTCTTATGGCCGTGAACAATCCCTTCCTTGTCACTACCACTGTACCTGAGTAGTTTCACCATCTCCTTCTTGCTCAGCTCAAGACGAGGTTTCATTGAAGCAACAATGTGATTGCAATCTCTCATGCCACAACTTTCAAGTACCTTCCTTGTATATGCCTCCTGGCATACTGTGATCCCCTCCAGCTTTTGATGTTCCTCCATCTCGAGGTAGTAACTCAAAATAAAAAAATCATCTATCTTGAAAAACTCCTTCATTTGTAGCTTGAATTTTGCAATCACCTCTTCATCTGCCCCAGTTATCAACAGGTCGTCGACGTAGATGCCAACTAGTAGACGATCCCTTCCTTCACCTCTCTTGTACATTGCATGCTCTAGTGGGGCTTTCTCAAATCCAAGAGAAATCAAAGTCCGATCAAGTTTGATGCTCCATGCGCAAAAGCCTTGGCGTAGCCCGTACAAGACTTTGTGTAGCTTCAGTACCTTGCGTTCCTCTCCCTCTTTGATGAATCCCGGTGACTGATTCACATACACATCTCCTTCTAACTCGCCATTCAAAAACGCGGATTTTACATCCATGTGATGTATCTTCCATGATTCCTGAACCGCGAGAGCGATGAGTAATCTCACCGATTTCATCCTTTCAATGGGAACGAACGCTTCTTCGAAGTCCACACCTTCCTCTTGCACGTACTCTTTGGCCACTAGCCTTGCTTTGTGCTTCACGGACCCATCAACATTTTTTTGATCATAAATTCCCACTTGAGATCCACGACTTTTTTATTGTTGGGAAGATCCACAAGCTTTCATATATTGTTGTCATGGATCGACCTCAACTCTTCTTCCATAGCCTCACGCCAATTCTCCTTTGTATTTGCGTCCTCGAAATCCGTCGGTTCCTCGGCGCTTGCTAGACACCGCCGCCCACTCCTTTTCACCTTTACCGGGTCAATCATCCGAAGAGTTTTCTCCGAAGATGGGTGCAACACCGGTTGTAGCAATACGGGTGTAGGTGGCATTGTCCTCGTCTCCTCCATTGCTGTCCGAGGAGACGTCTCATTTTCTGCTATGCGCATTTTTTTGCAAAGCAAAAATCCCAGTCCAAGCTCCACGTGCACCACCGCATGGGCCTCCTGCCCTGCTGGATGTGCTACCAGGTGCAGTATTTGTGCATGGGCTGCACCCCACTTGCACGTCCCCTGCTTCTAGACAAAAACTTCCTTCATGCCTTTCATGCATGGCACATTGGCCACGACCGCCACAGCAAGCTGCTGCAACTGTTATGCATGCATCCGTTTCTTGCCTGCTGTCTTGATCACCAGAAGCTTTTTTTTTCGAAACGAAGACAAAAGATTTGCCTCATCGATTAATTAAGCAGAAAAGAATTGCCCAGTTAATTAACGGAAAACTAGGCGAAAACCGATACAGACCAACCACACGTGGACTACTCACAGAGTGACCACCATACCCAACACCTAACATCCACCAACCCCGTGCACTGCTACATCGTGAAGACACCCCAACGAGAGTAACTCGGCCGAAGACCACGAGCATCACCAAATCCATGAAGACAAGCCAGACCATAAGGACAACTCAAGAGACTGGTAACCATCCATCAAGCAGCTGCGGACGCCTTTCTTGTGGCGTCACTCTTCTTTCCTTTGCTCCTGAGAGCCTTCTCCACAATCGCCTTGCCAGATCCAGGGCTCACCCTCTCCAAATGTTTGAGCAAGCTGTGAAGCTCTATCTCGAAGAGAATCTCATTAAACTTCTCACGCATAGAAACCTGCCCAACGCTTTCGATATTGAGCTAGCTGCACGTATATTGGATGCACCAGCGGGCGAGACATCCTTGATCGATGCACAGCTAGCCTCTTCTAGATCCGTCACATAGATGGTGCTTCTTCATGGCCGAGCACACGCGGCAATAGCTGCATCCGCTCCAGCGAAATTAGCACTTATGCCTATAACATCGACATAAGCTTCAGAATCACCCTCCATGTGTTGGGGAACGTTGCAGAAAATTAAAATTTTTCCTACGGTTTCACCAAGATCCATCTATGAGTTCATCTAAGCAACGAGTCATGGGAGAGAGATTGCATCTACATACCACTTGTAGATCGCGAGCGTAAGCGTTCAAGGGGATGGTGATGATGGAGTTGCACTCGCCGTGATTCAGATCACCGATGACCAAGTCCTGAACGGACAGCACCTCCGCGTTCACCACACGTACGGGACGGGAGACGTCTCCTCCTTCTTGATCCAGCAAGGGGGAAGGAGAGGTTGATGATGATCCAGCAGCACGACGGCGCGGTGGTGGATGCAGCAGAACTCCGGCAGGGCTTCGCCAAGCTGCTGCGGGAGGAGGACGAGGTGTAGCAGGGGGAGGGAGGCGCCAATGCACATGGTGCGGCTGCCCTCCCCCTGCCCTCCTTTATATAGGCCCCCAAGGGGGGCGCCGGCCCTGGGAGATCCAATCTCCCAAGGGGGCGGCGGCCAGGGGGGTGGAGTACCCCCCAAGGCATGTGGTGCGCCTCCCCCACCCTAGGGTTTCAACCCTAGGCGCAGGGGGTGGGCCTAGGGGGGCGCACCAGCCCACTATGGGCTGGTTCCCCTCCCACTTCAGCCCATGGGGCCCTCCGGGATGGGTGGCCCCACCCGGTGGACCCTCGGGACCCTTCCGGTGGTCCCGGTACAATACCGGGTGACCCCGAAACTTTCCCGATGGCCGAAATACCACTTCCTATATATAATTCTTTACCTTCGGACCATTTCAAAACTCCTCGTGACGTCCGGGATCTCATCCGGGACTCCGAACAACATTCGGTATGCTGTATACTCATATTCATACAACCCTAGCGTCACCGAACCTTAAGTGTGTAGATCCTACGGGTTCGGGAGACACGTAGACATGATCGAGACGGTTCTCGGGCAATAACCAACAGCGGGATCTGGATACCCATGTTGGCTCCCACATGTTCCACGATGATCTCATCGGATGAACCACGATGTCAAGGACTCAATCAATCCTGTATACAATTCCCTTTGTCTAGCGGTATTGTACTTGCCCGAGATTCGATCGTCGGTATATCGATACCTTGTTCAATCTCGTTACCGCAAGTCTCTTTACTCGTTCCGTAACACATCATCCCGTGATCAACCCCTTGGTCACATTGTGCACATTATGATGATGTCCTACCGAGTGGGCCCAGAGATACCTCTCCGTTTACACGGAGTGACAAATCCCAGTCTCGATTCGTGCCAACCCAACAGACACTTTCGGAGATACCTGTAGTGCACCTTTATAGTCACCCAGTTACGTTGTGACGTTTGGTACACCCAAAGCATTCCTACGGTATCCGGGAGTTGCATAATCTCATGGTCTAAGGAAAAGATACTTGACATTTAGAAAAGCTTTAGCATACGAACTACACGATCTTTGTGCTAGGCTTAGGATTGGGTCTTCTCCATCACATCATTCTCCTAATGATGTGATCCCGTTATCAACGACATCCAATGTCCATGGTCAGGAAATCGTAACCATCTATTGATCAACGAGCTAGTCAACTAGAGGCTTACTAGGGACATGGTGTTGTCTATGTATCCACACATGTATCTGAGTTTCCTATCAATACAATTATAGCATGGATAATAAACGATTATCATGAACAAGGAAATATAATAATAACTAATTTATTATTGCCTCTAGGGCATATTTCCAACAGTCTCCCACTTGCACTAGAGTCAATAATCTAGTTCACATCGCCATGTGATTAACATTGACAGGTCACATCACCATGTGACCAACATACAAAGAGTTTACTAGTGTCATTAAACTAGTTCACATCATCATGTGATTAAGACTCAATGAGTTCTGGGGTTTGATCATGTTCTGCTTGTGAGAGAGGTTTTAGTCAACGGGTCTGCAACATTCAGATCCGTATGTACTTCACAATTCTCTATGTCATATTGTAAATGCTGCTTCCATGCTCCACTTGGAGCTATTCCAAATGGTTGTTCCACTATACATATCCGGTTTGCTACTCAGAGTCATTCGAATAGGTGTTAAAGCTTCCATCGACGCAACTCTTTACGTCGAACTCTTTATCACCTCCATAACCGAGAAACATATCCTTATTCCTCTAAGGATAATTTTGACCGCTATCTGGTGATCTACTCCTTGATCACCTTTGTACCCTCTTGCCAGGTATGTAGCAAGGCACACATCAGGTGCGGTACTTAGCATAGCATACTGTAGAGCCTATGTCTGAAGCATAGGGGACGACCTTCGTCCTTTCTCTCTCTTCTGCCGTGGTCGAGCTTTAACTCTTAACTTCATACCTTACAACTCAGGCAAGAACTCCTTCTTTGACTGATCCATCTTGAACACCTTCAAGATTATGTCAAGGTATGTGCTCATTTGAAAGTATTATTAAACATTTTGATCTATCTTATAGATATTGATGCTTATTGTTCAAGTAGCCTAATCCAGGTTTTCAATTGAAAAACACCTTTCAAATAACCCTATATGCTTTCTAGAAATTCTACATCATTTCTGATCAACAATATGTCAACAACATATACTCATCAGAAATTCTATAGCGCTCCCACTCACTTCTTTGGAAATACAAGTTTCTCATAAACTTTGTATAAACCCAAAATCTTTGATCATCTTATCAAAGTGCATATTCCAACTCCGAGATGCTTACTCCAGTCCATGGAAGGATTGCTGGAGCTAGCGTACCTTTTAGCATCCTTAGGATCGACAAAACTTTTCTGATTGTATCACATACAACCTTTCCTTACGAAAACTGGTAAGGAAACTCGTCTTGACATCCATCTGCCAGATTTCATAAATGCAGCTAATGCTAACATGATTCCGACGGATTTAAGCATCGCTATGGATGAGAAAATCTCATCGTAGTCAACTCCTTGAACTTGTGAAAAACTCTTCGCCACAAGTCGAGCTTCATAGACAGTGACATTACCGTCCACGTCCGTCTTCTTCTTAAAGATCCATTTATCTCAATGGCTTGCCGATCATTGGGCAAGTCCACCAAAGTCCATGCTTTGTTCTGATACATGGATCCTTTCTCGGATTTCATGGCTTCTAACCATTTGTCAGAATTTGGGCCCACCATCGCTTCTCCATAGCTCGTAGGTTCATTGTTGTCTAGCAACATGACCTTCAAGACAGGATCACCGGACCACTCCGAAGCAGTACGCGTCCTTGTCGTCCTGCGAGGTTCAGTAGTGACTTGATCTGAAACTTCATGATCACTATCATAAGCTTCTACTTCAATTGGTGTGGGTGCCACAGGAACAACTTCCTGTGCCCTGATACACACTGGTTGAAGTGATGGTTCGATAACCTCATCAAGTCTCCACCATCCTCCCACTCAACTTTTCGAGACAAACTTTTGCTCGAGAAAGGACCCGATTCAAGAAACAATCCCTATTGCTTTCGGATCTGAATTAGGAGGTATACCCAACTGTTTTGGGTGTCCTATGAAGATGCATTTTATCCGCTTTGGGTTCGAGCTTATCAACCTGAAACTTTTTCACATAAGCGTCGCAGCCCCAAACTTTTTACGAAACGAAAGCTTAGGTTTCTCCAAACCGGTGTCGTCTCAACGGAATTACATGGTGCCCTATTTAAAGTGAGTGCGGTTGTCTCTAATGCCTAACCCATGAACGATAGTGGTAATTCGATAAGAGACATCATGGTGCGCACCATATCCAATAGGGTGCAACTATGATGTTCGGACACACCATCACACTATGGTGTTCCAGGCGGTATTAATTGTGAAACAATTTCCACAATGTCTTAATTGCGTGCCAAAGCTCGTAACTCAGATCCTCATCTCTATGATCATATCATAGACATTTTATCCTCTTGTCACGATGATCTTCAACTTCACTCTGAAATTATTTGAACCATTCAATAATTCAGACTTGTGTTTCATCAAGTAAATATACTCAACATCTACTCGAATCATATGTGAAGAAAGAACATAACTATATTCACTGCATGCCTCAGCACTCATTGGACTGCACACATCAAAATGTGTTACTTCCAACAAGTTGCTATCTTGTTCCATTTTACTGAAAAACGAGGCCTTATAGTCATCTTGCCCATGTGGTATGATTTGCATATCTCAAGTGATTCAAAATCAAGTGAGTCCAAACGATCCATCTGCATGGAGTTTCTTCATGCGTATACACCAATAGACATGGTTCGCATGTCTCAAACTTTTCAAAAACGAGTGAGTCCAAAGATCCATCAACATGGAGCTTCTTCATGCGTTTTATACCAATATGACTTACATGGCAGTGCCACAAGTAAGTGGTACTATCATTACTATCTTATATCTTTTGGCATGAAAATGTGTATCACTATGATCGAGATTCAATAAACCATTCCTTTAGGTGCAAGACCATTGAAGGTATTATTCAAATAAACAGAGTAACCATTATTCTCCTTAAATGAATAATCGTATTGCGATAGACATAATCCAATCATGTCTATGCTCAACGCAAACACCAAATGACAATTATTTAGGTTTAATACTAATCTTGATGGTAGAGGGAGCGTGTGATGTTTGATCACATCAAACTTGGAAATACTTCCAACACATATCGTCAGCTCACTTTTAGCTAGTCTCCGTTTATTCCGTAGCTCTTTTATTTCGAGTTACTAACACTTAGCAACCGAACCGGTATCTTAATACCCTGGTGCTACTAGGAGTACTAGTAAAGTACACATTAACATAATGTATATCCAATATACTTCTATCGACCTTGCCAGCCTTCTCATCTACCAAGTATCTAGGGTAATTCTGCTCCAGTGGTTGTTCCCCTTATTACAGAAGCACTTAGTCTCGGGTTTGGGTTCAACCTTGGGTTTCTTCACTAGAGCAGCAACTGATTTGCCGTTTCATGAAGTATCCCTTCTTGCCCTTGCCCTTCTTGAAACTAGTGGTTTCACCAACCATCAACAATTGATGCTCCTTCTTGATTTCTACTTTCGCGATGTCAAACAACGCGAATACCTCAAGGATCATCATCTCTATCCTTGATATGTTATAGTTCATCACGAAGCTCTAGCAGCTTGGTGGCAATGACTTTGGAGAAACATCACTATCTCATCTGTAAGATCAACTCCCACTCGATTTAAGTGATTGTTGTACTCAGACAATTTGAGCACAAGCTCAACGATTGAGCTTTTCTCCCTTAGTTTGCAGGTTAAGAAAATTGTCGGAGGTCTTATACCTCTTGACGTGGGCACGAGCCTGAAATCCCAATTTCAGCCCTCGAAACATCTCATATGTTCCGCGACATTTCGAAAACGTCTTTGGTGCCTCAACTCTAAACCGTTTAACTGAACTATCACGTAGTTATCAAAACGTGTATGTCCGATATTCGCAACATCCACAAATGATGTTCGGGGTTCAACACACTGAGCGGTGCATTTGAGGACATAAGCTTTCTACTGTTCGCATAATCGCTACTATCAACTTTCAACTATATTTTCTCTAGGAACATATCTAAACAGTGGAAGTAAAGCGCGAGCTTAAGACATAATTTGCAAAGATCTTTTTGACTATGTTCAGGATAATTAAGTTCATCTTATGAACTCCCACTCAGATAGACATCCCTCTAGTCATCTAAGTGATCACATGATCCAAGTCAACTAGGCCGTGTCCGATCATCACGTGAGACGGACTAGTCATCATCGGTGAACATCTTCATGTTGATCGTATCTACTATACGACTCATGCTCGACCTTTCGGTCTCTGTGTTCCGAGGCCATGTCTGTACATGCTAGGCTCGTCAAGTTAACCCGAAGTGTTTTGCATGTGTAAAACTGTCTTACATCCGTTGTATGTGAACGTAAGAATCTATCACACCCGATCATCACGTGGTGCTTAGAAGCGACGAACTTTAGCAACGGTGCACAGTTAGGGGAGAACACTTCTTGAAATTTTTGTAAGGGATCATCTTATTTATTACCGTCGTTCTAAGTAAACAAGATGCATAAACATAATAAACATCACATGCAATTATATAGTAGTGACATGATATGGCCAATATCATATAGCTCCATTGATCTCCATCTTCGGGGCTCCATGATCATCTTGTCACCGGCATGACACCATGATCTCCATCATCGTGTCTTCATGAAGTTGTCACGCCAACGACTACTTCTACTTCTATGGCTAACGTGTTTAGCAATAAAGTAAAGTAATTTACATGGCGTTCTTTAATGACACGCGGGTCATACAAAAAATAAAGACAACTCCTATGGCTCCTGCCGGTTGTCATACTCATTGACATGCAAGTCGTGATTCCTATTACAAGAACATGATCTCATACATCACAATATGTCATTCATCATTCATCACAACTTCTGGCTATATCACATCACATGACAATTGCTGCAAAAACAAGTTAGACGTCCTCTAATTGTTGTTGCATCTTTTATGTGGCTGCAATTGGGTTCTAGAAAGAATGTTTTCTTACCTACGAATAACCACAACGTGATTTTGTCAACTTCTATTTACCCTTCATAAGGACCCTTTTCATCGAATCCGCTCCAACTAAGGTGGGAGAGACAGACACCCGCCAGCCACCTTATGCAATTAGTGCATGTCAGTCGGTGGAACCGGTCTCACGTAAGCGTACGTGTAAGGTTGGTCCGGGCCGCTTCATCCCACAATACCGCTGAAGCAAGATAAGACTAGTAACGGCAAGCAAGTTGACAAGATCTACGCCCACAACTAAATTGTGTTCTACTCGTGCAATAGAGAACTACGCATAGACCTAGCTCTGATACCACTGTTGGGGAACATTGCAGAAAATTAAAATTTTTCCTACGATTTCACCAAGATCCATCTATGAGTTCATCTAAGCAACGAGTCATGGGAGAGAGATTGCATCTACATACCACTTGTAGATCGCGAGCGGAAGCGTTCAAGGGGATGGTGATGATGGAGTCGTACTCGCCGTGATTCAGATCACCGATGACCAAGTGCTGAACGGACAACACCTCCGCGTTCACCACACGTACGGGACGGGAGATGTCTCCTCCTTCTTGATCCAGCAAGGGGGAAGGAGAGGTTGATGATGATCCAGCAGCATGACATCGTGGTGGTGGATGCAGCAGAACTCCGGCAGGGCTTCGCCAAGCTGCTGCGGGAGGAGGACGAGGTGTAGCAGGGGGAGGGAGGCGCCAATGCACACGGTGCGGCTGCCCTCCCCCCTGCCCTCCTTTATATAGGCCCCCAAGGGGGGGCGCCGGCCCTGGGAGATCCAATCTCCCAAGGGGGCGGCGGCCAGGGGGGTGGAGTACCCCCCAAGGCATGTGGTGCGCCTCCCCCACCCTAGGGTTTCAACCCTAGGCGCAGGGGGTGGGCCTAGGGGGGCGCACCAGCCCACTATGGGCTGGTTCCCCTCCCACTTCAGCCCATGGGGCCCTCCGGGATGGGTGGCCCCACCCGGTGGACCCCCCGGACCCTTCCGGTGGTCCCGGTACAATACCGGGTGACCCCGAAACTTTCCCGATGACCGAAATACCACTTCCTATATATAATTCTTTACCTCCGGACCATTCCGAAACTCCTCGTGATATACGAGATCTCATCCGGGACTCCGAACAACATTAGGTATGCTGCATACTCATATTCATACAACCCTAGCGTCACCGAACCTTAAGTGTGTAGACCCTACGGGTTCGGGAGACACGTAGACATGACCAAGACGGTTCTCGGGCAATAACCAACAGCGGGATCTGGATACCCATGTTGGCTCCCACATGTTCCACGATGGTCTCATCGGATGAACCACGATGTCAAGGACTCAATCAATCCCGTATACAACTCCCTTTGTCTAGCGGTATTGTACTTGCCTGAGATTCAATCGTCGGTATACCGATACCTTGTTCAATCTCGTTACCGGCAAGTCTCTTTACTCGTTCTGTAACACATCATCCCGTGATCAACCCCTTGGTCACATTGTGCACATTATGATGATGTCCTACCGAGTGGGCCCAGAGATACCTCTCCGTTTATACGGAGTGACAAATCCCAGTCTCGATTCGTGCCAACCCAACAGACACTTTTGGAGATACCTGTAGTGCACCTTTATAGTCACCCAGTTACGTTGTGACATTTGGTACACCCAAAGCATTCCTACGGTATCCGGGAGTTGCATAATCTCATGGTCTAAGGAAAAGATACTTGACATTTAGAAAAGCTTTAGCATACGAACTACACGATCTTTGTGCTAGGCTTAGGATTGGGTCTTCTCCATCACATCATTCTCCTAATGATGTGATCCCGTTATCAACGACATCCAATGTCCATGGTCAGGAAACCGTAACCATCTATTGATCAACGAGCTAGTCAACTAGAGGCTTACTAGGGACATGGTGTTGTCTATGTATCCACACATGTATCTGAGTTTCCTATCAATACAATTATATCATGGATAATAAACGATTATCATGAACAAGGAAATATAATAATAACTAATTTATTATTGCCTCTAGGGCATATTTCCAACACCATGTACGTAGCGTCGACATGAGTTTCTGAACCATGATCTTGATAGTGAAATTTTTCTTCACGGAGCACGGCAATTTCTTTAGCCGACGCTTGAAGAACTGGATCCACCTTGTCCACGAGTTCAGACATCAACATCATGTCACTTTCATCTCCTTGCTGGATCATGAGCGCCTTCTCCTTCGGGGGATTCTTACACTCCGACTTGAAGTGCCCGAACAGATTACAGTTGTGGCAGTGGATCTTCCTCTTGTCAAACTTTTTCTTCTTTGGCTTCTCTGACTGTTCGTCGGCGTCCTTTGTGGGACGGTACTTTCCACCGCTACCGGACGCCTTATCGAAATTGTTCTCCTTGGAAACCAATGCCTGCCACTGAGCGCGCGTAAGCATCAGGTACTCATCATGTTTCGCTTCATCATAACTCAACTTCATCCGCTCGTCATGCGCCTTGAAGCGACCAACCAGATCATCCAAAGTGACAGTCTTGAGATCAACGCATTGCTCGATCGCTGACACAATCGACATGTAGCGTGGTGGAGCGGCACGTAGGAAACGGCGGACCATGGATATGGCCTCCAACTTCTCACCGAGACCACGAATCCCGTTTACCATCATTGCGACCCTTGCGGCGAAGGCGTCCACCGTCTCATCTTCTCCCATCCTCAGATTCTCGTAACTCTTCAGCAAAGTTTGCAAGTTTGCCTCGCGCACACGCGAGTGCCCCAGATACAATGTCTTGAGAGCATCACACGCCTCCTTCGCTGATGTCTTCGAGATTAGATGATGCCGCACGTCCACCAACATCACCGAGCAGATGGCCGTGATAGCCTGGCGATCCTTCCGATACAAGACACCACCCTTCAGGTACTCGTCACCGCCGGGGTCGACGGCTTCCAGAGCTCATTGGCCTCAAGCGCCCACTCCATCATGGTCACCCACACCACGAAGTTCCCACAGTCGAATCGTGGATACTCCGATCTCACCGGAACAACAATTACTTTAGCCGCACCGGAGTACTCCGCCAGCTGCTTGGTCTTCTCGTCGTCCGATATGACCTCCCGTTACTACAAGATCAACCTTGCTCTAGATACCAATTGTTGGCCCAGTCCTGATGCCGAGTACTTCCGGCGACGGCGATACGACCGACGACGAACGACGATGACGACCGAAGCTCGCTAACGAACTCGATGAAGTGCTTTACTCCGAGCTGCACCGTAGTACAAAGCTAGCCCTGCTTCCTAATCAATCTTTCCTGGATGTGTGTATTAGTATCCCGTGTGAACTAGTAGATGCAGCCGGGACACCAACGCACGTACTACCTCCATCCTGGTTTGTAGGTCTATGCATATTAAGAAAAATTATTTCATTGAATTCGTATTTGAACATAGTTTTTAAAAATATAATGTTTGGTGACATGGGTGAACATTTTGTTAGTTTAATCTATAATTAAAATTTAGCACAAAATACAATGAGAATCAATAAACCCGGACGGAGGTAGTAGTCGACTAGCAACGCACGCCAAACACTCTGATCGATTGATGGCCGCAGGCTCCTGTCGAGCCTGTTTACTTTGTATTGATTTTCTCAACTCACGGTACAAGTTTACAAGGCTGGTTGCACGTATATAAATAGTACTAGTAGCTACCTAGACCAACCAATACTACTCAGAGCCTAACTTCAGCACTACTCGGACTAGAAGAACACCCGTGCGTTGCAACGGGGCCACATTAAATTTAAGAATTCAATATCAATTATGTTGATATTACATTTAATATTCTCATACATATCAAGTGACATTGGCGACCTTTTTACCATCAAATTCTCACACACACTCTCTCCCTCCCTCCTCCTCACTCTCTCTCCCCCTCTCCCTCTCTCTCTCTCTAACACACACACATATCCATCTTATTGGGTACGGGACCATAATCCATCTATTTCACACGCATCCGCGCTAGTGCATAACAATATGGATTATAAAACAGGTTCAAGGTAGTAACAAGGATTCTTCTCATGCATTAATAAACAAATGTTCTGCACTGAAGACAAGATAAACAATTCCTAAAGTGCATCAGAGCATCACATAACATTGCTGGCAAGATAAATGCATGATGTACCGGAACTGCTCAGATGAATCGGAACAGAGCCAACATATATCATCCTAGACAAACGCAACATCAACCATTTACCTTGGTACTTTAGGGACCGACAGGAGGATGCATGTAGAAGCGCTTATTGCCTGCGAATCCACAGTCAGAGAGAGAAATTGGAACCCATTCCCATCACCAACTGATAAAGAAAGCATGTAAGAAAATTGATATCGGGCCAACTTGGATCTTCGGTGATTGTCCGCCGGTATGGAGAATTTAGGAGGGTGGGTGCAGGGAGTGGCCTTGTGGATGATGGATGGAGGCGCGGAGGGATGTGGTCGCCGGAAGGTCGAAAGCGGAGAGGGTCGGGCACGTTAGGTGGAGCCGGTGGTGCGCGACAACCGGAGGCGGCCCAATCGTGGGCGGCGAACCGACGATAGCCTCGGCCCATCTCTTGACGCAGCGAAGATAGAGAGGGCGGCACTGCCGGTGCTCGAGGACGCCGCTCGGCACCATCTACATCGAGGGTAAAGAGAGGCGAGAAAGCGATAGGGTGATGCGGGGCTAGGGATTGCGGAGGAGGGTGGGGGTGTGCGATTTGAATGGATGGTACTGCCCACCGTTTTCTTGTACGTGGCGGTGGAGACGGCGACGTCCAGCCATGCAGGCGAGGCATGGGTCGAGCCGGGCACACGGCGAGGCGCAGTAGCAGAGGCGGGAGCGATTTTTTGCTACTGAGATGCATGGTGTGGGATTGATCGTTCATGTTCTCTTTTCCTTTTTAACGGGAGATGGATGCGATTTTTTCACGAGGGGAGAGATGCGACCACGTACAGATTCCATAATAAATTAATTAGGTCCATAACGGGAATTCTTTACAATGCGTTAAGATTTACGTGTTAGTTTTCTTAATAAAGAAATGCACTGATGTAGGGATCGATTGATTCGGGTAAGGAAAGATAGATTCGTGATCTTTTGTATGTTAGGAAATTAGTGGTTTGCAAGGAAAGAGTGGAGAGAAAAAGAACCAATGCGACCACGTATAGATTCCATAATAAATTAATTAGGTCCATAACGGGATTTGTTTACAATGCGTTAAGATTTACGTGTTAGTTTTCTTAATAAAAAAATGCACTGATGTAGGGCGCGATTGGTTAGGGTAAGGAAAGATAGATTCGTGATCTTTTGTATGTTAAGAAATTATTGGTTTGCAAGGAAAGAGTGGAGAGAAAAAGAACCAGTAGAGGTGGGAGGAGGACAAAAATAAACCGTACGAGGCTACCAACTGCTCCATTAGGAGTAGAGATTGTTTGTGAAATAACATGCGACGACGACTTAGCGAGCGGATCCCCTTAAAAAAGACATAGCGAGCAGATTCCCTTAAAACTGGTAGGAATGGATACGATTGATGACGTTGATAAATAGTGGCCTAATTTACTATCATCATGCATGGAAACGAATCATCAAGGAAAAGAATACTTCCTATTACTACACTCATAGGAAGCTTCCTAATCTCTGCTACCAAACAGTTTCTGCCCAAACAAGGAAGGAAAGTTATGGACGTGATTCGAAAGGAAACAAACGTTATGAAGATTAATTAATTTAGATTTGATCTTTAGAGATTGATTGTGATTGATTCTTTTATATAAAGACATTACTAAATAATTTGCGTCTGTATGGAAAGTTCTGATCCGTTCAGTTTTTTTCGTTGTGTGAGAGGGTGAAGTGAAAATAAACCGATGAAGTAGGGGAGGCGACAAAAAAAATCTATGACGGTTAACCTACGAAAAAAACCCGGACGAAAGTGGTGGGACGAAAAAAACCTGGAAGCGAGACTACCAACTGCTCCATTAGGGCATCTCCAGCCGTGCCCCCAGGAAGGCCTCCCCAGGCGGTTTTTTCGCGCCGGCGCCGAAAAAACGGCCCAGTCGCGCCCCCAGGAACCAGATTTTCGCCGGCTTGGGCCGAAATAGCGCCGGCGGACCCAGCACGAACCCGGGGCGCTGGGGGGCGCCTGGGGGCGCCAGGGCGAGCTGTTTTGGCGTGAAAAAGATGCGGGCCAGCCGCGTCAGCGACTCGACGCCTCGTCTTCCCCCAACGGCCTCGGTTCCCGCGGGGAATCAATGGCAAGGCTGCCGCCGGTCAGCCTTGCCATTGATTCCTCACGGGCGGCGCTTCACGGGACGGCGCGCCGACGCCTCCCCTCCCTCGCACGCGTACACACGGGCGCGGCCCGGCTATAAAAGCCGGCGGCCTCCACTCGCCTGTGCCCACACCAGCCCCGCCCCTCGCCGCCGTCCAGCCCCTCCCTCTCCCTGCCTCTCCCGAGCACCGCCCAGCCCTGCCCCTCTACCTCTCCCGAGCCCGCCCAGCCCCGCTGTCGCCATGGCAGAAAGATTCCCCGGAGACGAGGCGGCGGCCAACGGCTTCGGCCGCCGTTCGCTCCGCGAACAGGAGTCCTGGCTCCTGTTCCAGGTGAACATCCCGGCGCCGCCGGACATGCGCGCCGGGTCAACGGGGTGGAGACTCAGCACCGGGGGAGTGCCCATTCCCCCGTTGCCCGACGCCGTGGCGAAGCCGAGGTACTTCGCTGAGGAGGTCGAGATCGTGCGCGCGTCCCTCACCGACGCCCAACTCGCCCTCCCCCAGTACGCCGCCGACAACCACGCGGCCTGGGCAGCGTACTTCGAGCGCCGCCAGCAGCAGCGACTGGCGTCCACCAACAGCGCGCCGGTGGTCGGCGGCCGACAGAACAGCGAGGGGCGCCGCCTGTGGTGGGGCGTCCCCGGCCGCACACTCGAGGGCGTGCTCACATACCTCGAGGGCGGCAACGACCCGCCGTTGGCTTACCCCCCGGCGAGGGTGGCCGCCCCGGCGCAGCACCGGCGCGTCAGGCCATGGGCGCCAAGGAGGTTCGGCGCTTCCTCTTCTTCCTCCTCATCACGCTCTTCTTCGCATTCCTCCGGCTCTCCGGCGCTGCTCGGCGTCAAGGCCGAGCCCGCGGCGGAGACGCCGCTCGGCCGGTGCACTCGCAGCGCCGGCAACGTCATCAACGAGGGCGGCCGGCGCGCCTCGTCCTCGTCGGCTTCTCCGCGCTTCGTCAAGCCAAAGACGAAGCCGGGGCTGGCGCCGGTGAAGACGGAGCCGGGGCTGGCGCCGGTGAAGGCGGAGTTCGACGACGACGACGCGGCCCTCGAATGGGCGCGCCAGGACTCCATTGCGATGGAGAAGGCGCGCTGAGAAAAGGAGAAGGAGCGTCAGCGCGCCGCCCTACGCCGCTTCGAGGAGCACCGACGCGGCCGCGAGGAAGGCGGGGTCGTCGTCTTATGCGACAGCGACGGCGACGACGACGCGCCGCCGCCTGTTCGCCAAGGCGACGCCGGGCAGGGGTCCAGCAGGGGCACCCGCGTCAAGGAGGAGAAGGCCGACGAGGACGATGGCGGCGACGGCGGCGACGAATTCAGCCCTTTTCTTTTTTTAGATTAGGTTAATGTATTGTTTGGACGAATTTCGCCGAAACTTGCTATGTTTGACCGAAATTTAACTAGTTTTTATTATAACTTCGCCGAATGGTTCTTGTTTTTTTAAAGACGCGCCTGGGGGACGGCCCTGGGGGCCGACGGCTGGAGACCGACTCGCCCTCAGGGCCATTTTTTTCGCCGGCTCACCCCCAGGCGGCGCTTTTAGACGCCCCCTGAGGGGCCAACGGCTGGAGATGCCCTTAGGAGTAGAGATACGTACATGGATTATAAACTTGAACACGTCAATATTGGGAGGCTGTGTTAGTGTTTAATTCCAACACCGGCGAGGGGCGGACCCGGCGAGACGGCCGGGTAGAGCCGACGAGAGGGAGCCCGCGACGGAGGCGGAGCACGTCGGCTGCATGCGGACGCAGGGGCGGGCGCATGAGGCGGCAGACGGGAAGCCGGCCCTGGCCGGGTTTGCGAAGGAGGCGGAGGGCTGTGAGGCCGGAGCCGGCAGACAGCTGGAGCAGCAAGCCGGCGGGCGCTGGGGTGGCCCGACGGAGCGGGGCGCGCGGCCGGCGCGGGAGGAGGCGTGGCTTGGGCGTGCGGTTAGTGGAGCGGCGACAGGCAGGGGCGCCTCCGGCGGGACTGCAGTGAGCGACAGCCCATGCGGAGCAACGCGCGGCTGAGTGCGGTGGCGGGCGTGCTCGCCGGTGGTGGAGCTCGAACGCGGCGAGGAGGGAGGAGATGGCAGAGGCACGAGGAGGAGCAGCACCAGCAGGGGAGCGCATGGAGGCAGCGCTCGGGTCGCCGGACGCCGCGCGGGCTTGTGGGGGCGGAGTGAGGCGACCCGCGGTGGCTGGCAGCGGGGGCGGAGGCTGAGCAGAGCTGGGTCCGGGCGTCGAGCGGTGCGGCATGCTGCTGCTGGGGGTGGTTGCGGGGCGTGCGCGCGCAAGCCGGCGGCATAGAAACGAGATAGTACATACGTACGTAGTGTATTCCTGGGCATGTGATATTCTGATGTTTGTATAAGACCACCGCGCGACCCATTTTGTCCGGCCCCGTCCATTTGGGGTAAAACAGACAAACCGAGCGGCGCAGCGCGCGACGGCCCGAACCCATCTGGTCCGTTTTGTGTTCGGGCCGACCCATTTGAAGAGCAAACTTGCTCCGGGTTTGGGTCGCCGCGGACGCCGAACGAACGCGCCACCTACCTCCCACCTGTCAACATCAATGCGCACGGGCGGCCGGCCCCACCTGTCATCGACCAAGTGGAAGATCGCCGTCCTTCTTAAATGAGCAACCCATGGACCGGTCGTCGTCCACACTGTCGCACTCCGTCCCGCGGCCTCCTCGAAACCCGATAGCGCGAAACCCTAGGCGACCACCGTCCTCGAGCTCGCCGGCCGGCCACCTCGAAGCCATGGGCTTCCGGAACCACGACCGCAAGGGAAAGCACGACCACGAGGCCGACTCCTCGTCGGGGCGCTGCGCCGGCTCCGTGAAGAAGGAGGAGTCCGCGTCTCCACCACGCCGACCCCCCTCGCCGCCCGCGTTCACCATCGCCCCCGCGTCCGCCGGCGAGCGCGACTGACACTACATCCACGTGTCGGTGTGCCGTCGTTATTGAGAGACGAGGACGCCGCTCCCCTGGAGCGACGCCCACCTCCCCAACAACTCGCACCTGTCGGCCGACCGCGTGCCGATCCCGGTGACCCGCCATGCGCGCCGCGAGGAGATCGAGCGCCGCCGCCGCCTCCTCCCGGACGATCTCTACTACGACGAAAGGTACGCACCCGACTCGCCATTGTGGGACACTTGGTTCCGTGATGAGCACGACACGCGGCGGGCGTCCTTCTTCGCCGGCACATCGACGGGGCCACGACGGCCACGCCCAGAGCACCGAGCGGCTGCTCCCCAGGAGCGCGGGAGTAGGCGGGTGCGCGGCCTCACGCCCACGCCGTCGCCGTCGCCATCTCCATCGCGACCACCACCTCCTCGCATGACAGCGGAGGAGGAGGCCCATCTCATGGCGCATTTCATGGAGGACTCCATGCGCACGCACGATGAACGCTAATGGGAGGGCCTCGAGGAGATGATGGCCCGCTCCGTCGCCGGCGAGGTAGCCATCCCCGAGCTGGAGATGGTGGCCGCGGAGCCAGAGATGGAGGAGGAGCCGGTGGCCGCGTTCCACCCGGGTCTGCTGGGCCAGGCGTGGGGCTGGTCCTGCACTGCTCCGGAGATGGCCGCCGGCGTGGGCGTGAACTGGTGCGCCACTCCGCCGCGGTCACCGGAGCGGGAGGCGTCGCCACGGGAGGAGGTGGTGCAGGCACCTCCCGCCATCCAGCCCGCCCCCGTCTACCACGCACCGCCGGCCCACCTGTGGACGCCGCCGGCCTACGTCGACCTCGTCAGCGACGACGACACCACGACCACTGAAGACGGCGACGGCGACGACATCGACGGGCACGGGAAGGAGCGCGCGGGCGGCGACCGTTTTTCTTTTCTTTTTTAGTTTAATTATTAATGTCACTCGGACGTGAAACTGTGCCGTTTTGTGGCCTTGATCCCCCTAACTAAGTTTTATGTTTATTAAACTGCGTTTATTTACTTTTTTAGTCATTTTATTTATGTTTTCTGTTTTTTTAATCATGTTCTGACACAGATGTGATTTGGGGTGCGGCCGCGCGGTGGCGCACGCACAACCCAACGGACAAGGCCGGACACGGGCGAACCCATCGGCGTCCCAAAGGGACACAATCCGGCCAAACCGGACGTCTGTTTGGAGTCGTGCGGTGGAGTTGGCCTAAGGAGCATCGTTTGTGAACCAGTGGCCTATAAATTCTTCTGCCATGTAGTACTGTTAGCCCAGGTCCTTTTGATTCCCCGTGTGGACAGCGATGTGCCTCATTCATGCGTGAAGACACGATATCTGTTGCGCATGATTTTTTGTGGTTAGTTTTTAATTAATCGCGTGCAGATGTTTAGCCTGGTCGTCAATTATATCGTACTATCAGACACGTTTTTTCCCTGCGATTTACGCCATAGAGTGCTGTTGAAAAGATACTAAAGTTACAGAGAGGCGGCCATACAGTTCTCTGGTCCGTGTGCGCGCTGCCACCTGCCTATGCGCTACTGACTGTACAGTCTATGTGCATGCACTGGCGCTACATCTACAGCACGTCTGCATGATTCAAATTTTGAAGGCCACGCCTTTTTCGAGTCAACGCAGCAGATGGTTGTGGTCTGTGGGAGTACCACTGTTTCAGGCTACTGACATTTTTTATTTCATCTGCAGGCTTAGCACACGGCATAATTTGATGGCTGCAAAAATTGATTATCCCGTTATTATCTCTATCTTTATTATTATTAAACAAGAAAACATATTCATCGTTCTGTGCACCCAGCCTAAACTACACAGAACAATACGAAAAAATTATAGCCTTTCGATCAGATCACTCAATTAGATCCGTTTAGCATTTTTCACGGGCGGACGAAAACTCTGCCATCCCGCACGCACGTCCCGCGTCCTTCGTCAAAGCCGGTCCCACTTCCCGTTTTCGGTCCGTTCATCATGCTCGATCCGCAATCCTCTCGCCGTCGAGCGCCGCCGCCGCCACATCTCATGTCTGTCTGTAGTCCCCTGGCCGACTCCAATCACACCTCCACGGCCCCCCAACTCCGATGCCCACGCTCGCCTTCCACGGGATGAACGTCGCCCGTCTCCAACGCTCGCCCCCAGTGTGGATTGCCGCCACCTACCACTACTGCTCACCACGCGAATCTGCCATTCTTCCACAATATATGGACGAGCGCCTTCACATAGTACCCCTACAACTCCTCTGCTCGGCCGCTGCCGCACGGACGCGGTTGCAGTCGTCGTCGCCGTCAGCCGCTCCACCACTCGGCTGCTGCTGCAAGGATGCGGTCAGCGCCGGCCTCTCCTGGAGCGCGGGTCGTCGCCGCCCGCCGCTCGGCTGCTGCCCCATGGACACGCTCGCCCACACCCCTAGAGCCGCTGGCCTCTCCTGGAGCGCGGGTCGTCGTTGCCGCCGGCCGCCGCCACACGCGGCGCATTGAGGACCTAGCCCCTAGCCTTCAAGAGGCATCTTTTCCCGTGAGCTACGCTTCTCTGAATGTACAGTACACGCTTCTCATATCTGTTCTCTGAATATATGCTTCCCATATCCTCGGTGTACAGGCTAGAAATAAGACAGGTTGCAGAGGGAGTTCATCATGTACCAGGACTGGTTGAAGCACGATTCACTAACATGGATGAGGCCTGGGGCATCCTGCAAACTGGAAGCAAAGCCAGAGTTGGTGGTTGGTTCTACAAATGCTAACCAGCACAGTAGCCGGTCACACTGGTCGTTCACCAGATTTTCATTCACTCGCACCAAGTTGCAGACCGTAAAATCTTGTCCTCCTAATTTTCCATACAGTATATAGTGTGATGGTCAAAGGAGAAAACTTGATGAATGCCATATCTGCTATTGCAACTATGAGGTACGAGCAGGTTTGCAACTTTCGAACGGTGGTTATAATTTGCACTGCTGATTATATATATGATCTCGCTAACTTATTTATTTCTTAAACAGGCAGGAATTCAAATTTAACACACTTGCTGCAAGACTCACTAAGTACGCAATTTCCTTCTCCTTGTGTCGGTATGATTTAAAGTTATTCTTTAGTTTTGGTGATAATGTGTGTCAAGCATTGCAGGTGGAGACTCCAAAACTTTGATAATGTTTCAAATTAGCCCAAACGAGAATGACCCTGGCGAAACTCTCTGCTCTCTGAACTTTGCGAGCAGAATGAGCGGGATAGAGCTTGGACAGGCAAGGAAACAAGTTGATGTTGGAGAACTGTCAAGATATATAAGCGGACGGTACTTGCTCTATTGCCCTCCCTGTTAGTTCATGCTTTAGTACGAGTTTAGCCTCCACCTCTGAAGATTTCGTGGTAACTTGCACCAGAGCTTTGCATTCTATGTCTGAATACCTGACTGCAAATATGGTGTTGGAGATAAATAAAATGCATTGCCGCATCGACATGAAATCAGAATATTCTTGCTCCTTTTTTATGCAGCAAATGCTACTGAACATGTTAAGAAGAGTCATGTACTGATTGAGATTCTTAGGGAAGGACAAGAATATGTTGAGAAGAGTGAAGTTTAAAGATGACTGAAACTAAAGCTGCTGGTTTTGTTTTGTTTTCATCGCCCTTGAACCGAACATTTCTTCCTTTGCACGGAATGCATTTTTAGATGCTACTCACCCAAAGTGTTAGAATATGAACATTTTTTATATCCCAACTGGACATTTTTTTATCGATATCTTTTTGTATGAATCATTTATTTTTTGTTACGGTTGGACCAGTCCATTTTCAGAATTATCATGCGCATCATGGTTGTGAACTTGTTTGACTGGAAGGATAACATGATATTAAAATATAGAGTTAACAATAGGTTATCAAGTATGAGAGGATGTATACAGATTTAACATGATTTCTTGTTTAATTAAGTCTTGATTTGTTAGCTTTATTTTGCCACTACAAAACCACTTGTCTTCCTACCAGGTATGCTACAGTGAGAAGGATCAACAAGGCTTCACTAAAATTTTGTGCTTGGGAAATGATTTCAAACTTCCAATTCCGCGTAACAGTGAGAGGGGCAACAAGGTTGCACTTTATTCATATGCTGGAAATCAAATATATATAGAGGAGATTATTTGTATGAGTAATTATGAGATGCTATCCATTTCATGTGGAATTTGAAACTTTAAACAAATTTATTATATATTTGGTTAGGATTTATGATGTTTGACATAATGTGTGTTACTGTAGACGTGCATTGCACGTGCACACTTACTAGTATTGTCAGTGCAAAAGTTTGCGCTGATGGACCCATAAGTATTAGCATGAACAAAAAAGTACTATGTATTTTTCGCATTAAGTATGCCCACGCAGATCAGAACGTTCTTCGTCTTGGCAAGTATTTTTTTCTAAAAACAGTTTCCACGCACTAGATTTCCCTACAACTGTGTGTTGGGAAAAGTCAGTTTCGCCAACGGACTGTTGGACGGGAAAGATTCTATCGAACTGTTGGTGGGCAATACTTGCGCATCATGACCAACTGTCGGTCGGGAATAGTTGGATATTTGATGTTTGATTGTTGGTCGGGGAAGCATCTTTTTCCAACTGACTGTTGGTCGGCGATCAATGCCGACCGATTGCTAGTTGCCATTTGGGCCGGCCCATCTCTGCGCGTGCAGGCCAAAAACTTAGCGCCGGCCTCCCTTGTATTTTTCCATCCAACCTACTTGTGCCACGAACGCACCCCAGTTCTCCAAACCTAAATCCTCAAGCGCTCCCTCCCTCCGCCGCCGACCGCTAGATCTAGCAGCCCGCATGCCGTCGCCACTCTCCAGCACGCCGTCACCACGTCGGCGAGGTTGTTGCCATGTACCCTCCATCCTCCTCCACCCCCACTACTATCCCCCAAACACTCCCAACCCTAGCTTGTGCGCTAGAGTTTGGGGAGAGATAGATTGCACCAGCGCGGAGAGGCCAAGGCGTGATGGTGGACGCCGCCGTCTTTCTCGGATCCGGGGGTGAGTGAGCGAGGTGCGTCACCAGGGAGAGAGAGCACTAGCACTCTCTCATCACCCAAGTGCCTCCACCGCCGCCGCCGCCACGCCACGGGCCTCCTCCAATCTGCCCTCGCCGGTTCTGTTGATGGGGGATCTGGCTGTTGAATGCTAGTGCTTCCCCTCCCTTGGTGGTGAGTGTTGTTTTCCCTCTCCTTCTCCCTCTCTACCCCTCCCCCGTCCAGGGGCGGATCCAATGGGGGTTCCATGGGTGCCTTGTCCCCCACTTGAAAATGCAAATTATATTTACTGTATACTAGTTAGGCTAATTTGTGTGTACTATATGTGTTTAAATACGAGAGTATTAAGCCTGGCACCCCCTCTCGTGATGTTCTGGATCCACCACTGCCCCCATCAGTGCTGTCGTTTGTTGATTTGTTCCTTTTCCCTTTTACATTCAGATCAGCCATAACATGTGGTAGTACTCCTATCCAGCAAGCAGCGCTTTGGTTGGGAGCTCGAGGTGAAGTAGAATGTAAGATATGGTTCCTATAATAGGGTATTTTGTGCATTGTCTAGAGTGTATTGAACAATTGCGAAATTGTATTAGTAATTCTTATAGTGAAAAGATAGATGTAAGGTCGTGGCTGATAGTTTTCTAGCAATTCTGTATTGAAATCGACAAAATCTGGTAAACATATAATCTAGTAGACATTTGTGAGTATGAAATTTGCTCCTCTTCTCTGATGATGACTTCACCGGCAATTTTATTTTCTTATATTGCTATAACATTTTGTGCTTCTAATGTTTTTCTGCACCATTCGAGCTAGTATGTTTTGCATCAAAAAATTAAAAGTGCACCGCGCTTTTTCATCAAATATTCATCTATAGGTTGTATGATTTTAATTTTCCTAAACCTCCCTGGGGCATTCGTGAGAGGGATACAATGTAAATATTCAATTTTGTGTAATGATTTTCACAATAGCTTTTCTTGTGGGTTTGGCAATTATGTAAAGATAATTGATTATAGCACAAAACTGAAGAAGTTCTTGACCATGTTTGTGTAACTTCTACATAGTAAGGAAACTATGTTGTAGGTTGCAGTACATTTACATGTCATCGTAAGGATTAAAACATATTTATTCATGCCTTTTTTTATTGAAAGCAAAGACTGCTTTCTCGTGACTGTTGTTTGGAAAGTTATCTCTCAGGTGGAATTAGCTCATGGTGGAAGTGATTAATCTTACTCGTATGATTGCACAAGCAGCGTTAGCAATGGACGCCATGGAGGTGTTTCTAGGTGCTCTGGGTACCAAGGTTTGTACTTCTGTCTTGTTAATGAGTTCACTGTAATCCAATTGACGACGTGGAAGATGTATTGTTTCATACGGATCTCTGTGTATGTTCCTCTGTTGTGTTATTGTAATCCAATTTTGTTCCAGGGCACACCAACTGATTTTCCTGTTGTGTTTCCATAGCTGCTAAATGTCTCCTGTTCTATTTTCAGTGATGTAGTCATATAGCGTGTCTTTTACAGGAGGTAAAATGGCAAGCGCAAGCGGAAAAGTTAAAGATGGTGGGGTCATCGAGGACCAACTGAAAGTAGCAGAGTATGAACTAATGAGAACTCGAAAAGTCGAAAGTAAGCCATCCTGCTGAGTTAAAACGGTAGTATATTCATCCACACATTTTCATTTTTGGTGGAAAGTAAACATAGGTAGAATATTCAGCAGTACAAACACAACTAGTTGAAGTCAATGATATAAGTTCTATTCTGTTTAGAAAATAAAACATCTAAAACACATGTGCTTTATGTGATGGCTTAGTTCCTCCCTGGTTTCCCTTTTTAAATTCATTGTAATTTACTAACCCTTCTAGTTCTATTATCTGGGCTAGACCTCCACATGTGTTTTATGTGATGGTTTAGTTCCTCTAGAGATTACCTTGAAATTTGGAATTTTAAAGTCTTCCTGTGATTACCAATTACCAAGATATCATGTGGTGACCGTTGTTGGCGCAGTGACATGGTGTAGTCAGCATTGGTTGTGCAGTTTTAAAATTTGGATGTTATGCCTAAGCTACCTTTTAACTCCTCATGTGTATTATTAACTAACTTTTATTCTCTATACACTGAATGCAAATGAGGTATTTTGTGTTTTTATTCTCTATTTTGCACAAGTGGCGTGCAGCTGTTCCCATGCTTTTTATTATCTGGAAGCAATAGTAAGGATATATCATACATGAGGGTACTTAAAGGCTAGCTAGGAAGTAAAATAGCTTTGAATACCAAACTCGAGAACCTACTTTTGTAAGTAGACTTTAGTGCTGCCACTATCATGAACTATATGCACCATGGAGCACTCTAATTATTCTTCTGCTAGATCCACTATGAACTACTAGAAATCTGTACTAAGATTCTCTACTATCAATTTCAATTATCATGGAAACAGTCATAGTTAAATCCACCATCAATTTCAATTATCTAATTGTACTATCAATTTCAATTATCATGGTGTATTAAAGTCAAAGCTAAATCCACTATGAACTACTAGCAATCTGTACATCTACTGAAAGAGTCATAGCTATATATATTTAGTTTTCAGTTGTATGTATTTTTGGAATGTGTGTTGGAATATGGGGTAATGGTACCTATGTACAGTAACTTAAGTATCTCCCAGGTACATTATATGCCCAACAATCGTAAAAAGTAAATGATGCATTTCCTTTCGAATGGATAGACAAAAAGTGGGCGGAGGGCTTCTATGCCACATCCATGTCTACTGCTGGAAGTTAATTGTTGGTCTTCATGTCCTTAAATGCTACTTTTATACATTAGGCACGGATATTCCTCATTTTGTGCTGTTGTGTGTGCACAGTGCACATAAATTCTGCCTGCATTCAGTTTCTTAAATTAATTGAACATTCTAATAATTGAGACTTATTTAACTTCTGTAGGGCGCAAACATAAGGATTGGAATCACAATGAACCATGAAGCCAGCGGTCTGCATCAACTAGATGTTCTAGTCCTCATTTTGTACAACTGATGTCTCATACTTTCATCTTTTTGTTGTCCTTCTGTAAATCTGGTGTATGGTGTCTTGGTGCCTATAACAGACTGAAGTGTATGTATGTGACAATTAGTTAATGGAATAAAAATGTTTGGTGCACCTGATGTATGTTGTCTTGGTCATCATGCTTTAGAACACATGAACTATATGTACGCAACAATTAGTACCATATGTTAACTACCTTGTGGTTTGCTAAACAAAATGTTGATCAACTGTTGGTTGGCAAAAGAAAACACTGTCTGGTAGTTGGTCGGCAAAACAAACCCCGTCTAACAGTCGGTCAGGAAATGCTAACACCAAGCCCAACAAAATGTTTGTCGGGAAAGTATTACCCATCAGATGGTCGGTCAGGAAAGGCCCATGAATGCCCCAACAGACTGTTGGTCGGGGAAGGCCCATGGCAGGCCCAATAGACTGTTGGTCGGGAAAAATACCCTTTAGACGTCACACAATCGGTCGGGAAAGATATGTCGGTCGGGACAGGGCTTTCCCGTCTGGACTTTCCCCAACAGACGTGATCGGTCGGCAATAATTTTTCCCGACCGACTGTTTGATGGTGGAAGCTGTATTTCCGACCAACCTGGCTGTCGGGAATGTAGTGTTGTGGTGTAGTATCTCCATATTGTCTCACCGTAAAAGCAAGCTAGGTAATGAGAAGTTCTCTATTTTTTTCTTTGCAAAGTTAAATCATGTTACTAAGAAAGTTATGTAAATTTAATGGCTATAAGTTCTTCATGTAATTTCAGTTAACAGTAGCAATGCCAAAGTTTCTCAAAAGGTCAATGAAAACACCGTTTTCGCTCTAAAAGAATGTTACTCAATAGCTCTTCTGGTATAATAGCAAAGTTTAGAGTTCAGACACAACAATTAAAAAAGGGCCGTGCTACGCGTCGGCCGGCGGATCTTTTAAATAGATCTGCCGCCCCGTGAGCCGTCAGTTTCTTTTCTGTAATTTCCTGCAATAATACTCTTGTTGCGAAACCTCGTCTTCTCTAATTTCCTGCAACAAGAGCTTTGTTGCGAAACCTCTTTTTCTCTATTTTTCTTCAGCAAGTCCCCTGTTGCAAAATCTCTAATTCTCTATTTTTCTGCAACAAGACGCTTGTTGCAAAAACTGAAAACACATCTCCCGTCCTATCTAATTATTTTTAATAAGACCCTTGCTAAAAAAATGCAACAACATTTCCGACTGCATCACACAGTATTTCGCTGCCGCCGTTCCACAACAACGTTGTTGTTGCAGAAACTTGGAGACGTTGTGATGTGACTGCTGCTAGCGCTGGTGGTGCGAGGAAGGTGTTGAGGTTGATGGCGCTCCATGCCGGCAAGGCGGATTCTACCGGATCCGTTGATCCGGTCGACGGAAGGCGTTTGGCGGCGGAGATCCGGCATGGATGCGTTCGCCACGACGACCTACAAGTGGCGGCGCTCGGTGACGGCACCTATGGGCAGGGACGCTCGCTTGGCTGTTGGCTGCGAGTGCTCGGTCTGTAAAAGATCATTTGTTTCGGTCTGGGCAAGTTGCAAAAATTGTACAAACCAGGATAGAGATTTGCTTCTGAGTCGTTCGATCCAAATCTAATCTGACAGTCACCGAGGAGGTTGATGCGCGCACAAACATCGGCCAGCTGAGTGATAACGTTTCCCATTAAAAAACAAAAATTTCTTGAGTTATTTTTTTTACTTTAAGTAAATTCAAAGAAAAATCATGTTCATTTCCTAAAAGTTTTGTACTCATCATAAAGACTAGCATTCTTGAGCGATGCTATTATTACGTGTTGTTTTTACAAATATCTTACACACGTAATTGAAATCGCTGGTGGTTATTCTTTTTTTTTTCTGGACGATTATTGTCTCTCTCACGTATGTAAGTTTTCCATGCGAATAGCATTTTTGTTATTTTTTTATGCATGTGATCTATAACTTGTCTTGAGTCCGGCTAGCAAAAGCAACAATTGTACGGACGGGGCAATGACTAGAAATGTCATACAGTAAAAAAGGAAAAAGAAGTCTGAGAATCAACGACTACAAATACTGGCTGACGTGCATCAATATTTAGTTTATAAGAGGGTGAATTATTTCTATCAATCATAAAATACTCACTGACGTTCTGCAATTGTTGTATTTTTCGAACATGTATGCATCTCGTGTCGAGGTTGTTGTTGTTGAAATCCGAGGGTCGGAGAGCATATATGCCGCAATCAGGAATATAAAGTGCGCATCAATGGTGATATGGGATATAGATAGGGTTAGTCTTCAAAAAGCCCAATGAGGAAAAAAAATTCTATGAGACCAGGTCTCACGGGTTAGCAGGTGAGACCCATCCTGATGGATGACACGTGACATTTACATGTCATCCATCAGGGTGGGTCTCACTTGGTTTATATTAGACCTGGTCTCATATAATTTTTTTCCGCCCAATGAAAGTTGTCAAGAGAATATTATATAAATGCCCTCTAGATGACAACAACAATTTAAGATGGACAACAACGCTATATAAATACCCTCTAGCAATATGAGTGCCAGAATCTGTTAGACAAAGTGCTTATTATGTGGCCATTAAATCTAAAACACTTCATCATCGAAAACAAGGGAACTGCAACCAATAGCATAAAGTACGCAAGAACAGTGATGTGGTAGACAATTATCGAGTCACTATTCGAAGAGGCCCACATTCGGGTCGAGTGCCTATGATCTTTAAATTCTTCGCGGTCGACAGTAAGAGGACCGAAACAGAGGATATAAAGTGAGCATCGATGGTTATATGCTATATATGTAGTGTCTAGTAATGACAACATCACAATAATTAGAGTTGTTATCCCAAGATCTCAAATGAATAAATTTACCGATCAATAAGACATTAATGATCTTCATGGTCGATGTCGGTGTCAAAACCGACGGATCTCGGGTAGGGGGTCCCGAACTGTGCGTCTAGACGGATGGTAACAGGAGACAAGGGACACGATGTTTTACCCAGGTTCGGGCCCTCTTGATGGAGGTAAAACCCTACGTCCTGCTTGATTAATATTGATGATATGGGTAGTACAAGAGTGGATCTACCACGAGATCAAGGAGGCTAAACCCTAGAAGCTAGCCTATGGTATGATTGTTGTAATGGTTGCTGTCCTACGGACTAAAACCCTCCGGTTTATATAGACACCGGAGAGGGCTAGGGTTACACAGAGTCGGTTACAATGGTAGGAGATCTACATATCCGTATCGCCAAGCTTGCCTTCCACGCCAAGGAAAGTCCCATCCGGACACGGGACGAAGTCTTCAATCTTGTATCTTCGTAGTCTTGGAGTCCGGCCGATGATGATAGTCAGGCTATCCGGACACCCCCTAGTCCAGGACTCCCTCAGTAGCCCCTGAACCAGGCTTCAATGACGATGAGTCCGGCGCGCATATTGTTCGACATTGCAAGGCGGGTTCCTCCTTCGAATAATCCATAGAAGATTGTGAACACCTGGATAGTGTCCGGCTCTACAAAATAAATTCCACATTCCACCGTAGAGAGAATAATACACACACAGGTTCAATCTGCTGACGTATTTTGTGGCATGACGTCACACCACCACCAAGCCTTTACTTGAACTGTTATTATTATACCACCTCAGCGCGTTTAGCGAAGCGGTTTCCTTGGCACGTCTTGTCGAAGCAGAGATCGTGTTCCCCTTATTCCGGGATTCCCATCAATACGGACGTGGGTAACCCAACCGCGCCATTGATTGCGGCGCTTGGGAGATAAGCGAGTTCTACCAGGCTGGTGGGGACGAATAGTCTCCCTCCGCCCATATATAAGGGGATAAGGATCAACCCTCTTTACCTACGCCTTCTTCCTCCTTTTGCTTATCCATCTCCGCGCACTCGAGCTCCAGCGCCCAAGTCCGCACATCTCGTCTCAACCTTCTTCAGCCATGTCCGGAGCGGGAGGCAAATGGATGGCCTCCTCCGTTACGGAGGGACACATCGAGAGGCTACGCGGCGCCGGATACTTGTCCCGCGACATCGCGCACCGGCTGCCCGACAAGGGGCAGCTCATCCCCCCCAGGCCCCCATGAGAGGGTTGTATTCCTTCCCCACTTCCTCCGCGGACTGGGTTTCCCACTTCATCCCTTCGTCCGGGGCTCATGTACTATTACAGCCTGGACTTCCATGATCTGGCGCCAAACTTCATCCTCAACATCTCGGCGTTCATCGTCGTGTGCGAGGCTTTCCTCTGCATCCAGCCCCACTTCGGCTTGTGGTTAAAGACCTTCAATGTCAAGCCGAAGGTGGTGAAGGGCGTCCAAGCAGAGTGCGGAGGCGCCATGGCGGGCAAAATGCCCAACGTCCTCTGGCTCGAGGGTGCCTTCGTGGAGTCCGTCAAAGGGTGGCAATCGGGGTGGTTCTACATCACCGAGCCGCGCGACCCTAAATGGGCAGCGGCCCCCGAGTTTAGATCTGGTATCCCCGCACAGCTCACCTCCTGGAAAGAGAAGGGCTTGCTATGGGGTAGTTCGGAGGAGCTGACAGGACTCCAGTCCTGCCTTCAGACCCTGGTGAACAAGAAGCTTAAGCTTGTCAACGTGATCCAGGTCATGCTCGTCCGCCGGATTCTCCCCTGCCAACAATGGGCTTTCAATCTGTGGGAGTTTGATCCGGCACAGCACCAGACCCTGAGCGGGCTCTTCGACACGACGTACGAAGCTGCCTGGAAGGTGCTGTTCAAGGGCGCCGAAGCTCCCGCATCCGCTACTGAAGATCGCGGATTTCGCTCGCAGCGTCCAGCTGACGAGGTAAGTAATTCTACCCTTTACGGGACACTTGTTTTCGATAGTTCGACTTTATGCGGGATCTAATCTCCCCTTTCCTTTGACAGGGATGGATGAAGGAGGCCGAGCAGATTATCTGTCCGGCTCCCATGCCAGAAGACCCAGTAGACGCCCGTCTAGCGGGGCTACTGGTTCCGGCACCACATGTGGTGCCGGAGAAGAAGGCCAAGAAGGATGCCATGGGTACTCGAAAGAGTTCCCGTTTTCAGGTATCCGATGACTCCGAGGCGGATTCCGCCCCCGAGGACGAGGATAAGAGAGAGGGCTCTCCCCAGGAGGCGGGAGAGAGGAAGAGGAAGGCTTCCCTAACGGGGGAGGCCGAAGGGTCCAAGAGGGGAAGGACCCTTCCTCCGGATAGCTCTGCCAACGCTAACGAAAGCGACGAGGGGTGGCCCTCAAGGGCCAAGCCCCTGGCAAGATCGTAAGTATCCGGATTCCTGCATGATTTATAATTTCTCTTTTTCGCCACACAGTGTCCTTCTAATGCCGCATACAACCTGTAGTCCGGCCGAGGATGATTTTCCCGCTTCTTCGAGCGGGTCCTTGGCTCCGTCGGATGTGGATTCCATTCCGACCGCCTCCACCCCTCGTGACGCCGAGGACGCCGAGGTGGGGTCCCAGGAGGGGACCCGCCAGGAGGGTGAGGCTCCGGAGGTGCCACAAGGCAGCCTCCCGGACTTTGCTCCGGACTCCGCCCCAGAACCCGCAGTGGTTCCGGAGTCCGGCAGGCGGCCCCTTCGTAAGAAGGGTAAGACCGTGGCACCGGCGGCCTCCGTCCAACCGGAGGCGCCGGATAACTTGTTGGAGGCGCTCAACAGCGCTTCCATCGAGGAAGAACACCGCACTATCATGAGTGCGGTGATTCAGAAGGTTCAGCTCGCCAAGAGCGAGCTGACCGAAGCCTGCAGAAGCCTTCTATCAGGCTTTGAGGTAAGAAGTTTTTTAAAATATGTGATGTAATACTGCATAGACAGTAGCCCCTGATGCTCGGTTCGGTGTTCGGAAAGAAAAGCCGGACTGAGGATCTAAAAAGATATACGCAGGAGTTCTAAGAATTATGTCAATATGGGATTGCAGGCTGCGCCGCTGACCTCTGCCGCATTGACTGCGGAGGTTGGTGCTTTGAAGCAGGACCTCGAGCGGACCGAGAACGAGCTCGGCCTTGCCAAGAGGCAGCTCGAGGACAAAGAAGGTGAGTAACACCGTATTGAATTTGTACCTTACAGAAAAGGATTTTGGTTGCAATAGAAATAACAAGGATAACGTGGGCACTGCAGGGGCCACGAACGAGGTGGCGACCCTGAAGGAGGCCGTGTCCGCGGCCGAACGTAATGCGGCCGTGGAACGAGCGGAGCGAGAGAAGCAGGAGGCGCGGGTGGCGGAGGTGCGGCAAGAGCTCCAGGCTCTCATGGAAAAGCATGAGAGTTTGGAGCGCGACTCAAAGACTCGAGAGTCCGAGCTTGCCTCGGCTCTTGAGAGTGCCAAAGCCGCGAAGGCCGAGGCCCATAAGGTCCTCCAGGAGATTGAGGTGGTGAAGAAAATAGCGGCGGGTAAGGCATTTTTCATGCAAAGCAAGCATGTGAGTGTGAATTACCTGTTACTTACCCGGATTCGGAGCTCTCCAGGAGCGTTTGTAGATCTGCCTCGCAGCGTGTCCGATGCCGCCGCATTCTACCGGGCCGAGGAGGGGAGCTCAACGGAGAAGGTCTTCTGGTCTCAGTATGCTGAGGCCGGACATCCGGTGCCCCTTAGCGACCAGCTGAAGCAGCTGGTCGAGCTCCACAAGGTAGCCGAGCAGGCCATGAAGGGCCTCATAGTCCGGCTGTGGCCTGAAGAGGCCATGCCTGGGAGCTACTTCGGCCTCGTGCGGCGGCTGGTGGATGCGTGCCTTGGGTGGAAGTCATCAAGCGCTCCGCCTGCATCGAAGGTGCCCGTCAGGCCCTTGCCCGTGCAAAGGTGCACTGGGGCAGGCTGGATGCTGAGAGGCTTCTGACAGACGCGCTGCCGGCGGGCAAGGAGTATCGTACGCCCGAAATGTATTATAAGAGTGTCCTGAAGGGTGCCCGCAAGATTGCGGACGAGTGCCCCAAAGATGTAATATTTGAGTAGACTCGCAATGTGTTATCCTGTGCGCTTGAAAACTTTGTTCATATGCGCTAAGAAACGCTTGTTTATTTAAAATATTACCTTCTGTTTGGCCGTTTATCAAATCTGAGAGATGGCAAGTCGTCGGCTTCAGCCCCCATGCCACGAGTGCTAGGGTGTTCGGGATAAATTTGAGCACTCTTGTTCCCATATTTGGGTCCATCTAGGGAGGCGCTCAACACAACGAACTAGGCAACCAGACTTATAATGCTTGAACACTCTCACTTAGCCATAGAATTCTATAATTTTAAATTTCGGTGAAGCCCCTAGTGTTCGGAAGGCCGAATTTGGGGCGCTATCCACGCCTGGGCCGACAGTTAGTCGGCTCATCGCTCTAAGCGGCATAATTCTTTAGGGACTCGAAAAAACCTCTCGAACAGCGACCAGCTCTCGCCTTATCATGGCGGTCAGTTTTAGCTTTCTCCACTGAGGCGTTAACCCAGCTCAACTGGGGCGCAATCGCAGTGGTTCTCCCAGTGCTACCTTAGCCGATGTAACGGAACGTAAGATACCAAAACATGGGAGCCGGGCAAACCCAACTATTGACCCAAGACATGATTCAGAGCCAATTCATATAATGCTATAAGTTCGGGGTGCCGCACTTGTGAAAGTGTTCGGTCTTGTCACACCATAATGCGGGGAACATAAGCCCCTGGTGTATTCGGCCGTACCAAAGTGTACGGATGCAAAACGTCATAAATGAACATATATGTAAAAAGGGAATGCAATTATAAGCGAAAAGTGATGCATTGTTCATTCAAGGAATTCTCCCATGAGTGCAGAACGATACAAATAGTGCGGTAGGCAAGGGATTGGACTATTAGACATGTCCCCCTCCAGGGGTAGGCTGCGGAATGGTGTATTTAACAGATTTAATGCTCGTAATGGAGACCACCTGATTGTTCGTCGTAGCCTTCGTTCTTCCCTGGCTGTTGCATCGTGAGTTCGGCAGATTCGCCGCCGGACAGGGTCTCTGACGAACGGAGTCCTATGGATAAAAAGAAAAAGGAAAAGAAAAAGAACGACACACTTGGGAGCCCCTGGTGTGGTTGAGCCGCACTCTGGGCCTGTCGTGGTCGAGCCCCTCCCCCAATGCCCATGGTATCTCCAGAGCGTAATGATGTACGCGGAGAGCTGATCTTGCAATCATGCAAGGCTGGGGTTGGGGCCGCACTGCTACTTGTGCTCGGAACGTGCCAGGTGGTCTTGATGTATGTTGCTCCGGGCGCGTTTGGCCGTGTCCGGTTGTTTAATGGCCGGACTCGAAAGTTGCCTTAAGAAGCTGCTCTGTACTTCTGCCGCGAGAGCCGCTGTATGTTCCTCCGTTCGGAGGGAGCGTTCAGTGTTTCTGTTGACCGTGATGACTCCACGAGGGCCTGGCATCTTGAGCTTGAGGTATGCATAATGCGGCACCGCGTTGAACTTTGCAAACGCGGTTCGTCCGAGCAGGGCATGATAGCCACTGCGGAACGGGACTATGTCGAAGATTAACTCCTCGCTTCGGAAGTTATCCGGGGATCCGAAGACCACTTCCAGTGTGACTGAGCCTGTACAATTGGCCTCAACACCTGGTATGACGCCTTTGAAGGTCGTCTTTGTAGGTTTAATCCTTGAGGGGTCTATGCCCATCTTGCGCACTATATCCTGATAAAGCAGGTTCAGGCTGCTGCCGCCGTCCATCAGGACTCTAGTGAGGTGAAATCCGTCGACGATTGGGTCTAAGACCAATGCGGCAAACCCGCCATGGCGGATACTGGTGGGGTGGTCCCTTCGATCGAAAGTGATCGGGCAAGAGGACCATGGATTGAACTTCGGGGCGACTGGCTCCATCGCATATACGTCCCTAAGTGCATGCTTCCGCTCCCTCTTGGGTATATGGGTTGCGTATATCATGTTTACCGTTCGCACTTGTGGGGGGAACCCCTTCTGTCCTCTACTGTTCGGCGGCCGGGTCTCCTCCTCATCATCGCTATGCGGCCCCTTGTCATTGTTCTCGGCAATTAACTTACCTGCCTGCTTGAATACCCAACAATCCCTGTTGGTGTGATTAGCTGGCTTTTCGGTGGTGCCATGTATCTGGCAAGAGCGGTCGAGTATTCGGTCCAAATTGGACGGACCCGGAGTAGTTCTTTTAAATGGCTTTTTCTGCTGACCGGGTTTTGAGCCTCTGAATCCGGCGTTGACTGCAGTATCCTCAGTGTTATTGCCGTTAATGCGGCGTTTGTCTTTGTTGCGACGCGACCTGCCATTGCGGTCCTTGTAGTCCGGACTGCCAGAATTTTTACTGAGGTTGTTACTGCGGGCTAGCCAGCTGTCCTCCCCCGCATAAAAGCGGGTCATGAGTGATGTGAGGGCTGCCATGGATTTCGACTTTTCCTGTCCTAGGTGCCGGGCCAGCCACTCGTCGCGGATGTTATGTTTGAAGGCTGCGAGGGCCTCTGCATCCGGACAGTCGACGATTTGATTTTTCTTTGTTAAGAACCGTGTCCAGAATTGTCTGGCCGATTCGTCTGGCTGCTGAATTATGTGGCTTAGGTCATCGGCGTCTAGTGGTCGCACATATGTGCCCTGGAAGTTGTCGAGAAATGCGGCTTCCAGGTCCTCCCAACACCCAATTGACTCTGCTGGCAAGCTGTTAAGCCAATGCCGAGCTGGTCCTTTAAGCTTGAGTGGGAGATACTTGATGGCGTGTAGATCATCACCGCGGGCCATGTGGATATGAAGGAGATAATCTTAGATCCAAACCGCGGGGTCTGTTGTGACATCGTAGGATTCAATGTTCACGGGTTTAAACCCTTCGGGGATTTGATGATCCATTACTTCATCTGTGAAGCATAGTGGGTGTGCGGCGCTTCTATACTGGGCAATATCACGATGTAGCTCAAGAGAGCTGTGTCTGCTGTGTTCGGCCCGGCCGGAGTTGCTGTGTCCGGCGCGACGGTAATCGTCGTGGATCGTGGGGCGCTCGCGTGATCTGTAGATAGATCTTGATTGTTTTGCCTTGTCCTCCAATATGTCTCGCAAGTCCGGTGCATTCCCCCGTGGCTTCGCGCTTTTCGAGCGGTGCCAGGTTACGGTTCTGGTGGAGGGTCTAGATGCCTCTCTATCGCGGCCACGAGGTGGTCGGTCATCTGTATTGCGCGCTGGTGATGAAGGTTCGTATGCCTTCTCCTCTAATCGGGGGAGCGACCTGCGTTTTGGGTAGCTTTTGGAGGGGCGTTCTAGTTCATGTTCTTCGGCCGCGAGGACCTCGGTCCATCTGTCGGCCAGCAGGCCTTGATCAGCTCGAAGCTGTTGCTGCTTTTTCTTTAGGCTGTTTGCCGTGGCCATTAGCCTGCGTTTAAAACGCTCTTGTTCGACGGGATCCTCGGGCACGACGAATTCGTCGTCGTTGAGGCTTGCCTCGTCTCCGGAGGGAGGCATGTAATTGTCATCCTCTATCTCCTCGTCTGCCGCCCTCTCTCGAGGGCTGGCTTCTCCGTCCTCCTGCGCTGAATCTTGCTGGAGGGGGTTGTCTTCGGCACTCTCTGGGGTGTTATTATCTCCGGTGCCAGAATCTCCATTCTTGCTGTGGCGGGATTTAGAGCGGCGCCGCTGACGTCGGGGCTTGGGCTGTTTCTTAGAGGAATCTGCCTCCGCTGCTTCTTCGCCGTCTCCATCCTTTGGGATGTCCACCATGTATATGTCGTATGACGAGGTGGTCTTCCAATGCCCCGTAGGTGCTGGTTCTTGATCGTCTCCGGCATCGTCGTCCATACCGTCGATGTCTTCGGAGTCGTAGTCTAGCATGTCGGTTAGGTCGTCGACAGTGGCTACAAAGTGGGTGGTGGGAGGGCTTTGAATTTCTTCGTCGTCCGCATCCCAACCGTCCTGACCGTGGTCCGGCCAGGGCTCTCCTGATAAAGAGAGAGACTTTAGCGAATTCAGGATGTCGCCAAAGGGCGAGTGTTGAAAGATGTCCGCAACGGTGAACTCCATGATCGGCGCCCAATCGGATTTGATTGGCAGGGGCGCAGGAGGTTCGGAGTCCGGCAAGGAGTCCGGCGCCTCGGAGTCACGAGCTTTGCAAGGGACAAGGTCAGTGTTCGGCTCCATCGCCGTAGAGATCGCAGCCCCCGAGGCGGTGTCCAGCCACCTGTCCTCGATCTACGCGGTCGGCTTCGAACTATGGGTCGGAGCGGACTCGTGTGCGGCCTCCAGGGCACTATCCGGTAGCAGAGCTAAATCATGTCCACCGTGACAGTGCGACGCGCTTGGTTGTGGCTCGAATCCGTCGAAGATCAAGTTTCCGCGAATGTCGGCCATGAAGTTTAGGCTTCCAAACCTGACCTGACGGCCAGGGGCGTAGCTTTCGATCTGCTCCAGATGGCCAAGCGAATTGGCCCGCAGTGCAAAGCCGCCGAACACGAAGATCTGTCCGGGGAGAAAAGTCTCACCCTGGACTGCGTTGTTATTGATTGAAGAAGCCATCAAGCCTATCGGTGACGACACAGAGGAACTCTCAATGAAAGCACCAATGTCGGTGTCAAAACCGGCGGATCTCGGGTAGGGGGTCCCGAACTGCGCGTCTAGGCGGATGGTAACATGAGACAAGGGACACGATGTTTTACCCAGGTTCGGGCCCTCTTGATGGAGGTAAAACCCTACGTCCTGCTTGATTAATATTGATGATATGGGTAGTACAAGAGTGGATCTACCACGAGATCAAGGAGGCTAAACCCTAGAAGCTAGCCTATGGTATGATTGTTGTAATGGTTGTTGTCCTATGGACTAAAACCCTCCGGTTTATATAGACACCGGAGAGGGCTAGGGTTACATAGAGTCGGTTACAATGGTAGGAGATCTACATATCCGTATCGCCAAGCTTGCCTTCCACGCCAAGGAAAGTCCCATCCGGACACGGGACGAAGTCTTCAATCTTGTATCTTCGTAGTCTTGGAGTCCGGCCGATGATGATAGTCCGGCTATCCGGACACCCCCTAGTCCATGACTCCCTCAGTCGAGTACAAGAGGCCTACATTCGAATACATATGACTACTATCTCTAAAGTTCATCTACAAATGCCATAAAAGACCGTTCATAGTATGTGAAAATCCATATTAGGGGTGCGGTTGCCAACTCAAATATTATCTTGTCTCTAGTCAAGATCGGAATTGACATCTGGTGCGTGCAACTAAAGTTCTTCTACCTATGCCATAAAAGACCAGTCATAATAATTTGTATCTAGTCGAGAACGGAACCGACATGGGACGAGGAAGTCCCGATCCCATATGTGCATTGCTAAAGTCCTTCTACCTAGGCCATAAAAGACCGATCATGGTATGTGAATGTCAATTTGTAAGATCCGAAATCGGGTGTGTGCCACTAAAGTTCTTCTACATGTGCCATAAAAGACCGGTCATAGTATGTGAACATCCATATTAGCGGTGCGGTTACCAACTCAAACAATATCTTGTCCCTAGTCGAAAACGGAACCGACATCAGACAAGGAAAGTCCAGATCTCATATGTGTATTGCTAAACTCCTTTTACCTAGGCCATGAAAGACCGTTCATGGTATGTGTATGCCAATTTGTATAGATCCGAAAATTGGGAGTGTGTGTGCCACTAAAGTTCTTCTATCAATGCCATAAGAGACCGGCCATAGTATGTGAAAGTCCATATTAGGGGTGCGGTTGGCAACTCAAGTAATATCGAGGAGAGTTTGTTTTGCCGCCCATCATGAATGGGGAAATGGAGGAAGAGGCACATGTCTTTTGGACGAGCTTGAATCAAATGTGTTTTGCCGCCCACGTTTGGCGCCCACCGTCTCTGAATGGGCTCAGAGGCCGTCGTGTCAGGTCTGATTGAAGTTACTAGTCTATCCCTATCGTCAGCAGTGTAAATCCGGTCGATAAGGATGTCAAGTGTTAGGGGTAGACAGTAATTTCCATCTCGCAAACACTTGCTTCGGGCAGCCCACAAATTATCGTGGGTGTTTAGCCGCTTCGTTCAAAACATGGGAGAATTAGCATTCACGTTTGCCCTGGGCCCTGGCAAACTAAATTCGAATCCAATTTGTATTTGATTATGAATATCCATAGATAATTCTACGTTTTGTTATTTATTTCTTCAAAACCACAACAAACATTTATTCCACCTTTATATATGATTATGATTTAGAAATGTCGTGATCTTCGAATTCAGTCGGTTAGATACACTCTGAGTCAAACAATTATTTCATCCAATACAATACGCTCACACGAAAAATAGGTCACCTTATGTCAATCATACAAGTACTGAGGATTACCTCGCCTAAAAAATTCGGATCATTACAACACATGGACAACATAGGGGGTCTTTCAACATAATCAATTCAGAGACATGACACAACATGCAAGTACAAAAATCTAATGACAATTTCAACTGGTATCTAAAGAAGAACCGTGATTACCTTGGGCTTCAGATAGCAGAAATAACAGGACCTCCTCCGTCTTCAAATGCAACATTCTTCCTTCCTCCAATTCTTGGGTTGCTTGCATAATGTGTGCCACTAATTCCGTAATTTCCAGCCTCAAGATAAAGATTACCTCATTCATGGCGGCCACACCATCTCTTTCTGCCTCTAGTAGAGCCTCAAGCACTATAATATCTGTGCTCAAACTGCTCTCTGGCGGTGTTGCCTCTAAACTTCTACCATCTGGTAACATGGATGGCGCACTGCTTCCACAAATAGATTCTGGGGTTGTACATTGTGTCCTAGTGTAAATGGCATCCTGAAAGGTTTCTGCTGGACGTAAGTAAGAGATAGTTATTGTATGATCCAGGTAGTAAGCTTACATGGTAAATGACGGACGAATTATTGCCGAGCATGGAAATCTATATTTAAATGGTTCGAAGCAGCATTAGCCGAAGAGAAATTAAAATGGTAAGATGAAACTAGGGATGTAAGTGGCAAATAAATGACATCCGCCAGTCCCATCTAGTTAGTTTTTGCTACCTCCCTAGTTCATTTTCCTCAAAAAACAAAAACTCTTTTGAACTATCATACCACTAATGGACTTTAATCGGGATTAAACGGGACCCAGTTGACATCCCTAGTTGAAAGGGAGTGTACCACCGCTATATTTAAGTTGCCAAGGCATTTAAGCAGTTGAAATAATCTGAGAAAGCACTTAACACTGTGGCCTCATATAAACTACAAAGACAGTCTTGTGATGAAGTTGAGAGGAACAGTTAAGGACTCAAATGAAATAGGCATGCATTTCTTTACGATAGTACAACAGGCACTGCTCACATATTGGCCAACTCAGGTATAGCATAACAACAAACAAGCATTCGAATCAAGCAATACAGCAAAGCAGACAACTAAACTATTTGTAATTCGGTAGGATTACAGGTTGAGGGCACAAGCCAAGAAAGCAGCCCACTCGCATTACATTTCACATGTACTAAACACACTGGCTTACCATATGTTGCTGTGAAGCCTCGCTGCTGTTGCAATGTTCTTTGAAGATATCGTCAACATCCCGTGGTTGCAAATCTAGTTATTGTAGTTTATTCTGCACCCTCTATTTAGGTAAAATTAATTTTCATCGCATGCACTGGTCCGAATTGAACAATAATGGTTTATCTAAACTAATGAAAGAAGGGTGTGTGCATACACGACAATATATCTGCTTCCCTCTATTTTTATGCTTGTTCGAGGTGCCAGCCCCAAAAGAACAAATATTTTGCTTGATGGGGTTGGCAGCTCCATAATTAATAGAAGCATAAAATTAGTCATGCAACTTGGGAATATCAAGAACACACAAACAAGTAATGAACAGAGGCTCGGAGCAGTGATGTAATAGCTAGCATCAGAAAATGTAGGGTAAAACAAACAAAAAGCTGCGGAACCACATGCTAGTTTGCTGATGTGTAATTAAGCATAGAGAACATTAAGCAGTTTGACGAACCAACAGGTGGCATGAGAACAACACCATTATCATAAATATAGCATTCAAGAAGTAAAATAGTAGGAAGTGATATCTAGGAAGTACAGTAATACTGTACTTAGGACAAAACTAAAGCATATTAACTATATGTGCACTGGTATGTAATTTAGCACATGTAACATGTTCACTGCCAGAAGTATGGCCCTACAGGTGCAAGCAGAATAACGCGTCTCATGAAAAACTGAATGATGCCCTGAAGAAATTCAAAGGTGCGGTGTTTATGCTAGGAAAGTGAACGTCGGCACCGGCCGTTGGATAATAGTACCTGATTCTCGGCGGTGTATGGGTATCGTTGTCATACTTGATAGCTAAGTATCGTCGATGGTGCTCGTGTTGCGGTTGAGTTTGGGCCGGCTGTCGCCGTCGCTGAAAGGGCTCCGGTGCTACGGTTGCGGCGCCTGTTGACATACAAGAAAGCTCATCTGTGGTAAGTGAATAGTTGCACGATAAAGAGAAAAACCGAAGGAGTACAAATTGAAACAACCTAATGAGGCTGCGGCATCGGTAAAGCAGGGCCGATGGAGTTGAACATGGCATCTGTGGAGCGTGTGTCCGGTGCAGTGGACGAAGGCTTCGGTGGGCGTGTTGTAAAGTGATTTTGGTGAGGTGGATCTGTTGCGGGGGACGAGGGCTTGTATGAAGGGCCAGCGAAGGGGCGGACGAGGGAGTCAGTGAAGGGCCTACACTGTGGTGGACGAGGGCATCGGTTAAGCAGATCTGGTGCGGTGGAACATGATGGCGGCCAAGGAGATCTGGAGCGGTGGACAAGCCAGTCGCTGAAGCGGCTCCGGTGAACTGGTGAGTTGGCAATTGGGGGTTCCACTATGCGAAAGGTAGATCCGGCGGGGTGTGAGGTCCACCGCAGCGGCACAGGACTAGATTCGGCGGCTTGCCGTGGTTGGGGGGGGGTCGGGGAGGGGAAGGGGAGGGGCTCTAGGGAAGAATGTTGGGGGCAAAGAGGGGAAAACAATGGAGTTATCAAAGCAGCCCTTTTTCGTTCATGTGGCAGAGGTAAGATAGGAATATCACAAGGCTAAACTTTCGTGCGCGTGATATTTCAATGTGAGCGGGAAGTTTGAAAGCTTTTGGTGCCTAAAATTATAAGTATTCTGCTCTCGTACGGCCGACTATGATATCATGTCCGACAATTTGTTTTTTTTTGCACGCAAAAAAATGTGCAAGTTTTGAAAATCAATGTCTCCAACTCGAAACTTAGATTGTCCATTTTATTCAAATATGGATCATTGAGCTACTACAAGCAAATACCATCATATGGTCCAATTCAAATGAAATTCCAAATGTGTTTATCCTAAATATGATGAAAAAAGCAGAAATGTGTATGTGTGTGAATAAAGTGGATTATTATAAAGTTTGAACATGCCCGTATGTGTATATCTCTAGGTTTGACATATGAATTTGAAATCACGAAATCCCAGCTTAAAAAATGTACCTCCGTTTAAATGAATTACAAAAGCTAATGATGGAGTCGAATTCCAAAATTCCAATCTTAGGTTTGTAATTCTTGTACATCAAGGTATATCACGCATGTTCAAAATTATCATTATCTCATAGTCCAAACTGTGAAACAAATTGATCAACAATGAGGGCACAATATCTCAATTACGCTAAAGTCCCTCGAATATAGACACCTCAATCTTTAACTGAAGCCAACCCCCCCCCCCCTCACACACACACACAGAGAAGTCGTTCTCTCCCCCAAACACCAACACATGAGCACATTAACACCCCTCTCTCTTGTAAAGTCCGGACCCCGATATAGGTCTCTATCACTTTGTCTCTCGGGCATGCACACATCTCTTCCCTCACTCTCTAGGTCTCCCGCTATCTCTCTTACACAAGCACACGCACTATGTAGAGTGTATATTTCCCATACACACAAAACGTCGCCCCCAAACGTCTATCTCCCTAGTTATGTGGTTCTCGCGCACTCACCTGACACACCACCCCCACTTCAAACAAGCACACTTTGTCTCCTTGTGCACCACTCTCCTCTTTCTATCACTCCCACATGCAGAACCGCCCCAGTGTTGGAGAACGTTGCAGAAAATAAAAAAAATTCCTACGATTTCACCATAGGCCTTCTAGGACATATGCTTTCTTGGCTGCTATGAGGATGATCCTCAGGTTCCGGACCCAATCCGAATAGTTGCTGCCATCATCTTTCAGCTTGGTTTTCTCTAGGAACGCATTGAAGTTCATGTTGACATGAGCGTTGGCCATTTGATCTACAAGACATATTTTGCAAAAGTTTTAGACTAAGTTCATAATAATTAAGTTCATCTAATCAAATTATTTAATGAACTCCCACTTAGATTAGACATCCCTCTAGTCATCTAAGTGTTACACGATCCGAGTCGACTAGGCCGTGTCCGATCATCACGTGAGACAGACTAGTCATCATCGGTGAACATCTCCATGTTGATCGTATCTTCCATACGACCCATGTTCGACCTTTCGGTCTCTTGTGTTCCGAGGCCATGTATGTACATGCTAGGCTCGTCAAGTTAACCCTAAGTGTTTTTGCATGTGTAAAACTGTCTTACACCCGTTGTATGTGAACGTAAGGATCTATCACACCCGATCATCACGTGGTGCTTCGAAACGACGAACTTTAGCAACGGTGCACAGTTAGGGGAAACACTTTCTTGAAATTGTTATAAGGGATCATCTTATTTACTACCGCCGTTCTAAGTAAACAAGATGCATAAACATAATAAACATCACATGCAATTATATAATAGTAACATGATATGGCCAATATCATATAGCTCCTTTGATCTCCATCTTCGGGGCTCCATGATCATCTTCGTCACCGGCATGACACCATGATCTCCATCATCATGATCTCCATCATCGTGTCTTCATGAAGTTGTCACGCCAACGACTACTTCTACTTCTATGGATAACGCGTTTAGCAATAAAGTAAAGTAATTTACATGGCGTTCTTCAATGACACGCAGGTCATACAAAAAATAAAGACAAGTCCTATGGCTCCTGCCGGTTGTCATACTCATTGACATGCAAGTCGTGATTCCTATTACAAGAACACGATCTCATACATCACAATATATCATTCATCATTCATCACAACTTCTGGCCATATGACATCACATGACAATTGCTGCAAAAACAAGTTAGACGTCCTCTAATTGCTGTTGCATCTTTTACGTGGCTGCAATTGGGTTCTAGCAAGAACGTTTTCTTACCTACGAATAACCACAACGTGATTTTATCAACTTCTATTTACCCTTCATAAGGACCCTTTTCATCGAATCCGCTCCAACTAAAGTAGGAGAGACAGACACCCGCTAGCCACCTTATGCAACTAGTGCATGTCAGTCGGTGGAACCTATCTCACGTAAGCGTACGTGTAAGGTCGGTCCGGGCCGCTTCATCCCACAATACCGCTGAAGCAAGAAAAGACTAGTAGCGTCAAGCAAGTTGACAAGATCTACGCCCACAACAAATTTGTGTTCTACTCGTGCAATAGAGAACTACGCATAGACCTGGCTCTGATACCACTGTTGGAGAACGTTGCAGAAAATAAAAAAATTTCCTACGGTTTCACCAAGATCCACTATGAGTTCATCTAAGCAACGAGTGAAAGAAGAGATGCATCTACATACCACTTTGTAGATCGCGAGCGGAAGCGTTCAAAAAACGGGGTTGAGGTAGTCGTTCTCGTCGTGATCCTATCACCGGAGATCCTAGCGCCGAACGGATGGCACCTCCGCGTTCAACACACGTAAGGTCAGCGTGACATCTCCTCCGTCTTGATCCAGCACGGGGGAAGGAGAGGTTGATGAAGATCCAGCAGCACGACGGCGTGGTGGTGGATGCAGCAGGAATCCGGCAGGGCTTCGCCAAGCTACTGCGGGAGGAGGAAGAGGTGTAGCAGGGGGAGGGAGGCGCCAAGACTCAGGGTGCGGCTGCCCTCCACCCTCCTTTATATAGGCCCCCAGGGGGGGCGCCAACCCTGGAGATCCAATCTCCCAAGGGGGGCGGCGGCCAGGGGGGTGGAGTGCCCCCCCCCCCACCCTTGGGTTTCCAACCCTAGGCGCAGGGGGGGCAAGGGGGGAGCACCAGCCCACTAGGGGCTGGTTCCCCTCCCACTTCATCCCACGGGGCCATCAGCGGATAGGTGGCCCCACCCGGTGGACCCCCGGGACCCTTCCGGTGGTCCCGATACAATACCGGGTGACCCCGAAACTTTCCCGATGGCCGAAACAACACTTCCTATATATAATTCTTTACCTCCAGACCATTCCGGAACTCCTCGTCACGTCCGGGATCTCGTCCGAGACTCCGAACAACATTCGGTTTGCTGCATACTCATATTCATACAACCCTAGCGTCACCGAACCTTAAGTGTGTAGACCCTACGGGTTCGGGAGACATGCAGACATGACCGAGGCGGCTCTCCAGTCAATAACAAACAGCGGGATCTGGGTACCCATGTTGGCTCCCACATACTCCTCGATGATCTCATTGGATGAACCACGATGTCGAGGATTCAAGCAATCCCGTATACTATTCCCTTTGTCAATCGGTACGTTACTTGCCCGAGACTCGATCGTCGGTATCCCAATACCTCGTTCAGTCCCGTTACCGGCAAGTCACTTTACTAGTACTGTAATGCATGATCCCGTGACCAGACACTTGGTCACTTTGAGCTCATCATGATGATGCACTACCGAGTGGGCCTAGTGATACCTCTCCGTCATACGGAGTGACAAATCCCAGTCTCGATCCGTGTCAACCCAACAAACACTTTCGGAGATACCTGGAGTGCACCTTTATAGTCACCCAGTTACGTTGTGACGTTTGGTACACCCAAAGCACTCCTACGGTATCCGGGAGTTACACAATCTCATGGTCTAAGGAAAAGATACTTGACATTGGAAAAGCTCTAGCAAAACGAACTACACGATCTTGTGCTATGCTTAGGATTGGGTCTTGTCCATCACATCATTCTCCTAATGATGTGATCCCATTATCAACGACATCTAATGTCCATAGTCAGGAAACCATGACTATCTATTGATCAACGAGCTAGTCAACTAGAGGCTTACTAGGGACATATTATGGTCTATGTATTCACACGTGTATTACGATTTCCGGATAATACAATTATAGCATGAATAAAGACAATTATCATGAACAAGGAAATATAATAATAATCCTTTTATTATTGCCTCTAGGGCATATTTCCAACACCCAGCTCCTTTCCTGTATACATATATGTCGTGACTCTTTCCATAGCTCCCTAATGTATCATCGTTCTCGATTTCGCGCATTGTTCTCTACGGCATCTATTCTAGATCTCTCATGAAGTCCCTATCACACACACACACGATGACTTGCTTCCCTTGCATCTCCGTACATAGGCCAATTTTGGACAACATCAACATTGTCTCCATATCTATACGCCATTTATGGACACAAACGACCCGTCTCGCCCCCTCTCTTCCTCTCTCTCTCTCTCTCTCTCTCTCTCCATCGCTAGCTCTCTCTCTCGCTCTCACACCCCTCTCCCACACACACACTCGATGTCTCTTCCAAATAGTCAGCTCCCCCCGCCTGCACCCATGCTATCCCGCTACTACACATGTCACACCATTCCCCCTTCCCTTATACTAGGTTTACATCATCAGTGGTCTCTCTACTCCACATACACACACTCCCTCTCACACACAAACGCGTGCACAAACACACACAGACACGCACAAACACCCATTTATCTGGATCCTCATCTCTCCCCATGTCCGCATGTGTATCTCACACACTCACTCTCTAATTATGTATATGTGTCTCCACGTTACACAATACAAAGCCCCATGTACATGTCTCTCTCTATCCTCCACACACATAGACACAAACAATCTGTTATCATTGCCTCAGTCTCTAACATATCACACACGCACACTGTCTCTCTCTCTCTCTCTCTCACAAACACGCTCAACAAGGGTTTCCCTGTGAATAACTTACCGTCTATTCATCAACAGTCGTGGCAGTACAGCAAACAATAGACGTGAAAAAGAATAAATCTACACATGCTTAGACCACCTAGTATGACTACTAGGACTAGAGCAAGCCAAAAAGCGCGCCGCCGTCACCCCCTCCTTATCGGCGACGGGAAAATCTTTCTTTTACACAGTCGAGAAGTCATTGTGCTAAGGCCCCACATGTCGAGGCATTGAATATAATGCAGATGCTAGTTTACGGAAGCAAGTACCGATAATATGTTTGTATCTCCATACTTATATTTCTTCTCTTATTAAAAAACCGAGTTGGTGATGATGGTAAGTGTGCCATCTTGCAATATAGACCGTCCGATCTACATCTGACGGATGGAAATTAAACTAAAAGATACCCGCACCCCTCTCCACATTTGTAGACCAGGCCTTCCCTCGTTCATCCTTATCTCCAACAAAACTCATTGTTGAGTAATTAAGAAAGGAAGCATCTGGAACAAACTGGCCTAGTGGCCGTTGCCGGCGTCGTCAATCCCCATGCCTCCGCTTAGTCCGACCATGAATCACCACCACACCCCACTCCTGTTCACCTTATCTCATATTTCTCGAGATATCATTAGTTTTTACACATGGGATTACTTCCGCAAGGGTCAATCACAGTAAGTGTTTTATAAAAAAATGCGTCTTGATGTTCCGTGCAATGCATGGATCTTGCTAGTACTCCTACACAAAACTAAGTTGGTGATGATGGTGTGTTTGCCAGCCGTCATTTCTGACCATTAGATCTACATCTAACGACTGTGAGGTAAGTTTTTGCCTTTTCTCACCAACATCCCACTTGTCTACCAATTTACAGAAAAACCCATAATTAGTATCTTAAAACCAACCACATCCGTCCCCGACCTCACCAAAACAGCCCAAGGAATATATTCTAATTGAAACATAATATATCTCTAGTGACATATGTATATCAAAATTAGAGTGTTTTGTATCAAGTTTGTGAATAAGTATTATTCTAATTATGATTCGTTGCATCGCACAGGAACATTGCTAGTATTTGTAACCATGCATTTTTTCCTAGTATTCCATTTCGAGTTTTTCATCAAGATATTAGTCACTCATGGTTGATATTTACTTTCAATCATGTACACATATGCACTATGTAACTAGCCTTGCTCATTGGCTTCCAAAGCTTAACTTTCACTCCTACTTACAATACGTAGAGTATTTAACAAAAAAACTACCACTTTCAACCAGCCCTTGGAAGAATCTACTGTACAAAAAATAGCAAAAACGTACACAAATTTCTTAATCCATGCCAAAAACTACTACCTAGTACTCCTACTGATTAGGTTCACAATTTAAACCCATTTATGACAGGGTTGGCCCACACGTCCGTGCTGACGAGGCAGCTTAAACCAACACATTTTGTTTGACCGTTGACACGAGGAACCCACATATGACCTTCTATCCTGTTATTCCCCCTCAAATCATTATTTTTCCTGAACATTACTTCAAACAATACTGATGCGTGTTTGTCTGTGGTGCCGGTGATGAGTGAGTTGGCCGCTGCTCCGCCGGACGGGCCGGACGCCGCGCTGGCCTCCGCACGGGTTGGCAGGCTGGCCCGAGCGTGACTCACAAGCGAGCAAGCCGCCGCGCTGGCCTTTGCTCGAGCCAGATGGCTGGCCTTAGCGCGGCGCGTGCGAGCAAGCCGCCGCGCTGCCGTGCCAATCTAGCTAGCAAACCTTGCAGACAAGCAGCTGGACGGAGCTATCTTGGCGAGCTAGCGGCTGCGAGCGCCGGAAGGAGCTGGCATCCGGGCTGCCACAACATGGGCTCTGCACCGCCTGCGGTTTTGACCTCGCCTTCTACCGGCGGCGGTAGCTGCGTCCCATGGCCGAGGATGACTAGGTGGATGGGCCGGAGGTAGGAGGTCACTCGGGGATTTTTGTGCAGACTGACATGTAGGTCCCACAAGTCATAACGCCCGGTCGAATAGAAGGCTTGACTTAATGGGCGACATGGGCCCTGTCAGAGGTTAGAGTTAGATTCTAACCCTGAACTAACTCTAACCAAAGTGGTGTTTAGATGGCAGGGTTAGATTGATAACAAATGTATCCAAACAGGGCCATGGGTTGAAACGTGCCTATAATGACACTTTGTAGAGTAGTCGTTTCTTGGTAGGGCAGGTTGGTAAGAGCATGTATAATGCTTGATAAGGTAGTTTTATGTTAAGTCTGCCACGTATGCAAGTGGTAGTAGTTTCTTGGCATTTTAGTGGTTTCTTGCATTATTAGGGGTTTCTTCTAAGGAACAATGTACGTACTACTAGCGGCAAAAGGTGATTCTAGGTTGCGTTGTACTCCAATGAGTACTACTAGTGGTCGCGGGAGTGTATACCTCGTTTTGTGGGTTCGATCCCAGCCAAACGCACGACGGCCTGTTTTTTAAATAGTATTACTGCACTTCGCTGCGAGCCAATATTTTACACGGGTAGTTTGAGTTTTGAAGTCAAATGGACGTGCGGCCCCACAATCTGGGTGCACTGGCTAGCCTACCCATGTGAACGGGTTTTCCTTCCCAGCATCCCGTGGCTCGCGTGCTCGCCCTAGCCGCACCTCGCTTGCAGCTTCCTCATCAGCTAGTAGCATATTTAAACTAGAGCCTCCCAATTAAGCCCGAGGAGCCGGAAAAGCGTGGCAAGGCATTGGGAACTGTGCAATATGGCTCTGTACGTAAAGTGCTCTACTACTACTCTGTAGCTTTCGGCATTGCACACATGGACTTCACTCTATTATCGCCTCTACTATAAAAGAAATTCCTCTTGACGTGTTTTTTTTGAAACGGAGGCAAAAGCTTTGCTTCATCTCATTCATAAAGAAGGAACTACTAACAAAGTTCTACGAGATCCATTACACCTCCACAAATGGAAGCGAAAAGCCTAGTCTCGTTGTATCAAATAACTCAAATGTTCTGCCCCCGCATTAACCGTCGTTGATAAACAGGCTGCTAGTGTGTGTGTGAGAGGAGCGGCTGAGTAGGCCAGCTACGTGAGAGGAGCGGCTGAATAGAGCACCGAGAGTACCCACTAGGCCAGTACGTAGGTGTACTTTCCCTACATTGATAGTACAGCGATGGTTCTAGAGAACAGTAGTACCCTCCACTTCCAACTGTAGCTCCTTGGCCCTGAGATTCAAGAGTTCAAAACTGGTGCACTATACTAGACTAGACTAGAAGTACAGTACATCGCACTACTAGTTGAGAAAAAGTAGTACTAGTACTGCTACAGTACGAGTACATACTCCTCCGTCACATAATGTAAGACGTTTTTGACACTAGTTGGCGTGTACAAAAAATGGCGAAAACATACCCAAAATTTCTTAATCCACGCCAAAAACTACTACCTAGTGCCAAAAATTTCTTAGTAGTGCTATTATTTACAGTATAATGCAATCCCATAACATTCCATAATGCTAGTACTAGTAGTAAATAATAGCCTCACCCCTTCTCTAAGGAACGATCTACAGTTGGAAGGGATGAGGCCCTGCGGTAACTACGCTCTTATCTCCTCCTCGCCAGTTCCCCTCCCCCCGAAGAGAAGGCAGTTCGTCGCTGCTCCCATGGATTTGCCAGGCGGTTCTCCTCCTTGTCGGGGCTGGGAGACCCTGGACGATGATCCTCTGGGAGAAATCGCACGCCGCTCCGACGTCCTCACCGCCGCAAGACACGGTGCTTCCTGCACCAACTTTTTCAAGACGCTGCTTAAACAGGCTTGGGAAAATGCCATGCTTGTTGATCTTCCATGCGTCCTCGAGGAGAAGGCTCTTATATGGGACAATCCTTCGAACAGTCCACCACTCCCTGGCCATGGTTGCACGTTGACTCCGCTAGAGTTCCGATGTTGAGAGGTAGTTGGATTTTATCCGATGAGCAGGTCAGTAATGGAGTTTGGTCATGTAGTACTTAGTCATTCCATTTCCATCCCGGAATTTCTCTGCTGCCCACCGTCTTATATATAGGTTTGGGTCGGTGCCAACGAAGATTGGCTTGCATACCTCCGGCCGAATACCACCATCATTTTTGCACAGCATCCACATCAGTGCGGCTGTTCCGGTAGACCCCTTCTCCACCATTGGGATCGGCCTTCCGGACTGGCTGGGCTTGAATACGTATGATGATGCCTACATGAGATTGAAGAAGATAGCAATTGCGGACCCGCCGACAAAGCGACGTGGCTAAGATGATTACTATCTCATCGCGGTGTTCGACATAAGGATTGCCATCAATGCAAGAGGCAGTAACGGCAGAGGCTGGCACATGTTGGCGGCAACAGATTTGTACCCCTACACGTTCGACGACACCGTGCGCCATCTAGGCCGCATCTTCGCTATGACAAGCCAGGGGACTTGTTTCATCTGGTTGCCATCCTACGGTACGGGAGATTACAAACGGAATGCAAAAACCATCATTTGCATCCCTAACGGTACTCTTATTTTGCAGGGACCAGTCATCCCCCGATCAAAATAAGATCACCGATCCTGGATGTGCATTTGCATCCGCGATTCGGTCTAACCTGGAACCTTCTGGCTGACTTTGGCATATTGGGATCAACTATCTTAGCAGTCATGACCCATGGTACCACTGATGTGCAACATGGTCACACAATCTACCACGATCGGACCGTCACCATCTACCCAGGTATTCCATTTTTAACCATCTCGCCTTCTCTTTCATTGTTGTACTAGTAGTATACTTAGTAGTACTAGTAGGAGTACTTTTTACCTTGGAGGACGCGTATAGCTAGCTAGGCCCTTGAAGACTTGAACCCACTAGCTGCCACCATTTTTGTTTTTCCAAGTCTTACTATCTCATCCATGTAGCCAAGAGTGGCTATATATAATAAGCCGGTTATTTTACTTCCTCTATACCAGAGTAGTACTATTTGCTGCATAGTATTACTGACCGCCATATTTGAGCACACCATTATTATGAATGGACCTTGACTATGTACGTCACCATGTGTCCAGATCTGAGATGCCGCGTGTACCAGATGAATGGCGCCGAGCTTGACCCCCGTGATGCTACGTGGGTGCCGAGGAACACTCTTGGAGACTACTCGCTTTTCATCGGGGACAGCTACCCAATTGTGAAGCGGATGCCACCTTCCGTGCACGACACGGAAGGCCTACCATTCATGAAGCATGGTTGTGTCTTCAGTGCGCACCACCGGATGAATGACATGCTGGAACACGCTATCCCTGATTTATGCCGCTTCAGCTTGGATGAGTCTCCATTGTGTGGAACCGAACTAGAAAGCTGCGACAATGATTCATGTTGCCCACCGCTATGGATCGTGCCATCCATGAAGAACACCTGGGACTGGAACCTGGAGAAGGACATGTAGCCCATCTATAACGTGTAAGTGGAGTATGGTAATTTTGAACGGTAGCGCTGTGAATATATGTAGACTAGTCATGCACAAATTTATCACATGAATTGGAGATGAACTTGTGTGGCATACTGGCATTTGTCCTTTAGAATTTGTTACTAGTAAATGTGTTATGTGTACATGAAACTTGTGTGGTTGTTGCACGGGCTCCAACACGCTCTTTGAGAAAAAAAGGTGGCACAACTTTGGACATACGTGATATGGCGGCATCATAGAGTAGCATCGTTCGCTATAGTTGTAGTACACTCCTACTAGGACGACAACTCCTATAAAATCTTGCGTTTGGATCTTTGCCTCTTCAGGAGGTTCAACAGTTCATACTAGTGTGAACCTTGCACTTGGCTCTTCGCCTCTTCGGAAGGTCCAACAATGATGATACTACAGTACAATATGCTTCTGGCAATCTGACACCGATTGAACTGCTGCACTTCCACCGCGAGGGCGAGGGAGAGGGAGAGGGAGAGGGCACTGTAGTCAAAACCCTCTCCTCGTCCTGCGAACCACCGCGCGCGTGGGCGTAGAAGAGGCGTAGCAAGCAAGCTTCTCCTTGTTCGGCGAGTTGACGGGACACATCAAAGCAGTACTAGTACTAGTAGTCCATACCGCGTCCTTTCCGATTAATATGGCTTAATTTTAAATGAGAAAAATACAATGGCGGTCAACGTATGTAACAATATGCTCTTTACAGTCACTATATATAGTTTTGCGGTGATTATACGATCACTAGCTCATCGTAGAGCACCGTATTGCACCCTACTGACCGGCCACATAGTCGACGTGGCACTTTGTTGACTGGTTAAATTGTCACCTGGTTTCTAGGTCCCACCTGTCAGTTGGCAGAGCAAAGAAATCAGTTAAACAAAACTTTGCGCAGGCGTGACACGAGTCCAACCCTCGCGCGCGAACCGCGCTGGCTGTGTATGTGAGTGCATGCACGTGTACTCCCTCGGTCTTCCAACAAAGAGTGTACATCGGCTATAAAAAAAGAGTTTAGTACATGATGTACATCTACACTTTCAATGAATTTAGCCTTTAATCTAAATCGATATTGGTTGATTAATGCGCCAACTTGTGATCTAGGTATAGGCTACATGTCTATCCTTAATTACAGCATGCAACAACCTTCATTTAATCTTCTTCTCTCAATGGTCGCATGCACACATAAGTCTTCTACTTTTGGGCGTTAATTATGCCCTGGTCAATGTGTAAATCTCTAAATGTACAGTCTTTCACGGACGTAGGGAGTAGGTTGAGCACTTGAGCATGAGCGTGTGTGTTGCATCATGTGCTGTGTGCCGCATGGGTGCGTGAGTGTTCCGTGCGTCCATGTGTACGTGTGAGTGTTGCATGTTGCATGCATGCATGCATGCATGGGGCTTACTCCCTCCCATTGACGTGTTCATATTTCAAGCTTCCTCTGTTCCCTCCATATGGTGATACTCCCTCTGTTCCCTAATACGGAGTAAAAGCCTCCCTCTGTTCCCAAATACGGAGTATTTGTCTTTCGACAGATTTCAACAAGTGACTAGGTACGGAGCAAAATGAGTGAAGTGAGCGTAGAGGCATAGGGATACTGTAGAAAGGAAGTCCTCGCGATGCATTATTCCCCATCTTGACCAGAGAGACCTATTCAACTAGTCTTCACAGTGAAGTGACAATACACGCTGCAGCAGATGGGACACGTAATTAATAAGCTGAACCAACATGTTGGTGTTACTAAATCAGCCTTACCCGGTACTGCCATCATGATTGCCAGTAGAGCACGCTTCCGCAAATAAGCCTACGCACCTCTGTCCTCCATTAACTGACATATGGGCCCTCTTGTGGTAGACCCACATGCCATCGGTGTAACTATTTACACTCCGAAGGACGGTATATCCTGGTAGTAGTACTAGTAGAATTGAGATTTAATGCACTTTCTTCCCCGTCTTCCACTCTTCTTCCTCCTCTCTTCTTCTTCCTCCTCTCTTCCCCATCATCGGCCACACACCATTTACCCCCGGTCACTGCTCTCCCACCCGCGCCATCTTCCTTGGTAGCTCGCGTGTACCATATCCCCCCGCTCACTGCTCGGCCACACTGTCGGTGTACAAAAGTAGGGGCTCTCCTTTTGACCCCTTTACTTGTGCACGGGCAGTCAGAGCCACGTGCCCCGGCCATGCATAGAAGGGCAAAGGAGGGAAGCCGGAGAGAAGCCGAAGGCTCGAGACAAACAAGGCAACATCAAGTACCAAGGCCACAAAGTGCAGACGAGTGAAGTAGGTTTCCCCGGCAAGGCCCTTGCCAGGGCAGCCTCTGCAGCCCCGGCAAGCCCCTTGCCGGGGCAACTCGCCCACACCAGCGGAGCGAGCCACCTTCGAGCCCACGGCCTCCAGTGTCAACAACCACGTTGGACCAGGGCTCGGGAGGCACCTCCATGGTGGCATGCAGACCTTTGTGAAGACATAGAGTGCTCAGGATCAGATGGGCGTTGGGAGGCAACAATCCTCACCGAAGACCCTTACCGAAGAAACCCGCGAGACCCCCGGCAAGGTCATTGCCGGGGACACCAGCGCGCCACGGCAAAACCCTTGCCGGCCCACCCGAGAAGACCCTTGCCAGAGGCGACAGCAGGGCCACTGCCAGGCCCGCACCAACCAACTCCCCGCCGTTGTTCGCATGCAGCTGCCAGCCCAACCAGCTGGGCAGGCACCTGCATGGCAACATGCAGCTTCCAGGCCAACTCAGCACGCACCTGCGTGGTGGCATGCAAATCTTCGTGGAGGCTCCACCACCGCGCCACCTCAGTTGCTTGCCTGCGTACATGGCACCGCATGCATCGTTGGCCAGGGCACGTGTCGAAGCAAGGAGGAGCAGCGACGGACGGGACGGGCCTCGCTCCCATCCCCGAAGTGAAGGGACACCTAAGCCATGCATTAAATGCATCTTGTCTTGTAATACGAGCGATATGATCGCAATACTGTAGGCCTTTCCACCTCCTGTGTGCCACTGTGGCAGCCCCTTTCGCCTATAAAAGGAGGCCCATGGCATACTGGAAAAGGATTCGGCTCTTTCGAACCACTTGGCATCCATAGCTAGTTCGAGAGCTCAAGAACACTCAATACATCCACCAAGCAGGACTAGGGTTTTACACATCCTTGCGGCCCGAACCTGGGTAAACGATCCTCATTTCAAATACAAATCCTGCTCTTCTCACAACCCCACGCCCCGCAACCGTAGTAGGGATTCCTGTGATCCCATAGGTGTCATTTCCCACCGACATCTTTGGCGCGCCAGGTAGGGGGCGCAATTGTGAGAATCTGGTCTAGCAGATGACCTAGCTATTGTTCATCGCCATGGCTCCTAAGAAGAAGACGACCACGATGATCGGTTCATGCGGGACCGGATTGCTAGTACCGGTGCGGACCAGTAGCGGGCCAGTCGCAGAGAGAACCCGTGGCGCGGCCCGCGAACACCCACATAACCCTGGCGGTCAAGGCCTGGCGAGTGGCGTCGTTCGCACGCCAGGCGACGAGCCACCTGTCGCGGGCTCCAGAGACGGAGTCGGGCCCCCGGAGGCAGCACAGGGCCATCCAGGGGCGCTGCCATCCCGCCAAACAGCGGCGCGGCGGCCTGCAAGACGCCAACACCGGCGCCCACGACGCTTTTCTCAGGTTGTGCGTGACGAGCAACGCGGCCCTGCTGGTGACACTGGGCGCCGTCCTGGGAAGAGTCCCATGCGCCCTTCACATGACGAGGAAGGCCAGCATGCGCGCCGAGGTGCTGACGGAGATGGCGAACGGCTGCGGGGCGGTGACGCGGCTCCTTCTAGCGCGGTTAGAAGTTGAGGCTCATCGCGGTCCACCCAGCTCTCGCCGCCACCCATGCTAGGGGAAGCCCTAGCACGCGCGCAGCTGCTCCTCGATTTTCCTCCCGCCATGGAGAAGCTCGACTAATGGAGGGCCACCGTCCGGAGCCTCGTCGGCATCACCAACAACGATGAGTTGTGGCCGGCAGGACCCGTAGGCCATCGCTCCGTCGGGCCACCGCATGCCAGCGGATGCCGGGTCGGAGGCGATGCGGCCACGGTGCACTCCCCTCCTCCATCCCGACCACCGCGGGTGTCGGTCCGTCGCGACGAAGCTTGTGATGATATCTCCATAGCATCGTCCGACCCACGAAACCACTGCGACTAACGCCAGGTTCTTCGGGAGCGAGTTCATGAAGATAGTCGAACCACCATCGAGCGCTGGCGTGGCGCGCGCCACCAGTCGGACAGGCTGGTAGGGCCCACTACGGACCACCCAGCACCGGGAGGCTACGGTGACCACATAGCCCGACATTGGCGAAAAGTACAATGGGAAGACTCACCCGTCGGAGTTCCTCAGCTTCTACACCATTGCGATGCAAGCTGCTGGGGCCCGCGATGACAAGGTGCTTGTCAATTACTTTCCGTTGGCCCACCGTTATGTCATTGTTGATGCACTTGCCGGTAGACTCCATTTCTTCTTGGGCGGATTTGTGTCATGAGTTTGTTGGCGCCTTTACCGGAGGCCACCAAGCTCATGGCCAGGCAAGTGATCTGCATATCATCCACCAGAAGGAAAGAGAAAACTTGCGCAAGTACATCCAAAGGTTTAGCCGAGTGCAGTACAACATCCCCGACGTTCATCCTGCCACCGTGATCAGTGCATTCCATCAGAATGTGCCCAATCATAAGATGTGTGAAGAGCTGGCGATGAACAAGGTCAGAGATGTGGCCGAACTTTATGTTCTAGCTGATCGGTGCGCTCGCGTTGAAGAGGGAAGGAAGTACCCCGGCGAAGACGTCGGTGCGAAAACCGACTCCACGGATGATACCGCCACCCCGGCGAAGAAGGGCCAGCGCCGTAACAGGAAGCGCAGGAGCAAGACCGTGCGTGCCGTCGAGGGATCCGACGATACCGGCGCCACCAAGAAACCCAAGGCAAGTGACCCCGGCAAGGAGGTTGCCGGGTGTGCCACTTGCCGGGCCTTGGCGGCTGCCGATAAGCCAGGGGGCTCCGACAAGCAGTATTGCAAGATCCACCGCACCAAAGGCCACGCCCTACAGAACTGCCAACAAGTAGAGCTGCTCGCTGAGAAGCAGAAAGGTGAGTACGAACGACGGGTCAAAGAGAAAGGCCAAGAAGGTGCCTAAGGATCCGGCAAGAAACGTGGCGGCCAAGGGGGCCGCCGCGTCAAGGACAATCAGCAGGAGAGGCCCGCCCGGGGCCGCAAAAAGAAGCAGGAAGATGATGATCATGACGAGGATGATGAGTCCGGCGACCACGAGTTTCAGAAAGCCACAAAAGCCGCGTCGACTGTGGCGCCTCGCTGCATACATCCCACCGCCACCTCAAGCAGTGGGCGTGTGAGATCACAGCGATGGAGACATTGGTCGACGCACGGAAGCCGCTGAGGTGGTCTAGCACACCTATCATCTTCGACACCGAGGACCACCCTGACCGCACTACTGTGGTCGGGTGCTTGCCGTTGTTGGTCTCACCAACAATCCGCAACCTCAAGGTAACAATGATGCCGGTTGATGGCGGGGCCGGTCTGAACTTTATCTCGCATGTTGTGATCAAGAGGCTGCAAATCCCTGATGGAGACCTCGAGGAGACGGGCATGTTCCAAGGGGTCAACCCGGGGAGGAGCCAGCCGAAGGGAAAGGTCACACTGCCCGTGAAGTTCGGAGGCGAGCTGAACCACAGGACGGAGAGGATTATCTTCGTTGTAGCCGAGATCCCCTTTCCCTACAACGGGATCCTCGGCCGCTCGGCACTAGCCAAGTTCATGGCGGCTTCACATTACGCCTACAACATGGTGAAGATGCCCGGGCCAATGAGCATCATCACCGTCCCCTCCGACAAGAAAGATGCATTGATTTGCATTGACCAACTCTACCGGGAAGCAGTTGCAGCAGCTGCCGCCAAGGCACCTGCTCCTACCGACAGAGCCCTGGTGTCACGCCCAATATGCGATCCTATCCAAAAAGGAACTCGAAGGTCCCACCAAGGATAGACCCGCATATTGAGACGCTTTTGCAAGGTGGATATCATTACATCAACAATACATAATAGTGGGGATACATCCGATACATACAATGTCACATGAATACAACAATACAACATACAAGAACAACATCCGACTACGGATGAATCATAAACAGGAACTCAAACAACATCCACCCTGCTAGCCCAGGCTGCCGACCTGGAACCTATCCCCTGATTGAAGAAGAAGCAGAAGACGAACTCCAAAACAAGCAAACATCGCTCTCGCGTCATGATCATCGCATAACCTGTACCTGCAACTGTTGTTGTAGTAATCTGTGAGCCACGAGGACTCAGCAATCCCATTACCATGGGTATCAAGACTAGCAAAGCTTAATGGGAAAGGAAGGGGTAAAGTGGTGGGGCTGCAGCAGCGACTAAGCATATATGGTGGCTAACATACGCATATAAGAGGGAGAAGAGAACAAGCGGAACGATCGTCAACTAGTAATGATCAAGAGGTGATCCTGAACACCTACTTACGTCAATCATAACCCAAGAAACCGTGTTCACTTCCCGGACTCCGCCGAGAAGAGACCATCACGGCTACACACGCGGTTGATGCGTTTTAATTCGGATCTGGTGTCAAGTTATCTACAACCGGACATTAACAAATTCCCATCTGCCAATAACTGTAGGCACGACTTTCGAAAGATTATAGCCTGCAGGGGTGTCCCAACTTAGCCCATGATAAGCTCTCGCGATCAACGAAGGATAAACCTTCTCCCATGAAGACCCGATCAGACTTGGAATCCCGGTTTACAAGATATTTCGACAATGGTAAAACAAGACCAGCAAAGCCGCCCGATGCGCCGACAATCCCGATAGGAGCTGCACATATCTCGTTCTCAGGGCAACACCGGATGAGCAATCTGTACAACTAAAACCAGACCTCAAGTTTCCCTGAGGGGGCGCTGCAAGGGGCTCTAGTTCGGACCAACACTTAGACAAGCACTGGCCCGGGGGGGCTATAATAAAGATGACCCTTGGGTTGGCCGACCTAAGGGAAAGAGTAGGTGGTGGTGAGGCAAATGGTAAAACCAAGGTTGGGCCTTGCTGGAGGAGTTTTATTCAAAGCGAACTATCAAGGGGGTCCCATAAATCACCCGACCGCGTAAGGAACGCAAAATCCAGGAACATAACACCGGTATGATGGAAACTAGGGCGGCAAGAGTGGAACAAAACACCAGGTAAAAGGCCGAGTCTTCCACCCTTTACCAAGTATATAGATGCATTAATAATATAAGAGATATTGTGATATCCCAACCAAAATCCTGTCCACCATGGAGAAATCTTCAACTTCACCTGCAACTAGCAATGCTATAAGAGGGGCTGAGCAAAAGCGGTAACATAGCCAAACAATAGTTTGCATAGGAAAGGTGTCAAAGGTTAGATGTTCAGGGCAATATGGGATGGCTTGATAAACAGGTAATAGGTACCGCAGCATAGCGATAGAACGAAGCAACTAGCATAGCAATGATAGAAGTGAGATCCAGGGTAACGTTCATCTTGCCTGAAATCCAGCAAGGAAGAAGAACGAGTCCATGAAGAAGACGAACAGATGAAGCCGAACCACACGTAGACGAACGCATCCTCACGATCGCAACGAAACGGGAACTATCGAGAAGAAGCACACAACATAGTAAACACACCACACATAAACAAGGCATGATGCACAACAAGCATGATGCATGATAAGGCTACATGAAGCTACTCATGGCAAGAGATGATGCAAACAAGAGCAACACATCAAGGCAAGTTTAAATGAGGCCGGGAACAACATATAACAATTCCGGTAAGTCCTCATATGCAAATTTCGAAATTGGTCCAGATCTGAATAAACATTATGTTCAAGTTGTTAACAGCAAGTTAAGATGCACCAAGATGATCTACACGAAATTCTAGTCAAGTTACATATAAAGTTCATTTAGTTCGGAGCTACGGCCTAGAAGATATGAGCAAAACAAGTTAAACATGGCATTAATGCAAAATGCACCCAAACATCAAGCAAACACCTCAAAACATGAATGCAACATGATAATATGAAACTACATGCAAAAACAAGCAAGTTACATATAGAGCACACTCAAGACGGAGCAACGGTGCAACACATACACTCTATACAAGTCATATCAACAATCTGTCCAAAACAGCAACTAGGCATATTGCAAGCATCAAAACAACAAGCTACAGGACCTCAACATAATAACAAAAGGCATGGGCATGAAGTACAGGTAAAGCATAACAAAACATGAACACTGAGCTATCTCCAGAAATCAGTAAACATGCTCAAACACACATGGTAAGATTGCAAATAATAACAGTTACAAACATTAGCAGAAATAACATCAGGTTGCAATGTTTAGAGCTATAAAACAACATGTTACAGGAACTTATCATGGCAAACAAAGGCATGTCATGAATCTACTAATTGCATAGAACAAAAGTCCCTTACTGACCAAGAGCCAAAAAGGATCAGAAGATATGATGGCACCCACGTAAACATGGCAAGTTATTATACAGATTCAAACATGGCAGAAACAGAATTATGAAGGCATGTAGATGAGCTTGTGCAACTCACTACAGGGCAAAACATGGCATGGAAAGGCACCCAACAGTAAGAAGGCATATTTGTGAAGCTAATCATGGCAATAGCAAGGTCATAGGGTGCATGGATCACTAGGAAAACACATGGAAACAAGTGAACTTAATGTTAACAGGCTGACAGCAACATTATTTAGCAACTTTGGAGCAAGATATGAACAATCTACAGCAAGCTATAAATGCAACCAGGGGCATCGATGGTTAGAGGATGACATGTAGAACAAAACATATTTAGTGATCATCTCCAGATTATGCATAGAATGACTTGTAGAAGCAGATTTACATAGCATCACCAAATAACAGATTCAGCCTAGCAAAACAGCAACAGCAAGTACACTACTTAACAAGCTCGATTCACTAAGCACAAGTCATTGCATGACAAGATAAGCATAGCATCATCAAGAAGACATGTTTGTGAAACAAACCAAGGCAAGAACAAGTCCATAGCATGCAAGGATCTACTATAGCAACCTTGGCTAAATTGAATAACATGTAAATAATCTGCCAGGAAATATTTTGAAGCAAAAGTAGAGCACTCAAATGATATGCTAGGCTACTCCATAATTGCAAACAAGGGCATGAATGGATAGACAATAACCATATGTTCAAAACACCCTTACTGAAGTATCTCAAAATATGCATGGATCTCTCTGTAGCATCAAGTTTACATGGCATAAAAATAACAGCAGAACAGGGACTGAAATCAGCAACATCACGATGCCTAGTTTGCATGCTTGTGCTAGTCACCACATTGATCACCAAAATACATGGTAAGCACCTCTGGAAAGATGTCATGGCATAGATCAAAACACATGAAGACATCAACCTCATAGGATGCACACATCAATCATGACAAAAATGACAAATGAGCAAGTTATAACAGTTTCAGCAGATTAACATCACTTAGCACTCTTACAACAATGATTCAGGCATCAAGATGAGCTCAAACGAAAATGATGCAATGGAACGAAATGATGTACTCGTCGAGACTAACAATTTGACATATTACACGCACGAAACGGAGCTACGGATGCAGAGACGTGATGCGATGAAAATGCAACAATTTTACCACAGATTAAGGACTTAGTGGATTTCGGGGGGAAAGACAACCTGCGGGAACGGATGCCGAGGCGGCGCGGA
>NC_041385.1:671838722-671845073 GCF_002162155.2 Triticum dicoccoides | reverse complement strand
GTCGCCGGCGGTGACGAGGAGGCGGCGACGCGGGGATCCGGCGGCGGCGCGAGGCGCGGGCCGGGAGGCGGCGGCGCGAGGGCCCGCGCCGGCCCGCGATGGGCTCCACGGGCCGCGGCGGCGGGGAGGACGCGGGCGCCACGTGGCGTGCCCGGATTGGCCGGGAGCGGCGGCGGGAGTCGGTGGACGGACATGTCCGGCGCCGGGCAGACGCGTCCGGCGCGCGGAGGAAGAAGGAGCTAGGGTTAGGGGCGTTTTGATCCGCGAATTTCGGGGGAGGTCTAGTTTTATAGGTGGAGGGAGCTAGGAGAGTCCAAATGGAGCACGATTTTCGCCCACACGATCGTGATCGAACGACCGAGAGCATGAAGGGGAGTTAGATGGGTTTTGGGCCAGGTTGGAAGGGGTGTTGGGCTGCAAACAAAAGAGGCCTTACGGTTACCCGGTTAACCGTTTGAGTACCAAACGACCTCCGAATGGCACAAAACTTGACAGGCGGTCTACCGGTGCTATACCAAGGCCAATTGGCAAGCCTGGGTCCATTCCGAGAAAGTTTAATACCCACTCACGAAAAGAGAGAAGATGGGGACGCCGGAGGACATAGGAGCGCCGGATTGCAAAATGGACAACGGGGAAAAGGCTCGGATGCATGAGACGAACACGTATGCAAAATGAAATGCACATGATGACATGATAAAATGCAACACGGAAGCAAATGACATGGCAATGACGGCGAATAACTGGCGGACACCTGGCGCACCGGATCCGGGGCGTTACAACACTCCTCCACTAACAAGAGATCTCATCTCGAGATCTTAGGACCGAGACGGAAGAGAAAAGGAAGAGGTGAAACAAGAACTAAAATGAAGAAGCAAAGAATAGAGAGCACCCGAGAAGAAGAGAGGAATGACGAGAATGACGAGAATCGAAAGCTCACGAAATCAGATAGAATATGAAACAACTCGTTCTAACCGGAGTGGTTAGAATGAGAAAAGAAGCGAATAAGACTGAAACGATTTAGGAAGCACTCCGGCTGAAACATGGAGGAATAGAACACAAACTTAAGAAGGTGGAATGAAACTTGATGAGCTCTTGAAGAATGAATTAAATCATGAAGAACCACCATGAAGAACTCCGGTAACAAAAGGATGATGAGATAGAATAAAGGATGAAATAATAGAAGAGTGTTGCGATGATTTAGATGGAGGTTCCAACGAAATGGACTAGGGAATTTGAACTCCGGAAAAGAAAAGATGAAAAGACACTTGGAACTAGAATTTATTCATTAAGAACAAACTCCGAAGAAAAGGGATTATTCACTCTGATGAAATAAGAATAAGATTTATTGTATGCTTATCCTTCATCAAATTAAATTGATGACAAGCAATGGATTTTTAATACTACTTATTCTTCTTGAAAAGGATTGAGAAATTACATAACGCAAACTTGAGAAGGTCTTCACGAACCACTGGTAGGATTGGAAAGAACGAATGAATTAAAATGATAATCAAGGAAAAAGAATCTTGAATGAACCACCGGAAGAATATGAAGACAAAAGAAAAGGCATGAATATAGAATAATTGGAGAACGAAGCTGAAAACTTAGAACGAAGAAATCTTCCGAAAGGATGACCTCCGGATGATCGAGAGGGAAAGCAACTCCTGAAATACTCCGGATGGATGAAAAGAATTTGCATGACCTGACACAATTTGATAGGATAACATCGGGCTAGCACTGCGAATCTCTGGCGAACGGACAAGATTTAGAGGAAAAACTCTTCTTCCGTCTTCAAATGACGACGAGAAACACCACCAAAATTACTGAGATACTCCGGGAGAATGAAAAGAGAAGAGGTTGAGCCAACAATGAAAATGATTTGAACTTGATCTTGGAGAAGGCATGTGACTGATAAAATTCATTCTTACGTCACACTTGAAAAGAATTAGAGAATAGCTCCGGGGGAATTAGAAGAGTCAGGTAAGATCCTGGAAAAGACCTGTGGGTTAGGGCCCACTGAAGAGATAACACCGTTGGAAAGGGATGATGAATAGATAGATGAAGCACCGGAATAATTGAAATATTTGAATGAGGTGACAACCTCGAATTAATTAGAACACAGACGAATCTCCTGATATGTCTTGAACACTCCGGAAGGATAAACTGGCGAGATGCAAACGAACAAGGAGAACACTTTGAGGAAAAGAATATGATCAACCCGAAAACTTGAATTGAGTCCACCGGAAAAGAGATGAAGAATGTCCACCGAGACGAGAATTCACCGATTGAAATGATTGAGGGAAGACTGAAGAACCTCCGTACGAATGAAAATTGATGCTCGAAAGAGACTGAGGCTCCGGGAAGAAGAGGGTGGGAGGGCGGGAAAACAAAGGCAACTAGGAAGGGAAAACCAACAGTATCTGGAAGAGAAAACACCGGTTGAAATCATTGAGCAAAGAAGGCAAAGATTTCGCACGAGTAGGATGGATACTCGATTAAGGACTCCGGTTCCAAGAGGAAGAAGGGAGGGCGGGTGGGAAAGAAAACAACTGAGGATTGAACTCAAAGATGAAGAGACTTGAGTCAACTTGACGAGAAATGCATCGGATAAAAAGAGCTGAGAACCAACGATCGGAAAACCAACTGCATGAGCCTAAAGAAAAATTTGAAGGGGGAGAGGAGTAATTCAAAACACCTACGTCAAGATTCCTTACCAGAGCGACGAAGGGGCTGAGGAGTAAAAAGAATTCCTACTCTCCGATATAACTAGACTCCAAAAACAGTTTTATTCTAGACTCAACAACGGCCAAACTACACGATCAAACAAGGGGGCTCCTAGGGTCAGTCGAGGCTCTGATACCAACTTGTCACGCCCAATATGCGATCCTATCCAAAAAGGAACTCGAAGGTCCCACCAAGGATAGACCCGCATATTGAGACGCTTTTGCAAGGTGGATATCATTACATCAACAATACATAATAGTGGGGATACATCCGATACATACAATGTCCCATGAATATAACAATAAAACATACAAGAACAACATCCGACTACGGATGAATCATAAACAGGAACTCAAACAACATCCACCCTGCTAGCCCAGGCTGCCGACCTGGAACCTATGCCCTGATCGAAGAAGAAGCAGAAGACGAACTCCAAAACAAGCAAACATCACTCTCGTGTCATGATCATCGCATAACCTGTACCTGCAACTGTTGTTGTAGTAATCTGTGAGCCACGAGGACTTAACAATCCCATTACCATGGGTATCAAGACTAGCAAAGCTTAATGGGAAAGGAAGGGGTAAAGTGGTGGGGCTGCAGCAGCGACTAAGCATATATGGTGGCTAACATACGCAGATAAGAGCGAGAAGAGAACAAGCGGAACGGTCGTCAACTAGTAATGATCAAGAGGTGATCCTGAACACCTACTTACGTCAATCATAACCCAAGAAATTGTGTTCACTTCCCGGACTCCGCCGAGAAGAGACCATCACGGCTACACACGCGGTTGATGCGTTTTAATTCGGATCTGGTGTCAAGTTATCTACAACCGGACATTAACAAATTCCCATCTGCCAATAACCGCAGGCACGGCTTTCGAAAGATTATACCCTACAGGGGTGTCCCAACTTAGCCCATGATAAGCTCTCGCGATCAACGAAGGATAAACCTTCTCCCAGGAAGACCCGATCAGACTCGGAATCCCGGTTTACAAGACATTTCGACAATGGTAAAACAAGACCAGCAAAGCCGCCCGATGCGCCGACAATCCCGATAGGAGCTGCACATATCTCGTTCTCAGGGCAACACCGGATGAGCAATCCGTACAACTAAAACCAGACCTCAAGTTTCCCTGAGGGGGCGCTGCAAGGGGCTCTAGTTCGGACCAACACTTAGACAAGCACTGGCCCGGGGGGGCTATAATAAAGATGACCCTTGGGTTGGCCGACCCAAGGGAAAGGGTAGGTGGTGGTGAGGCAAATGGTAAAACCAAGGTTGGGCCTTGCTGGAGGAGTTTTATTCAAAGCGAACTGTCAAGGGGGTCCCATAAATCACCCGATCGCGTAAGGAACGCAAAATCCGGGAACATAACACCGGTATGACGGAAACTAGGGCGGCAAGAGTGGAACAAAACACCAGGCAAAAGGCCGAGTCTTCCACCCTTTACCAAGTATATAGTGCATTAATAATATAAGAGATATTGTGATATCCCAACCAAAATCCTGTCCACCATGGAGAAATCTTCAACTTCACCTGCAACTAGCAACGCTATAAGAGGGGCTGAGCAAAAGCGGTAACATAGCCAAACAATAGTTTGCATAGGAAAGGTGTCAAAGGTTAGAGGTTCAGGGCAATATGGGATGGCTTGATAAACAGGTAATAGGTAGCGTAGCATACCGATAGAACGAAGCAACTAGCATAGCAATGATAGAAGTGAGATCCAGGGTAACGGTCATCTTGCCTGAAATCCCGCAAGGAAGAAGAACGAGTCCATGAAGAAGACGAACGGATGAAGCCGAACCACACGTAGACGAATGCATCCTCACGATCGCAACGAAACGGGAACTATCGAGAAGAAGCACACAACATAGTAAACACACCATACATGAACAAGGCATGATGCACAACAAGCATGATGCATGACAAGGCTACATGAAGCTACTCATGGCAAGAGATGATGCAAACAAGAGCAACACGTCAAGGCAAGTTTAAATGAGGCCGGGAACAACATATAACAATTCCGGTAAGTCCTCATATGCAAATTTCGAAATTGGTCCAGATCTGAATAAACATTATGTTCAAGTTGTTAAACAGCAAGTTAAGATGCACCAAGATGATCTACACGAAATTCTAGTCAAGTTACATATAAAGTTCATTTAGTTCGGAGTTACGGCCTAGAAGATATGAGCAAAACAAGTTAAACATGGCATTAATGCAAAATGCACCCAAACATCAAGCAAACACCTCAAAACATGAATGCAACATGATAATATGAAACTACATGCAAAAACAAGCAAGTTGCATATAGAGCACACTCAAGACGGAGCAACGGTGCAACACATACACTCTATACAAGTCATATCAACAATCTGTCCAAAACAGCAACTAGGCATATTGCAAGCATCAAAACAACAAGCTACAGGACCTCAACATAATAACAAAAGGCATGGGCATGAAGTACAGGTAAAGCATAACAAAACATGAACACTGAGCTATCTCCAGAAATCAGTAAACATGCTCAAACACACATGGTAAGATTGCAAATAATAACAGTTACAAACATTAGCAGAAATAACATCAGGTTGCAATGTTTAGAGCTATAAAACAACATGTTACAGGAACTTATCATGGCAAACAAAGGCATGTCATGAATCTACTAATTGCATAGAACAAAAGTCCCTTACTGACCAAGAGCCAAAAAGGATCAGAAGATATGATGGCACCCACGTAAACATGGCAAGTTATTATACAGATTCAAACATGGCAGAAACAGAATTATGAAGGCATGTAGATGAGCTTGTGCAACTCACTACAGGGCAAAACATGGCATGGAAAGGCACCCAACAGTAAGAAGGCATATTTGTGAAGCTAATCATGGCAATAGCAAGGTCATAGGGTGCATGGATCACTAGGAAAACACATGGAAACAAGTGAACTTAATGTTAACAGGCTGACAGCAACATTATTTAGCAACTTTGGAGCAAGATATGAACAATCTACAGCAAGCTATAAATGCAACCAGGGGCATCGATGGTTAGAGGATGACATGTAGAACAAAACATATTTAGTGATCATCTCCAGATTATGCATAGAATGACTTGTAGAAGCAGATTTACATAGCATCACCAAATAACAGATTCAGCCTAGCAAAACAGCAACAGCAAGTACACTACTTAACAAGCTCGATTCACTAAGCACAAGTCATTGCATGACAAGATAAGCATAGCATCATCAAGAAGACATGTTTGTGAAACAAACCAAGGCAAGAACAAGTCCATAGCATGCAAGGATCTACTATAGCAACCTTGGCTAAATTGAATAACATGTAAATAATCTGCCAGGAAATATTTTGAAGCAAAAGTAGAGCACTCAAATGATATGCTAGGCTACTCCATAATTGCAAACAAGGGCATGAATGGATAGACAATAACCATATGTTCAAAACACCCTTACTGAAGTATCTCAAAATATGCATGGATCTCTCTGTAGCATCAAGTTTACATGGCATAAAAATAACAGCAGAACAGGGACTGAAATCAGCAACATCACGATGCCTAGTTTGCATGCTTGTGCTAGTCACCACATTGATCACCAAAATACATGGTAAGCACCTCTGGAAAGATGTCATGG
>NC_041385.1:671834811-671838145 GCF_002162155.2 Triticum dicoccoides | reverse complement strand
CGGGGACGAGGAGGCGGCGGCGCGGGGATCCGGGAGGCGGCGACGCGAGGGCCCGCGGGGGCCCGCGATGGGCTCCGCGGGCCGCGGCGGCGGGGAGGACGCGGGCGCCATGTGGCGTGCCCGGATTGGACGGGGGCGGCGGCGGGAGGCGATGGACGGACATGTCCGGCGCCGGGCGGACGCGTCCGGCGCGCGGAGGAAGAAGGAGCTAGGGTTAGGGGCGTTTTGATCCGTGAATTTCGGGGGAGGTCTAGTTTTATAGGTGGAGGGAGCTAGGAGAGTCCAAATGAAGCACGGTTTTCGCCCACACGATCGTGATCGAACGACCGAGAGCATGGAGGGGAGTTAGATGGGTTTTGGGCCAATTTGGAAGGGGTGTTGGGCTGCAAACAAAAGAGGCCTTACGGTTACCCGGTTAACCGTTGGAGTACCAAACGACATCCGAATGGCACGAAACTTGACGGGCGGTCTACCGGTGCTATACCAAGGCCACTTGGCAAGCCTCGGTCCATTCCGAGAAAGTTTAATACCCACTCACGAAAAGAGAGAAGATGGGGACGCCGGAGGACATAGGAGTGCCGGATTGCAAAACGGACAACGGGGAAAAGGCTCGGATGCATGAGACGAACACGTATGCAAAATGAAATGCACATGATGACATGATAAAATGCAACACGCAAGCAAATAACATGGCAACGACGGCGAATAACTGGCGGACACCTGGCGCATCGGATCCGGGGCGTTACACCTGGGAGGGAAGAAGACCGGTGAGACCCCTCGCACCTACTCCGACAAGCACTACTAGGAAAATGGCTATAGATGGGATTGACACTAATGGCGCACCAGAAAGATGGTGCGCCATTAGTATATACTAATGGCGCACCACAATCTGATGCGCCATTAGAGTTTAAACAACTAATGGCGCACCATGCTACGGGTGCGCCATTAGTATCAATTTTTTTTTAACTAGTGCGCCTGTCCAAACATACTAATGGCGCATCCCGGTAAAGTGCGCCATTAGTAGTTGTAACTACTAATGGCGCACTAGGCAGCAGGTGCGCCATTAGTATAGAATTTTTTTTTTGAACTAGTGCGCCTATCCAAACATACTAATGGCGCATCCTGCCCAAGTGCGCCATTAGTAGTTGTAACTACTAATGGCGCACCAGGCAGTGGGTGCGCCATTAGTATAGGATTTTTTTTTGAACTAGTGCGCCTATCCAAACATACTAATGGCGCATCCTGCCCAAGTGCGCCATTAGTAGTTGTAAGTACTAATGGCACACCATGCAAGTGGTGCGCCATTAGTAAGTGGGCAGCAACAAGATATTTGGGACAGCCTCTCCTACCCACACACTCACTTTCTCCCCACTTCATTCTCTCCACCTCCTCCTTGTCTCGGGTGCCTCCTCTTTTTCACCTCATTTCCACCATAGATTCATTCAAATTAAGTGGTTAAATTACCTTGTTTTAATAGGTAAGTAAGGGGGGAAGCTATATTTAGGTTGTTCTCCTTACAACAATGTGCACATGCACTTTTTACGGCCTAGCTAGATCTATGTATGTTCGTGGTGTTGCATATGTTTGTGGTGTTGCATATGTGTTTGTGTTTGGAGGTGTACCGGTATTTGATATGCGATAGTTGCCAATATTTTGCTGGAATGTTGATTCATTTCCGTTTCGGCGAGAATTTTGGCATTAAGCATTCTTTTTGGTCCTATTTTTAGGGAAGGTCATGCCAAATTTTTGTTTGGTTCTAAAATATCGTTTTGCTCTACCCCGCAGGCGACCATGGTCCGCACGATGACCGAAGGCATCGTGAATAGGTTTTTGAGGTCCGCGAAGGCCGAGATGCTTCAAAAGAACGAGACGGAGATAAGATGTCCGTGTCGAAGATGCAAGCTGAAGAGCCTTATTGCGGACCCGGATTCCGGGCAGGTGCGGGACCACCTGCTGTTGCGTGGTTTCATGGATGGCTATCGGTGGCAAGGTGATGAAGATGACTACGAAGTCGTCCATGCGGGCCGGGCAAGAAATGAGGAAGGGCAGCAAGACAACCACCGCGGCTCGGGCGGGCGAGAAGACGAAGAATCCCCAGGAGATGATCACGACTGTGATGCTGTACACAGTCATCATGTAGAAGATGCAGGACATGATGATGAGGAAGATGCCGGAGCAGGCGACGGGCATGATCATGAAGATGATGATGCCGGCGGAGCAGACGACGCTGGACCATCGATGGGCTGGGTGCAGGACCCTCATATTCAAGAGCTGCTTCTCAAACAGACGGATAATGCAAGAGCTGCCGCCCGAGAGAAAGCCAAGATGGATCAACTTGAGTTAGACGCGGTTACTCCATTGTATGAAGGATGCAGGCCCAAGGATACCCGCCTGAAAGTAACGCTCATGGCCCTGGAGATGAAGGTAAAACACAAAATGACCGACGCATGCTTCGACGAGAACATGTCATTCTGGCACGAACGTCTTCCCAAGGGGAACAAGTGCCCGACCAGTTTGGAGGAGGCGAAGAAAATCGTGTGTCCTCTGGATTTACCGCACGTGAAATACCATGTGTGCATGAACAATTGCATCATTTATCGGGACGAGCACGCGGAGTCTACAATATGTCCGGTGTGCGGTGTCACTCGATACAAGAAGAGGAAGAAAGCTCCTCGAAAAGTGGTGTGGTACTTTCCGATCACTCCTCGTCTGCAGCGGTATTTCGCGGATCCTAAGGTAGCAAAGCTCCTACGTTGGCACGCGGATAGGGAGGAGAAGAAGCGAGAAGATGACGCAAATGATCCGGAGATAGATAAAAAAGACAAGATGCTGAGTCACCCTAAGGATGCGAGCCAGTGGCAAGCATTGAACTTCGAATACGCAGAATTTGGGAACGATCCAAGGAACATCGTGCTGGGCGCGAGCACCGATGGAGTCAATCCGTTTGGCAGCTAGAGAAGCACACATAGCACCTGGCCTGTGTTTGTGTGGATGTACAACCTTCCCCCCTGGTTGTGCATGAAGAGGAAGTACATTCACATGAGTATGCTAATTGAAGGGCCGAAACAACCAGGGAACGACATCAATCTGTATCTGGGGCTGCTGAAAGAGGAGCTTGACACGCTGTGGAAAACGCCAGCCAATACGTGGGACGCCGCAGAGAAAGAATATTTCCCTATGAGAGCCGCACTGCTCACGACGGTGCACGACTATCTCGGTTACGGATATCTTGCGGGGCAGGTAGTCCACGGATTTTCTGGATGCGTAAGGTGCATGGATGACACAACGTATCGCCAGCTAGATAGAGATCCCGGGTCTTTGAAAACCGTGTTCA
>NC_041385.1:671815841-671832287 GCF_002162155.2 Triticum dicoccoides | reverse complement strand
CCCTATCCCCCTCGCATCCCCCGTGAGCCCCATCTCTATTTCTTCTTGGCACCAGCACCACCACCACCAGTTGCCATTTTGCCCCACCTCGGATCTATGTTGTTGGTTTTTCATGTTTGTTGGCAGTCAGACAAATGTCACTGTATAATTTGGTCAAATATAGCAACCTAGTTGAAATTCCCAAACCATCTCTATAGACAGCTGAAATTATCATGAACATAGAGCTAATATTACTTTAGAAGAATCTATCTTTGCTCTATTTTGCGCACCGGTGACAGTTTAACCACTCTGTACTATGTTAATTTCCCTTCGCTTGTCACGTTTAGACTGATTTTAGTGGCCTATATATTGCTCTGAACCTTGGCTTGTCACCACAGGTTGGTGCATTTTGTGTTGTTCTATTTTCGAAAAGATGGAACCTAGAGGGGCAAGAGTTCGTCCAATGTAACTGCTAATGATCATGTTCTGTGATAAGTTTCATTGTCATGAGTATGTAGGGATCTCTTTTCTTCAAACAAAAAAGGGAAGAATAGTGTACAAGAATGAGAAATAATGAGAACAAGAGGAAGAGCCCCCATTAGATAGATGGAAACTTAATGAATATAGCTGCTGTATTTGGAGATAAACGCAACTCTAATTCAGTATCTAATTATCTACAAAGTAAAACTCATAATTACCATATATGCACAATTGGTTCCAGCGATGTATGCCAGTTGCCATTTTGGATTTTGCATCAATCATTTTTATTCATATGATTCATTTGTATTAGGTTTTGGCAGATATTGTTAACTTGACTTCATGGCTGCGCTCTATCCTGTGTTGCGCCTGTGCTCGTTGCTACTGATGCACTTCATGGCTGCTACTGTGTACAGTAGGAAGTGGAGTTAAGAACAATATTGGTCAGCTGTCCTAGTAAGTAAGATAAATTTTGCAGACTGGATCTGCCAAACACTCCATCCTTAATTCAGATCGGCAACAACCCCAGCCGGAGAAAACCTTATTTTGTTTTCTTAGGATTTCAGACGAATCTTGATGCATAATAGCTACCTAACGGATCAAATAGTAAAACACACCGAACCTGGTTAGGAAGCTCTCTGCAGGCAAACTATTAGTGCATGAACTTAGAACTACACATATGCTAGTGGAATTAAGAACACTGTCGATTAGCTGTCTAGTACAATCTTTTGCTTATTTGCCTCGGATGAAAAAGAACGCATTTACTGATGCAGATCGGCAAACCAACATCTGTGAGAGAATAAGCAATTTTCTCTTTTATTTTTACCTTGATAAGAGTTGTAGCTTCAGTGCATGTGCAAGCATGTGCTGGTTTCGTCTGTGGCTCTTGGTTGGCTCAGTCATTAGTTGCTCTTTTGTTTATGGCTGTTGGTATGTACACTAGGTAATGGAATTAAGAACATTGTTGATCCAGTAAGTAGGACAAAGTTTGCAGACTGGATCTGCCAAACACTGCATCTTTAATTCAGGTCGACAACAACCCCAGTCAAAGAAAAACCGTCCCTGACAACCTTGTGTTTTCTTAGGACTAAAAACGAATCTTGATGCATAATAGCTACGCTAACTACGGATCGCCTATAAGAATAACTGCAAACTGGATAGACATGTTATAATAATTCAGCTGAGCATATAGGAGCATGTAAGTTAACTTTGTTTCAGCTTCACACAAGTTACAATTCGCTAAAAAAAGCCAGCTAGAATAGCCAAATAACAATTTGGTCCCAAACACAGCAAGGTCCTATTTTACTTTCAACATGACCTGACAACATGACCTGACAATAGTTCAGTTTACAGCTGAGGACAAAGATTTTGTGCAGGACAAGGCTATTTGTTATCGATCAAATAAATGATTTAGAAACCATCAATAAGTAGGACTAGTGATTTATTATGAAGTTGCTTGGGTTTATTATGAAGTACTTTGATCATGTCTCTTTATTTGTACTGCTGCTAATATACTTTATATGATGATGAACTGCTACTGAGTTGTGTGCAAATTTCGTTAAATCAGTGATGTGTATGTGTGCTGTCAGTTATGTGTATGTGCTTATTTTAATCCAGTGAAATATGGCACTGAACTGTAGCTAGCTAAACGGTAGTTTTGCTTAAATTGGTGAAATTTGGCACTGAAATGTAGCTAGCAATGCAAATATCTCAATGAATTCAGCTCTGTTTTCTGTGTGAAACTGTTGTTGTTAAATGAAGCCACATTCCAGTCCACATGCCAATGTATTTTCCATGTTGTGATGGAGGCCTTTTTTGCCTTGTCCACCCGAGAGGCCCTTGAGTTTGCTGGAATGTCGATTAACTTCCGTTCCAGCAAATTCGGGTACTCCATATGTCCTATTTTCAGCAAAGGTCATGCTGAAATTTTCCGTGAATTTTAGCATGACTTTGCTAAAAATAGGACATATGGGGTACTTGTGACTAATGCATGGGCCGGGGTATCTTAGTAGTTAATTAAGTAGGATCAAGTGCCCCGGCGTACTTGTGACTAATGCATGGCTTTTAGGGTGCCTCGGTGTCTATAAAAACCGAAATGATGAAAAGTTAGGCTTTTAGGGTGCCTTGGCGTCGAAAAACCCTCAATGATAAAAGCTTAGATTTTAGGATGCCTCGGTGTCGACAAACCCTAAATGATGAGACCATGATCTTGTTCCTTGACAATAACCAACTTTTTGACCAAACTTTGTTTCTATTTAGAGAGAAACATGGCCCACAACGATGAGGCCGGGGGTTCGGGCGGCAAGGCATTCTGGGAGCTGTCCCAGGAGATGGAGGAACAACCTCACTTGTATGAGGCCGCCGCCTTCCCCACCGATCCTGAGACCACGGATGGTGCCGCCGAGGATGACCACACTGATGCCACCACTGATGGTGCTGCCGAGGATGCCACCACTGATGATGGCGGCGCACGCACAGATAGCAGCCAGCCGAAGAGGCAACGGAAGGACCGGCGCCCGATCGTGCTCCGCACCCTCAAGGAGGAAGTTACTGAAGTGGACTCCAACGGGAATCCAACAGTGCCCGAACGAATAGTCAAGGGGTACTCGCTTCAGCTCGGGTGCATTGTCCGGAGCACCGTCTCGATCAACACCGAGAACCTGAGGCATCCTGACCGGGGGAATTTGCGCCACCTCCTCTTCACGAAGCTGCACGAACGATACAAGTTCCCCGCTGAATTCGAAAACACAAGCCTCAAAGGGAATAAAGTGAACAATGCTGCCCTCACGAAGATGAGCAAGGCCCTGTCTACTTGGAAAAGCAATGTGAAGAGAATGATCGAGAAAGGTGAGAGTTATGAGAAGATCAAGGAGAAAAATCCTTCGATCACCGAAGATGACTACAACGACTTCAAGATCAATTGCTCGAGCACCGCAAGCTCCCAATCAAGTGAGTGGGGGAAACAAATGCGGGAGCTGAACATAGGGGAACACACACTCGGTCCCGGCGGTTACAGAGTGGCGGAGCCTATATGGGACAAGGAGGAGGCGGACCGTGCCGAGCAAGGCCTACCGCCCCTCTTCGATAAATACGGTGACAAGCAGACCAGGAACTTTGTCAGGGCCCGATACAAGAAGGACCCGAAAACAAAGGAGCTTACCACGGATCCGAAGACCAGGCAGCTTGAGCTTGTTCTGGTAAGGAATACACCCCCGCGTAATTAGCTCCATATGGTTGCATTCTAATTAATGAAGCCGAATTTCTAAATGGTTCACATTCCTTCCGCAGGCGACTGAAAGCAGTAGCGCGGGGTCGACTCAGAGCAACCCTTGGGACACCACTCTAAATAGGGGGTTGAATATAATGAAGAACAAGGATAAGCTCAGTAAGCTGACGTCAGCTGGTCGTGTGGCCGGCAAAGGCTTGTCGACAAAATGGGGGTCATACTATACCGCTGGTGTGCGGAAGGAGAAAAAGACCAGCTCGGAAAGCCAGGCGCGAGAGGTTCAAGAACTCAAGGCACAGGTGGCGCGGATTCCGAAGATTGTCCAAGAGCAAGTGGAACAACGACTCGGAGCGACGATCACCGCCCTTGTGCCTACCTTGATCTCGGGGTTGAGTGCGTGGATTGCGGGCGGCCAACAGGGGCCGCCCCCGATTCCTAGCTTCACGGCCAGCAACTCGCATAATGCGATGGCGGGGCCATTGGTGCCTCCGGCGGAGGCGGCATTGGTGTCTCCGACGCCGGCACGGGAGCTTAATGCACCCGGGTGTACGCCGGCCGGCAGCTCTTCAGCAAGCGGCCGCTCCGTCAACTGCACGCCCGCCGTTGGCGGTGCCTCGACATTAGCCGAGCTCGACGCCATCATCACGGTAACTAATTAAGCCTCTCTCGGCCGAGGACTTCATCTCCTTGCCTTTGACTGGGCATCCCTGACGCCCTACATGTTTTCGCAGGGCGCCGCCGACGTTCCGTGCACTCTCCTCCACTTCGTGAACAACGAGTTGGTCGATGTCGCCAAGGGCAAAATCGTTCAACCGGGCAACCCCTTGTTCCACGGTACCCAGATGCCACCCAACTTGTTTAGGGTTCAACTGGTTCAGGTGCTGCCAGGCTGCGACGACTTGTTACCTCCGATTCGACCCGTCGGGGCCGACGATGATGACGTGATGACCCTCAGCGCCTGCCTGAGCTGGCCCCTGCTTTGGCCGAAGAGCCAGATTCGTTTGGGGGCGGGGGACACCACCCCAAAGACAACACCGCCAGTCGTGCCGGCGCCAAGTCGGCCCCATGGCAAGACCGCCGTAACGGTGCCGGACATCCCTATGCCACTGGATCCAAACATGCATATGACACAGGATCAGAACGACGACAACGACGATGATGATACATTTGGCAACATCGATCAGTACTTTGCCGAGCATGGGTACGATGGCGACTTCATGGGGCCTCCTTCTCAAGAACCAAACCCAACAAAAGACGTGTGCGATCTAGCTCGTACCGCGGAGAAGCCAAGTTGCAACAGGCGCCGTCTGGCGTTCAGCTCTCAGGAGACGCCTCCAGCTGCCGACTTCACCGAGCCTCAGATAGGCGAGGTGCGAAATATTATCAGCCCCAACACACTCAAGAAGGCGGTCTGTGAGCAGAACTCGGTCCCATTACAGGAGAAGAAGAAGGCACGCAAAAGAAAGACTAAGAAGGGTGCGAGCCAGCCGGCACCGAGTACGATCCGTGCTCAGGACGGGCCACCTTCACCGCAGGATATCTCGAGGAGGGTGCATGTGGCGGGTAGGGCGATGCTACCACCAAATATGCTCAATGCTGCAACCGGTGCTATGCGGAGTCTGCACGACAGTGTTCTTTCTTTGGAGAAGCGGCGTCTCAGAGAGAAGGATGTGGCATACCCGGTTTTCGTGGCCAAGGTGCCAGAGGGCAAGGGCTTTGTGGATGGCGACATCGGGGGTACGATCGTCCTGCGGTTTGATGACATCTTTGCTATGTTTAACCTTCATCCGCTGCACTACACCTTCGTTCGGCTATTTTCGCTGAGTATGGAGATGCGGATCATTCGCGACAAGACCCCAAACATCGTGATAGTCGACCCCTTCTACATGCGTGCCAAGATCTTGGGCAGCGCTGGGGACCGGCAAGTCGCGAGTTCTTACCTCGAAGGCGTCATTCTGGCAAACCAAGATAAGGATAACTTCCTCGTGCCTTACTTTCCCGAGTAAGTCCTCCCCTCAACCGGCCCGTAACATATGAATTCTTACTTTTCGATCGTTTTTCTTTTAACATTCCGTGTTTTCTGCAGTGACACACGTTGCACGCTCATCCTCCTAAGCCCCAAATATTCCATGGCCACGTATTTCGACCCGGACCGTCAGTCGAACGTAGACTACACAAATGTCAAGAAGGTTCTTGATGATGTTCTCCCCGGCTACGCCCAATCTGGAGGCACCTTCACCAGGCCTATTCGTAAGTACGGCAAGCACGTGTTCTCCCACAATACGACGTTCTGCTGCGTCAAGCAGCCGCCTGGCGGTCAGAAGGGTGCCTACTACGCCATCCATCACATGCGGGTGATCGTACGGGACCATCATCAACTTCTGCTACCGAGTACACTCCAAGATTGGGCCGCGAGCGTGTCGGCAATCCAGGACGCGGACCTCCGACAAGAATTCTTTCGCATCCAGTCGGAGTTTGCGGAAATCATCCATCAAGATGTCCTTCGTACCTCGGGGCAGTTCTACCTCAGAAATCAACCGTCCAACAGTGACATCGACACAATGCTACAAATGCAGGATGACAACGCCCGTTCTTTCATGACTCCCACGATAGACGGCGGCTTCATCCACGCTCCGGTCCCTTGAGTCGAGTTGTCTAGTTCTGAAACATCGATTGGCTCATGTTGTAATTAAACTTTAATGAAATTGTAGTATGTCTCTTTGGTTTTGAGAGTCGTTCAACTTAGATGTAATCGATGCTATTAATGTCTTGCTTTTCTCTTCCGATCGTTCTGTTGCATAATTATATATTGTTTATGTATTGTCTGTGAATTGGTACTAACGTTTCGTTTGGCTAGTGCATAGTGATGCCGACGTATGTCGTGTACAAGGGTAAGGTTCCCGGAGTCTACGATGACTGGGAGGAGTGTCGGAGACAGGTTCACCGATTCAGCGGTAACAGTTACAAAGGGTACACCACTAGGGCCGAGGCCGAATCTAGATACGCCCGCTATCTAGCGGGAGAGGGGAGGGAGCGTTGGAGGAACCGGATGAAGACGAGTTTCATCGTGATGATGCTCATCGTGATGACCGCAGCTCTCTTCTATGTGATGGTAGTTTAGATGATCGATATCGACTTGTAATGCGAAGACAAACTCGCTACTCGCGGTCTCGAGACTTGTAATATAATGTTCTATCTTTGTTCGGTCTTTTTAATTCGGAGACTAATATGATGAATTGTATTCGGAGACTAATATGATGAATTGTATTCAAAGACTAATCTTCTATTGTATTTGATGAATCTATTGTTGATGTGTGCTGTCTATATTTTGTCAAATTATACATTTTGTAACCTGTGCAAAAAACAGAAAATAAAAAAATAAAAAAAACCTAATATTCATACTAATGGCGCATCACACGACAATGCGCCATTAGTATGACAGTGCATACTAATGGCGCATCACCGGGTAGTGCGCCATTAGTATGCTGCGGTTACTAATGGCGCATCCAGAGGTGGTGCGCCATTAGTATGCCAAAGCACCTGGGTGTACATGCCAACTGGGGGGCATACTAATGGCGCACCCTCGCATATACTAATGGCGCACCAGGTGGTGCGCCATTAGTATACCAGATACTAATGGCGCACCAGCTGGTGCGCCATTAGTAAAAATTACTAATGGCGTGCTATCAGTGGCGCACCAGTGATGCGCCATTAACGGCCATATTAGGTGCGCCATTAGTAGTGGTATTTCTAGTAGTGAAGCGCACCTCTTCGGGGTGTTGCGCTCCCGTTGAGGACGTGCTAGAGAGCTCCGCCGGCAAAAGCAAGAAGTCCAGAGCTGTACCACCAGAGACCAAGAAGGTGCCCGTCAAGGAGGACGGCACGGGGGGAGCTTTTACCATAAGCTCCACCCTCAACAGCAAATAGGAAAGCAAGCTCGTCACTTTCCCGGGAAATGTCGATGTGTTTGCATGGTAAGCCTCCGACATCCCCGGCGTTCCCAGGGAAGTGATTGAGCACCATCTTGATGTCTGTCCTCATGCACGGTCCGTCAAGTAGAAGGTCAGGAAGCAAGCTCTGGAAAGGCAGGAGTTCATCACGAAGGAGATCAGAAAACTAGAGGCGGAAGGCCTGGTGAGAGGAGTACTCCATCCAACGTGGTTGGCCAATCCAGTAGTGGTGCGCAAGGCAAACTGGAAGTGGAGACTGTGTATTGATTACATAGACATCAATAAGGCTTGTCCGAAGGATCCCTTCCCGTTACCACGCATTGACCAGATTGTCGACTCCACGACTGGGTGTGACCTGTTATCATTCCTTGACGCCTACTCGGGATACCACCAGATCTTCATGATGAAAGAGGACGAGGAGAAGACAACATTCATCACCCCATGTGGTACTTATTTCTTTTTATGGATGCCTTTCGGGTTGAAGAGTGTTGGCTCAACCTTTTCAAGAGCGGTCCAAATTGGTTTTGAGCCCCAGCTACATAGAAATATGGAGGCTTATATGGATGACATAGTGGTCAAAACCAAGGACAAAGCAACACTTGTGTAAGATCTGGAGGAAACATTTGCAAACCTGCGCAAGATCAACCTAAAATTGAACCCTGAGAAGTCTGTCTTCGGCGTCCCCTCTGGCAAGCTTCTTGGATTCTTTGTGTCCCAGTGCGGGATCAAGGCAAACCCAGATAAGATCAAGGCCATCGAGCAAATTGAGGCAGCCAAACGGATTAAGGATGTGCGTCGGTTCACTGGCTGCGTTGCTGCCATGAGCCGATTCATCTCCAAGTCCGCGGAGTGTGCCCTTCCTTTTTTCAAGATCTTGAAGAAAACAGGGCCAGTGGAGTGGACCCCAGAGGCCGAGGCAGCGCTACAAGATTTGAAGAAGTACCTCTCCTCTACCCCGGTGCTTGTTGCGCCCAAACCACAAGAACCGTTGATGCTATATCTAGCGATAACAAATCAGGTGGTTAGCGCCGCACTAGTGGCATAGAGAGAGGTCGATGAAGAGGCGGCGGCAGTGGCAGAGTCAATGGATGGCGATCCAGAACCCTCCCCGGCAGGGCTCGGTCCCGGCAAGACTGAGTCCCCGGCTAGGGCTGATGCCAGTGCAACAGGGTCCACGCAACCAGGTGAAGTGGCGCAAAAGAAGAAAATGATGCAGCACCCTGTCTACTTCGTCAGCTCCCTCTTGCAGGGGGCTAGGTCGAGGTACTCAGGTGTGCAAAAGCTGCTCTTCGGCCTCCTTATGGCCTCGAGGAAGTTGCGCCATTACTTCCAAGCGCCCGAGATCACGGTGGTCACCCGCCTCCCATTGCAGCGGATACTGCATAACCCGAATGCGACGGGGAGGATGGTGGAATGGGCCCTGGAGTTGTCAAGTTTCGGTTTAAAGTTCGAAAGTACCTCGACGATTCAGAGCAGAGTCTTGGCGGAGTTTGTTGCCGAATGGACCTCGACGCCCGACGAAGAGGTGTAGGAGACCACTATCCCCGGCAAGGAAACGAGCCGCAACTGGATCATGTACTTTGATGGGGCCTTTTCGCTGCAAGGCACCGATACTGTTGTGCTGCTTGTCGCACCCATCGGAGAACACCTCAAGTATGTCATCCAGATGCACTTCCCCCGGGAGATGTCAACTAACAACACCGCCGAGTATGAGGGTTTCCTTGCCGGTCTTAGGATCGCGGCGGACCTTGGAGTCAAAAAGCTCATCGTCAGGGGCGACTCACAGCTCGTCGTCAGGCAGATCAACAAAGATTATCAAAGCCCGTTGATGGAAGCTTACGTAGATGAGGTGAGGAAACTAGAGGAGCGCCTTGACGGTATACAAGCGGAGCATGTCCCTCGAATGCAAATAACAACTTACTACTCATGCAATGCAACCAAACTTGTGCACTGAGTCTCACGGACTCTCTTACCAACGAATTGCCTCCCAACCAAACGGTGATCATCCACGGAACCACATTTGGTTCAACACTCACCGAGACCTTGTCTCGTGATCATATCAACACATCATCGTGACTCCTCACGACCATCTCATAGTCCAAGTCATCACATTCTTTTATTACACATTGTTCATCAACTTAGTTATTTCAGGTTTATCCTCCATTTCGACCAAGACCTGATAGTGTGACCTACTACGAACTTGTGCCCATGACCGAGGATGCGGCTATCGATAGATTAAACATACACTCTGCAGAGGTAGCACACCGTACCCACACCACAGAACCCATGGCCTCGCACTCCCATTCGGGTGGACCAACAGCGTTCTGACAAAACCCATCTATTGCCATGACACTCTCCCGGCCGCTCCAACGAAGACCCCTTTTTGGGTTCAGTCTTGGGTGACCGAGCCTAGCAAAGGTAAAACAGCCACCGTCATGGCAAAACAAACAGTCCCAAATGGGGCAAAGCACGCAAAACAACAACAAGTCCACAAGGTTTATGTCCGCCTGCCTGATCAGGGTAGCGCGCCCCCATAACCTTCCCTACGTTGGAGGCACCGGCGAGAGGCATGACAATAAATCAGTTAGGGCCTTCCCATACCAAGGCAAATGTGGCTGCACTGGAAAAAGCTCAATTTGGTGGCACTATAGGTTTGTTATTAAGTCATATTATTAACTTCTCCATCATCAATCATCATGCGAGCATTTTTAACATGAATGCAACAACTAGCATGCAACATACAAATGTAGTATCAAAACATCAAGTCTCTCAAGTGACAGTGATATCATATGAAGCATGGCAATACTAAGTAATAGCAATCTCATCAGTGCAACAGAATCAGCATAACGACAATACTATTAACATGAAACTAAACTAGACAGAGGCATGATATTATCAACAACAACATCCAGCTAGCATGTCAATATATTTCATAAAAGCATAAACATGCATGACACATAACAAAAACATTTAGCACGAGTGAAATAACTGCAGACGGAACATGCAAGAACTACTACAACTAAACACACACACAAGGTGCAAGCAAAGTCAACATGCAAGTTCGGGGCTCATGATAAGAGGTTGTATTGCCTGGGGGTCGAGGAGTACTCCGGGAATAGATATGATCAACTCGCGGAAAATTTTGCCGGAGAACGGTTCTCTCTCAAAGGGGATGAATTAGAGCAAGGGCAAAATGGGCATTTTCAAAATGTGCAAACATGGTGAAAATGATCCCATCGAAACGGGAAAGCTCCGCCACTTATCCACGCTGGCATTGGGCAAGGCCCTTCGATCGCCGACAGGTGGGGTCATGCAAGGTGGGGCCCACCTGGCCTAGCGTCTTCAACCTCCCGCTCGGGAGCGCACCGAGCCGAGGCAGAGGATCGCGCCGACGGCGACTGCCGGCAGCTCCGGCCACCGCAGACGACGGCCGACCTACCCACGAGCTCAGGAGCGAGAGGCGCGTCCCGTGGTGGTCTCCGTTTCCAGCGACGTGCACTGCAGAGAGAGCAACACGGCCTGCGGCGGAGAGGGGCTTCAGCCGCCGGTGAACTGGGTGCTCCGGTGGGGGAAAAGGACGGGCGCGGCAACGGGAAGGCTCACCGGACCCCAGGGAACGCCCTGGTGGAGGTGTAACGGTGAGAGGGGTGCGGCAACACCGAGATCGAGCAGAGCCTGAGGCGGCGGCCATGGTGATGGTGGGGTCTGGAGGAGCTCCGAGGAGAGGGGGGGAGAGCTGCGGGAGGTTGGGGGACTGCAAGGGAGCTTGGGGCTTGCTTAAATAGCCACAGGGAGAGCTCAAGAAGGAGAGGGGCGAGGAAGCACTCGGCTGGCGACGTGTCCGTGCTCCGGCGATGGGCACACGCGGCCAAGGCTCACGGGAAGCGGCGGGAAGGCGACGAGGGGGACGCGAAAGAGCGCGAGTGGGGTCATGGAGTCGAGCTGCGCTCGAAGACGAGAGGAGGAAGAGGACAGGGGCGAGGAAGATGACGGTGCTCACGGACACACACACTATTCAACCTTTGGAACGACTCGTCGGAGAAGAAAACGGAGGGGTAGAGGGGTCCAGGCGAATGGAGACGATGATGCTGAGTTGTTAGACACTCTGGGACAAACCAAATCTGGCCGGAGCAGCGTTGCCGATGCCAACAGTGGCTAGACCACCATTTTGGCCGGCAAGCACTCGTGATCACCACAGACATTGCACGCTCTGGCCATCTACTTAGTGCCAAACCATGTCTAAAGCGTAGTCCTTCCAAGGCTTATTAAAGAAGAGGTGAGTTCACGGGCAGAGGTGAAGGGAGCAGAGGGAAACAAGCTCCACAAGTTTGTTGTTGCAAACTTGGCCATATTCTAGAGATTAAACCAGAGAGGTTAACAGGCAAACTTGATTTCTAGCAGGCTTAGGGTAGCAAGAACTACAGTCCTCAGAGTTATGAGGTCATTAGGACAAATATTTAATATAGTTTCTTTGCAACTGCTAAAATATGTCCAGAAACTAAATGAGGAAGAAGCACCCACTACAAGTGTTGGCTAGGGCTACCACTTGGCATATCTTCATGATTTGGTCATATGTAGATGCTTCCAAAAGATCATACCAAATGGACTTGCCAAATTGGTACTTGTTTCACAAGCATCACTTCTGACCAGAAACTTGGGAAAATTCTAGGAAAATATTGGCTAAATGAAATTAGCCACAATCTTGTGGAGGTTGATCATATGGATAGGAGAAGTCTTGGGAATTTTTTCAGCCATAATGGAGCAAGATAAAATATACTTGCTTCACAAACTGAAAATTTGGACAGAAAACAATAATTGCTCATGTTCTTTGAAAATAAGAGAAGGCAATTTTTATTATTTAATTATGGCCAATATCTTCGCTAGAGCTTGGATTAGGCATAAATATCAACTCCACCAATTCACATGAAGTTAGGAGATGTCTATATATGCCTTTGGATTTTATTCCTCGGGAAGACAAGAAAGGGAATAAATCACAATTCAAAAATATTGCATCTGACTTGGCATATTTTTGCATATCCAGGGTTTAGAAAGGATAGGAGGATCTCTAGGAACAGATGGGATGATCAATAGATCAAAGAAAATGATGGATCCTTTGTAATAAAAAAGGCCACATTCAGATTCCAAAAATTTGGAAATTAGGGTTTGAGAGGGTTTGAGATGATGCAAATGAGGTCTTGCCCACTGACAAAGACATGAGCAAGGTTTTAAAAGGTTGGAAATGACATGAATTCTCAGAGTCATCTAGCAAACTCAGAAGAAAGATTTTGAAAAAGATTGCCAGGAAGGAATGACAGCACAAAAATTGATAACCCAATTTTGGGATTATTACAGATTGGTAGAAATACTTGTGTTAAAGTTTGTGATTCCCGTAGCATGCACGTATGGTGAACTGTTATGTGATGAAGTCGGAGCATGATTTATTCTCTGATTGTCTTCCTTATGAGTGGCGGTCGGGGACGAGCGATGGTCTTTTCCTACCAATATTTCCCCCTAGGAGCATGCGTATTAATACTTTGTTTTGATGTCTAATAAACTTTTGCAAGAAGTATGTGAGTTCTTTATGACTAATGTTGAGTCCATGGATGATACGCACTCTCACCCTTCCACCATTGCTAGCCTCTCTAGTGTCGTGCAACTTTCGCCGGTGCATTAAACCCACCATATATCCTTCCTCAAAATAGCCACCATACCTACCTATTATCAGGGGCGGACCTAGACTGAAAATTACCCGGTGTCCACATAGAAAAACATATGCCTACATGTCAAACAATCAATGGTCTACACACTAAATCAATGAATTATGTTAAGCAAGTGCAAATTTCACCCGGTGCCGGTGACACCGGCAAGCTGTACGTAGCTTCGCCCCTGCCTATTATGACATTTACATAGCCATTCTGAGATATATTGTCATGCAACTTCCACCGTTCCTTCATATCTTTGTTCTAGTATCAAGTTGTAATTCTTGAGTTGTAAGTAAATAAAAGTGTGATGATCATCATTATTAGAGCATTGTCTCATGTGAGGAAAGGACGATGGAAGCTATGATTCCCTCACAAGTTGGGATGAGTCTCCGGACTTTAAGAAAATAAAAGAGGCCAAAGAAGCCCAAATAAAAAAAAGACAAAGAAGCCCAAATAAAAAAAGAGAGAAGAGATAATGTTATCCTTTTCCACACTTGTGCTTCAAAATAGCACCATGTTCTTCAAGATAGAGAGTCTCCTATTTTATCACTTTCATATACTAGTGGAAAAGTTTCATTATAGAACTTAGCTTGTATATTCCAATGATGGGTTTCCTCAAATTGAGAGCAAGCAAGTTGGATGCACACCCACTTAGTTTGTTTTTGAGCTTTCGTACACTTCTAGCTCTAGTGCATCTGTTGCATGGAAATCCCTACTCACTTGCATCAATATCAACTGATGGGCATCTCCATAGCCCATTAATTTGGCTAGTTGATGTGAGACTTTCTCCTTCCTTTTTGTCTTCTCCACAACCATCATATTCTATTCCACCTATAGTGTTATATCCATGGCTCACGCTCATGTATTGCGTGAAAGTTGAAAAGGTTTGAGAACACTAAAAGTATGAAACAATTGATTGGCTTGTCATCGGGGTTGTGCATGATGAAATATTTTGTGTGATGAAGATGGAGCATAGCCAGACTATATGATTTTGTAGGGATACCTTTCTTTGGCCATGATATTTTGAGAAGGATGATTGCTTTATTAGTATGCTTGAAGCATTATTGTCTTTATGTCAATATTAAACTTTTGTTTTGAATCTTATGGATCTGAATATTCTTGCCACAATAAAGATAGTGTCCCATCAGTGACCCTACACCCTTGTCTGTGTTGCCATGTTATACTATCTGGGTTATCCGAGATGATTGATCGTTGTACCAAGACCTGAGCACCCCCATTAGGCCCCTAATATTGTACGACTCTGCAGAGCCGCACCATGGGTGATCTTATAGAGGGTGATTCCTCGTATTTCACTCTCGAAAATGACTCTAAAGTGTAACACATTAGGTGTGATCTTATTGAGGGTGGTTCCTCATATTTCACCCTTGGTGATGTCTTTGTCGTGCAGTATATCAAGCGTGAACTCATCGAGGGTGATTCCTTAGATTTCACCTTCACGGTATGGACCTAAATTATGAAAACCCACAATGTTAAAGCCAGGTCAGCTGGGAGAGCACCCGCGAAAGATTCCTGTGACGGCTAGTTGTTTAGTGGTACCACACCGGATGTGGTGGTAGCTCGGGACCCGTCCCGATAGCCGGGACGAAAACATGCACTTTGGTGGAGCGATGGGGCATGTCGAGACCACCTAGGTGAACGGTGGGCCTGGTCCCTGGTCATGGTCCTTGAGTTACCAAGTTGGTGCGATAGGAGCCCTGTTCATGTCCACGAGCTACTAATAATACACTTACCGAGATTGGGTATTTTATCTGAGATTGCATTGGTATATACGCACTAACCGTTGCGCAGGATAATGGTTTATGGGGCCCTTGGCATCGTACGGTCTCTCCTGAAAGCTCTGTCAGACATCTAGTTCAGCATTGCGGCATGGCCGGGCAGGTGCCATCCAGGACAGAGGTGGTGCTTGGACCCGACCTTGCTCGAAACGACCTGGAGTGCTTAGGGATGAGCGACTGAACAACCCCTTCGCATTTAGGATGTAAACCGGCGGGGACCTCTCTATGGAGTCTAGGCAGGACTATGACGTGTCGATTATCCGAGGCCAGACATTACCCAGGAAAGTGTGTCCGACCAAAGGTAATCGAGCATATGGGGTAATGTGGTGCACCTCTGTAGGGAAGTAAACTATTCGAATAGTTGTGTCCATGGTAACAGGAGCTTGGATATATGAGAGTATCCCGATCTTATACAACTTGAACCAGATACTTGATGAAATGCATTACTCAATAAATATGGAACTCCCACGGATCTTTTCTCGCAGGGAGTCGAGGAAGGATCTTAGGGTATTGTATTGTTGTGTTAATTAGAAGTTGGTATCGTATGCGCTCATACTCCTTCACTTGCTACAAGATGATCTGCTCTCCTCTCGTCTATTGCTACAAGATGGTGGCCCTTGTGATACATAGAACTTCCCCCTCTAGTTCTGGCATTTCTGTGGTATAGTCCACCGAGATAACCCCCCATCCTTGATACCCGATGCATGCTTAGCATAGTTTTGATGTAAGTCTTGCGAGTACTTCGAATGAGTACTCACTGTTGCTTTGCACCCATTTTCTTCCTCCCGGTTACTGCAAATAGGTGGTCCAGTCCAGGAGCCAGAGGATTCCGAGCTTGGCTACTATGTGGAGTTTGACGACCAAGAGTAGTTCGGAGGTCCCAGATAGGAGGCCTTCGCCTTTTTGATCTAGTGTTGTTTTTTTCCTCAGCCTTCTTAAGGCACCTTTGTATTTGTCTGTAGTCACACCTAACTCTTGTTTTACTAGCGTGTCTTACGACCCTGGCTTGTAATATACTATTTCTTTGTTTATATTTGAGTCGTAGAGTTGTGTTGTGATATTATACCGTGAGTCACTAATCTTGATCAAGCATACTGTATGTATGTTTAGTGCACCATTAATTTCGGGGGCGTCACACAGCGCCATCACCGCGCCCGCCGCCGGCCACCGTCTCTAGGTCGCCGAACCGCCATCGTCCGTGCTTTATCACCGCCGTCCTCTGCCCCGGGAAGAGGGACCTTGCGCGGGTATGGGAGGTCCTGCCGCCGCCAACACCACCCCGACCAGATCCAGGGCGTCTGCCGACGACGGAGTGG
>NC_041385.1:671702885-671815831 GCF_002162155.2 Triticum dicoccoides | reverse complement strand
GGGTGGACGAAGAGAAAGGGGGCTCGCACCGCCCCAGTCGCCTCCTCGAGAGACGGTGCTAGGATGGAGTCAGGAGGGGAGGGCCCCCGTTTGCAACTGGATGTTTCTAGGGTTCGTGCCGCTGTTTTCTCGTCAGAGACGTGGGATTGGGTTGTTAACCCGTCTTCCAGCCTTCTTCACACATGACAGTACACAAACATCATAATAGCTAAAGTGTTTAACTTGGTAACAAGTTCACAAACAACAATTACTCGCAAGCTCCACTGAGTTCAAATTACTGACATAAATGAAAACATGTGATAATAAGCAGGGACATCTCCACTCTTCAGTCTTTACATGTCGTTTCTTCATCCTCCTACAAGATGGCAGCAATGATAGAACTAGTAAAGAACACAAAATTTGAATATTTAAATGACTTTACAGCGATGTCACATATTCAACACTTTCACACACGGGCAGTGCCTCCACAAGACATCAGACATAGAGAACCGGAGAAGACTGACATACTAACATTTTAAAGGCTTGGCTGATGGCGAAAAATATAGTCACATTATACTCCCTCATTCCAAATTAGTTGACGCATATTTAGTACTCCCTCCGTCTCAAAATAAGTGTCTCAACAACTAATTTGAAATGGAGGGAGTGGTAGTGGACCGTGATGTTCTATTCCAGTTCTATTACAGACCAACTAGGGTTCTTGATTGCACAGTGGTTCACGTTCCGAAAACACAGCAGCAACACTACTTTTCTCAGCACGGTCAACGAGTATATGGAGTCATCTAAACAAAAACATGCAACGGCACCACTAATCTTGTACATGGCACAACTAAACAGAGCAAAGAAAAACAAATAGCAGGCCAGTTTCAAACACCAAACAGATTTGGCTAAGAGCTAATAAATTTTAGGAGATACAAACACCAGCGAACCGCACAAAAACTTTACAAACATATACAACTACTAACAAATTGAAGGAGATTGGGACTCGAACCTGGATTTTGGAATGTAAGGCTAAGAGCTCAGCACGTTTCTTGCGGAGTTTCTCCATAAATTCCACATCGTCAAGGTACTTCAGAAGATAAACACACAAGAAATAATTAGTCAACTGGTCAATCAATTTCCCACAAAATGGTTCTTTACCACACAATTTATGGCATTACATCAAAGGACTCTCTTATCCTTTCCTCCTCTTCTCTCAGTTCTTCTTCTTCATCGTCGTCTTCCTGCACCCGAGGAAAAAACAAAACACAATTAACACTGGCGCAGCAAAACAAATATGCAACTGCAAAAAGATGGACCACAGGTAAGTAACACTGAAGATACTAAAACGCTAGCTATTATATATATTACCATACCTTGTTTTGGGCGTCGCGGCACACCTCATCGTTACATGCATCATAACCAAGGGAGAGATCAGTGTGGCCGCAATCAAAATGAGTAGGGGGGTGCTTCAGATGAATACTTCCATTGTTCGTACAACCATGGCAGTGAACGTCTAAAGGAAGACATGAGTGAGATTTGTCATTTAAGTGCAAGATAGCCAGCCTGGCTCAGATACACGAGAATAGCTGAATAAGTGGCCAAAAAAAATGCATGATTGCAGCAGCACATACAACTGGCTGTGCGTGAACCAGTTAGATTGCGATATTACAAACATAAAGCTATGTATGGTAGAAGATGGCACAATGGGCAAACAGTCAATAGTAACAGCTCCACAATAAACCACAAACGCATTCGCAATTATATCTATCAGCTAATTTCAAACAGTATTCCAAAACTGCTTAATTAAGATAAGAGTGTATACTACCCTTGCCGTCAGGGTTAACCCCGTGGAAAGTGTTGAGAAAATATCCTGCCGCGATGTTCCGACCTATATCTAACAGCTAATTTCAAACAATATCCCAAAAATGCTTAATTTAAGATAAGAGTGTACACTACTACCCTTGCTGTTAGGGTCAATTCTGCAGAAACTGCTGAGAAAATATCCTGGCATATCGCTCTGATGACGTGTGACTTCAGCGAAGAATAGATTGACACTGCCCGCATCATCATCAGCTCCTTTAGTTTTCATAGTGATATTGAGATGGTAGTACCATGCATTGGGACCTTCAGAGATTAATTGCCAATGCACAATATCTTTGAGTTCATACTCGAAATCCTAGAACGAGCATGGATTGGATCAGTAACGTTGCATGCACAAAGCATTAGCAATAAAATAGGGCAATCCTGATAGTGGGACAGAGTGAGGGCGAGCGGGATGGAGAGAGAAGGAACCTCATCGTCGTGCTTCTTGTCCAGTAAAGCTTTAACCAGTCTGTGCACATTCTTAATTTCCCTCTCAGCTATTTTCGAACTTGTGGCGACCTTCCTCGTACCATCTGACCACTCAAGAGATTCACGTATAAGACGCTCCTTATTTGTTTCCTTGGACCTAATTTTAGATCAGACAGAGCATACGATTAGTAGATGTTACGTTCTTCAGAGAAGGCAAGAGATTATTATTCTTTTGAGAGAGAAAAAGAAAGAGAGAGCTCAGCACATTACGTGTCAGTGCTACTGCCACGAGCATAGGTATGGAGAGCACTTGCAATTGCATCAAAGCTCTGGAACGGCCGACCTGGCAGCTCTGGATATGAGTGATAGACTCCTGAACGATCCACTCTGACGTAGATTGGTGTAGGCAAACGGAAATGCCTCCAGGCCATAACATGGTCGGTGTTCCAATAAGGATCGGGAACCCTGCAGTGGGAAGGCTCGGTCGATGAGTAGAAGAACGATTGTATGTTATATGTCAGAGCATCTACAGGCGCCTCAAAGCCGCCTCATGCTCTATCCGGTCGCGAAATTTTGACCTAGACAGACGTCTTAAATGGGCCTCAAACGCCCAGACTGACCGGCACCCCTCATATCTCACCTAAATATGAGGTCGACATGAGGTGCCCGGGCACGCCCGTCACGTCGGACCCGACAGCCCGACCCGCCGTAAATTGTACCAAATCCACCAAACCGTTCCTTGTCCTCGCCCGCCCTCCAACCTTCCGCGCCCGAGCCCTCGCCGTCCGCCACCTCCCCACCGATCCTCACCACCAGCCCCGACCCGTCGTCGTAGATGTCATCCAGCCCGACCTCGACCGCCGCGACGGAGACGCAGTTTGCCTCATCTGTCGCGTCCCTTCCTCGGCTCCGTCTTGCAAGGCGGACAACGTAGCTCGAAAGATACGGCGGCGCCGGCAGCGAGAGAGGGAGGTTCAGACATGGTCGAGCAGTTGTCTCCCCCGTCGCGTCCGGCACCCCGCACCCTTTCCATCCGAGCGTCGACGCGGATTACGCCGTCCGACGCCGTTGAGACAGAGGAGGATTCGACGGCCGGCTGGGCTATTCCGGACAGTTTTCCGCCGCGCATAAGCCAACAGTGGACGTATGTGACTCGCCGCGGCTCGTTCGGGCGCGGATGAGCACGAGCGCCGGCGGCACGCCGGCTGCGCTCGACATGTTCGATGGAATGACCGAACAAGACTCGGTACATTTTCTTTGCTCCTGCCCGATCAAATTTGTGCATAGACCACTAGTTCATTTCGCACATGATGAATGCTTGCAAACCATGATTACGTAGGAGGTGTTCATGTCGAACATGAACAATGACAATGAAGATCCAACCGGAATGAAGTATTAATTGGAAGGCACCATCGCATTTGAAGTAGGGACAACATCCGATCTCAATCCGAACAAGAAGTAGAAGAAGACCAAGACGGCGATGGTAGGACATCCGGCATTCTCAAGATATGTGGACTATCATGGCGTGATGTGACCTGGAACTTTGCCGCGAGAAATCGGACTGAAATTTAGGTACGAATCACCGTCCACAGACAAACCAAATCGATTTCGACAAATCACAAACAGGAAATAATTAAGGACCAAGAGCAAGATCTTACGTGGAAGGTGGCGTCCGCCCTTTTGGCTCAACGGATCTGATCTTTACCGGCGGGGGTGGTGTGAGGTGCCCCATCCTCTCTTTTCGCTGCTGCCTGTCCTCAACAGATCCGAACCTTACCGGCAGGGAGGGATTGCATGGGGAGGCGCACTTCGCTGAGGTTGCCGTCGATTGCCAATAGTTCGCTGAGGCTGGCGGCCAGGAGGAAAACGAAGATTAGAGAACTCCGATGCGCTGGCCCAATTCGTTCACACGTGTCTGTTTTGGTCAGACTTATTTTCAAAATTGTTCGTGTATTATTTTAAAAGTATTAATATATTTCAATATTCTTTTTGAATTATGAAAATGTTTGAAAATTTTAAATATATTTATAATACAATTTAAAATATTGTCTAATTATACAATCATTTTGATAAGGACGCGACTAACGTCCAGCCAGTCGGATTTTAAGCATCAGATCCGGACGGTAGATCCTAGCGTAACTAAATCACTTGTCTAACAAGCACATGTGCATGCAGTCCGCGTCCAGAGCATGCAGCCAGCTCATGCAGCATCTTGCCATCCCATGCAAACCGTTGGTTAAATGTGCCTTATGAAAACAAGATGATGTCATCAAAAGATTCTCTTTATTCCGAAACTTCAAAATACTTTCTAGCTTAAATAGTTGGTCAGATTGAAAAACTGCTTTGACATAAGAAAACCGTTACAACGAGACCTTCGAAACTAGATCCCATGTTGGTATATTCCGATGACTTTTTTTTCAGGGCAAAAGTTATCAGGCCCAGGCCAAGTAAGTTATCACGTCTATGGTACATAAATTATCGTCTTGTTTATATAAAAATTATCGGGGGTATAAAAATGGTCAACCAACCTTCTCCCCACGTGCAAATGAAATAGAGGACATAATAGCTGACGTCATCCTAGATTCCTCATATTTCAAAACTCCAAAATGTTTTGCAGCTCAAACCATTCGTCCGATTTAAAATATATTTCACATGAAAGTTTTGTCGCAACTAGACCTTCGAAACTAGATCCCATGTTGATATGTTCGGACAATTTTTTTTTCGGCTCAAAAGTTACCACTTCTGGCCTAAGTAAGTTATCATGCATGTGCTACATATGTTATCATGTTGTTTACAGAGATATTACCGGGGCATAAACCTGGTTTCTCTAACCTTCTTATCAAGTCAGGTTAAAATCACCGCAAGTTATCACATATACGATGTGTATAGTATTAAACCACGAAAGTTATCGGGGATATGTTTTTAAACAACTCCCTCGCCACAGTTATCCTGACCAAGGAACATAAAGTTACCATATATGCCATGTGTGAGTTACCATGCTGTTCACACAAAAGTTACCAAGAGATATTTCATCAACCCCTCCCCCTCCCCATGTCAAAGTTATTAGGATCAAGGCACATAGGTTATCAGGTCTGCGATGTGTGAGTTACCATGCTATTCACAGAAAAGTTACCAGGGGATATTTCATCAGCCACCCCAGCCCACAGACCCCCCACGCCCCCCTCCCGCGTGCACACGCGCCAAAGTTATCGGCACCGGGGTACATAAGTTATCAGGTTAGCGACAACCATGCTATTTCATCAACCCCTCCCCCTCCATATGCCAAAGTTATCCGAACCGACGCACATAAGTTATCAGCTCTGCGATGTGTGAGTTACCATGTTATTCACAGAAATGTTACCAGGGGTATATTTCATCAAGTCAGTATGTCAGTTATCATTGTGCATATATTATCGTGTGTTCTACACAGAAGTTATCATGGGTGTATAATCAACAATTTTAACCATGTGCAATAAATAGTTACCGCAGCTCAAACCGCCTGTTCGTTTTAAAATCAATTTTTCACAAACAAAAAATCCATCCCGGCGAGAGCTTCGAAACTAGATCTCATGTTAGCATGTTTGACGACTTTTTTTCTGGGTCAAAAGTTATCATACATGAGCTAAGTAAGTTATCAACTCTATTATTCGTATATTACCATGTTATTTACACAGATATCACCGGAGTATATTTTCAACAACTTTTTTTACGGGTCAAAGTTACCGTGATGTTTGTACATAAGTTATCACGTCCAGGATCCTATATTAACATGTTATTTACATAGATGTTACCAGAGTATATTATTAGTAACTTTTCCGCGGATCAATGTTATCAAGGTGTTTCTACCTAAGTTATCATGTCCGGGCGTATATTATCACGCTATTTACACAGAAGTTATCGGTGCTATGTTTTCAACTATTTTTTATCCACGGTCGAATTTACCATGTGTTTGTACCTAAGTTATCAAGTCTGGGAACCTATATTATCATCATATTTGCACAAATGACAGTGCTAACGCCCGATCGTTCTGTTTCTAATCAACATAACCGAACGACGCGGTTCCCACTATTTCATTCCATCATAGCACGAGTGAACTTAGTTTAAATGATTTAAGTATGCATGCATAAAGATGAGACGAAATAGCTGACATCAGCCATGATTCAATGGGTTAAAAAACTTTCTCTCCGAGTTAAAACTTAGTGCAACTCCAACGGGGCGACCCATTTCGTCCGCGGGCGTCGTTTGGGTCGGCGCGGACACAAAAGTCGGCCCAACGCGCCGACCCAAACGGATGCGCACCCGCTTTTCGTCCACAGGCGACCCATTTCCTGTCCATTTTTGAGCCGGATTTGCATCGGCGCCGACACGAGACGGACGCGCACGCGCTCGCCTTCTCCTCCCCGGGCTCGCTGGTTGGTGGCACATTAGCCTCTCCCCATCCAACAGCAAACCCTCGCCCACCTCCTTCGTCGTCGTCGCCGCCGCCCATTTTTTCCGGTGACTCTGCCAGCTGCCGGCGCCACATCAGATTTTTTATCTACGTGAAAGGCTTAGCACTTGTACGAGGTGGAGTATTGGGAGGGGCCTAAACCAAATTGCTCTTGCATCGACATTAGTGAGATCAGCTGGCGGTAATAAATGTGCATGTTTAGCCCATTGCCTAACTCCCCTCCCCGCATACAACATTTCTCTCCTTCTCCATTCAATGAGCTTGTCTCTATAAAAATGGTATCTGCCTATAGTACTAGTACATGCGAACAGTGTACCTACTAGCTAGCTAGTACTAGCCATGCATGCTGCCAGCTGCTGCTGCATGTTATGCCGCTGCTCCTCTTTTTCATTACACACTGGTAACGTGTAGCATCGGTAGATGTATTCACATGGAGAGAGAGGGGGATGGATAAGGACAGCACGTAGAAGCGGGCAGGCAGACAGCGACATGGTGGGGTAGGACCGCCGCCCGATCGGGATCCAACGTCGCGTGATTTCGTTCGGATCTGTTGTAAACGGACAGTCGGCAGGAAAATAGCTTTTGCCTTTTGATAATTATATGCACATTTCTATAGTTCAATATTCTTATATCTAAAAATATTCATAATTTATAATTTAAATTGGTCCGGCCATTGAGTGCCACGAAAAGGATTTTCATCCTAGTTACCCAAACCAACCACTTAAGGCGGGTACTCCCTCCGTTTTTTTAGTTTGCATACAAGATTTGGTCAAAGTCAAGCTTTGTAAAATTTGACTAGCTTTGCAGAAAAAGATATCAACATCCACATTAATGAAATCAATAATATTAGATGCATGTTGAAATTAATTTTCATAACATATAACTTTAGTATTGGAGATGTTAATATATTTTTCTATAAAGTTAGTCAAACTTTACAAAGTTTGACTTTGACCAAATCCTATATGCGGACTAAAAATAAACGGAGGGAGTATATCAAACAACAAAGACAACACCTTCATCAAGGCAACAACGCAAGTTCCTCGCACCAGGAATGAAGTGGTGTTCCAAATCTTGAAGATGGATATTTTGAATGTCGTCCCAGCCAGTACTCCAGCATAGTTGCTCTAGTAGATGGGTAGGATAGTTCCAACACATAGTGCTCATTGATCCCTACGGCCCTCTGCTGAGGAGGCCGCTTAAGATGTTGTTTTGGTTTTCTTCTCTGGCATTACACTTCTTTGCGCCTTCTTTTTCTATGGTAAGGAATATAATTTGGGGTGGAGGAAGAAACGCATGCACCTCTTCTCTTGGTCAAAATGTCCGTCGCTAGCCAGCCAAAAGCCTGGTCGGCTCCTCAAGCCGATCAAGTACACCATTTGCGGCCAGGTGACGAAGTACTAGTTTCGACTAGTGTTAACCACCCAAGATGGGCATTCTACAAGGGCGCGTTTGGTTTCCCACAAAATCGCAACCAGGCCCAGTTGGGCCACGAAATGTGCGTTTGTTGCGAATGCAGTGGGCTGGCTCGCATGCGCACGAAGCTTAAAGCAGCTCTCAGTCTGGCTCGCTAGAAACTGCCGAATCGGCAGTTTCTAGCGAGTCAGGCTGAGCACGGCGCAACCTCGCACGCGGGGGGCAGGGCAAAAGCGAGCAGGGATGTCGTGAGTGTTGGAAATATGCCCTAGAGGCAATAATAAATTAGTTATTATTATTATATTTCCTTGTTCATGATAATCGTTTATTATCCATGCTATAATTGTATTGATAGAAAACTCAGATACATGTGTGGGTACATAGACAACACCATGTCCCTAGTAAGCCTCTAGTTGACTAGCTCATTGAACAATAGATGGTTACGGTTTCCTGACCATGCACATTGGATGTCGTTGATAACGGGATCACATCATTAGGAGAATGACGTGATGGACAAGACCCAATCCTAAGCCTAGCACAAAGATCGTGTAGTTCGTATGCTAAAGCTTTTGTAATGTCAAGTATCATTTCCTTAGACCTTGAGTTGTGCAACTCCCGGATACCGTAGGAATGCTTTGGGTGTACCAAACGTCACAACGTAACTGGGTGGCTATAAAGGTACACTACGGGTATCTCTGAAAGTGTCTGTTGGGTTGGCACGAATTGAGACTGGGATTTGTCACTCCGTGTGACGGAGAGGTATCTCTGGGCCCACTCGGTAGGACATCATCATAATGTGCACAATGTGACCCAGGGGTTGATCACGGGATGATGTGTTACGGAACGAGTAAAGAGACTTGCCGGTAACGAGATTGAACAAGGTATCGGGATACCGACGATCGAATCTCGGGCAAGTACTATACCGCTAGACAAAGGGAATTGAATACGGGATTGATTGAATCCTAGACATCGTGGTTCATCCGATGAGATCATCGTGGAACATGTGGGAGCCAACATGGGTATCCAGATCCCGCTGTTGGTTATTGGCCGGAAAGTTATCTCGGTCATGTCTACGTGTCTCCCGAACCCGTAGGGTCTACACACTTAAGGTTCGATGACGCTAGGGTTATAGGGAATAAATGTATGTGGTTACCGAATGTTGTTCGGAGTCCCGGATGAGATCCCGGACGTCACGAGGAGTTCTGGAATGGTCCGGAGGTAAAGATTTAGATATGGAACGTTGTTGTTCGGGTTCCGGGAAAAGTTCGGGTTTTTTCGGTATTGTACCGGGAAGCTTCCAAAAGGTTCCGGAGGATTCCGGAGGGGTCCGGAGGTCCGGAAAATGTTCCACCACGTCCAATACGGCAGCATGGGCTGTAAGGGGGCGCCCTAGCCTTAATGGGCCAGGGGCACCAGCCCCCCCAAGGCCCATGCGCATGAGAGAGGGAAACCCTAAGGAAGAGGGCCTCCACTTGACTTGGGAGGCACTCCTCCCCCCTTGGCCGCCGCCCCCTCCTCAGATTGGATCTGAGGGGGCCGGCCCCCTCTCCCTTGCCCTATATATATGTGGGGGGTGGGAGGGCAGCCGCACCCAAGTTCTGGCGCAGCCCTCCCCCTCTCCCAAGTCCTCCTCCTCTCCCGCGGTGCTTGGCGAAGCCCTGCATGATTGCCACGCTCCTCCACCACCACAACGCCGTCGTGCTGCTGCTGGACGGAGTCTTCCCCAACCTCTCCCTCTCTCCTTGCTGGATCAAGGCATGGGAGACGTCACCGGGCTGCACGTGTGTTGAACGCGGAGGTGCCGTCCGTTCGGCACTAGGATCTTCGGTGATTTGGATCACGACGAGTACGACTCCATCAACCCCGTTCACTTGAACGCTTTTGCTTAGCGATCTACAAGGGTATGTAGATGCACTCCCCTTTCCATCGTTGCTAGATTACTCCATAGATTGATCTTGGTGATGCGTAGAAAATTTTGAATTTCTGCTACGTTCCCAACAGTGGTATCAAAGCTAGGTCTATGCGTATTTTCTATGCACGAGTAGAACACAAACTTGTTGTCGGCGTGGATGTTGTCAATTTTCTTGCCACTACTAGTCTTATCTTGCTTCGACGACATCGTGGGATGAAGCGGCCTGGACCGACTTTACACGTATGCTTACATGAGACAGGTTCCACCGACTGACATGCACTAGTTGCATAAGGTGGCTAGCGGGTGTCTGTCTCTCCCACTTTAGTTGGAGTGGATTCAATGAAAAGGGTCCTTATGAAGGGTAAATAGCAATTGACATATCACGTTGCGGTTTTTGCATAGGTAAGAAACGTTCTTTCTAGAAACCCATAGCAGCCACGTAAAACATGCAAACAACAATTAGAGGACGTCTAACTTGTTTTTGCAGGGTATGCTATGTGATGTGATATGGCCAAAAGAATGTGATGAATGATATGTGATGTATGAGATTGATCATGTTCTTGTAATAGGAATCACGACTTGCATGTCGATGAGTATGACAACCGGCAGGAGCCATAGGAGTTGTCTTAATTTATTGTATGACATGCATGTCATTGAACAACGCCATCTAATTACTTTACTTTATTGCTAAACGTTAGCCATAGTAGTAGAAGTAATAGTTGGCGAGACAACTTCATGGAGACACGATGATGGAGATCATGATGATGGAGATCATGGTGTCATGCCGGTGACGATGATGATCATGGAGCCCCGAAGATGGAGATCAAAAGGAGCAAAATGATATTGGCCATATCATGTCACTTTTTGACTGCATGTGATGTTTATCATGTTTATGCATCTTATTTGCTTAGAACGACGATAGTAAATAAGATGATCCCTCGCAATAATTTCAAGAAAGTGTTCTCCCTAATTGTGCACCATTGCAAAAGTTTGTTGTTTCGAAGCACCACGTGATGATCGGGTGTGATAGATCCTAACGTTTGAATACAACGGGTGTAAGCCAGATATACACACGCAATACACTTAGGTTGACTTGATGAGCCTAGCATGTACAGACATGGCCTCAGAACATGGAAGACCGAAAGGTCGAGCATGAGTCGTATAGAAGATACGATCAACATAAAGATGTTCACCGATGTTGACTAGTCCGTCTCACATGATGATCAGACACGGCCTAGTTGACTCGGATCATGTAATCACTTAGATGACTAGAGGGATGTCTATCTGAGTGGGAGTTCATAAGATGAACTTAATTATCCTGAGCATAGTCAAAAGATCTTTGCAAATTATGGCGTAGCTCACGCTTTAGTTCTACTGTTTTAGATATGTTCCTAGAGAAAATTTAGTTGAAAGTTGATAGTATCAATTATGCAGACTGGGTCCATAAACTGAGGATTGTCCTCATTGCTTCGTAGAAGGCTTATGTCATTAATGCACCGCTCAGTGTGCTGAACCTCGAACATCGTCTATGGATGTTGCGAACATCTGACACACATGTTTTGATAACTACGTGATAGTTCAATGATGTTAAAGGTTTAGAGTTGAGGCACCGAAGACGATTTCAAAACGTCGCGAAACATATGAGATGTTTCAAGGGCTGAAATTGGGATTTCAGGCTCGTGCCCACGTCAAGAGGTATAAGACCTCCGACGATTTTCTTAGCCTGCAAACTAAGGGAGAAAAGCTCAATCGTTGAGCTTGTGCTCAGATTGTTTGAGTACAACAATCACTTGAATCGAGTGGGAGCTGATCTTCCAGATGAGATAGTGATGTTTCTCCAAAGTCATTGCCACCAAGCTGCTAGAGCTTCGTCATGAACTATAACATATCAGGGATAGATATGATGATCCTTGTGTTGGAAATATGCCCTAGAGGCAATAATAAATTAGTTATTATTATTGTATTTCCTTGTTCATGATAATCGTTTATTATCCATGCTATAATTGTATTGATAGGAAACTCAGATACATGTGTGGGTACATAGACAACACCATGTCCCTAGTAAGCCTCTAGTTGACTAGCTCGTTCATCAATAGATGGTTACAGTTTCCTGACCATGGACATTGGATGTCGTTGATAACGGGATCACATCACTAGGAGAATGATGTGATGGACAAGACCCAATCCTAAGCCTATTACAAAGATCGTGTAGTTCGTATGCTAAAGCTTTTCTAATGTCAAGTATCTTTTCCTTAGACCTTGAGATTGTGCAACTCCCGGATACCGTAGGAATGCTTTGGGTGTACCAAACGTCACAACGTAACTGGGTGGCTATAAAGGTACACTACGGGTATCTCCGAAAGTGTCTGTTGGGTTGGCACGAATCGAGACTGGGATTTGTCACTCCGTGTGACGAAGAGGTATCTCTGGGCCCACTCGGTAGGACGCCCTTATAATACATCTCGGGCGTGCAATACTCCTTGCCCGGCAGTGGCGGGTCCGTCACAAGCTTCTCAGCGTCCATCTTGCCCCACTGCACTTTTGCACGGGTAAGGGCCCGACGGGCACCCCCAATGCAGGCGGAGTGCTTGATGACTTGAATCCATGGATAGGCGTCCACCAGCCGCCGCACCAGACCGAAGTAGCTCCCAGGCATCGCTTCCTTAGGCCACAACCGAACTATGAGGCCCTTCATGGCCTGTTCGTCCACCTTGTGGAGCTCGACCAGCTGCTTCAGCTGGTCGCTAAGGGGCACCGGATGTCCGGCCTCAGCATACTGAGACCAGAATACCTTCTCCGTCGAGCTTCCTTCCTTGCCCCGGTAGAATGCGGCAGCATCGGACACACTGCGGGGCAGATCTGCGAAAACTCCTGGAGAGCTCCGGAGTCGGGTAAGTAACAAGTAATTCACTTTCACGTGCTTGCTTAGCATGAAGAAGGCCTTACCCGCCGCTATCTTCTTTATCGCCTCAATTTCCTGGAGGGCTTTTTGGGCTTCGTCCTTGGCGGCTTTGGCACTCTCAAGAGCCGAGGTGAGCTCGGACTCTCGAGTCTTCGAATCACGCTCCAAACCCTCGTGTTTTTCCACGAGAGCCTGGAGCTCTTGCCGCACCTGCGCCACCCGCGCCTCTTGCTTATCTCGCTCGGTGCGCTCCAAGGCCGCACTGCTTTCGGCCTTAGACACCGCCTTCGTCAGGGTCGCCACCTCGTTCGTGGCCCCTGCAATACCCACGTTATTCTTGTCATTTTTTGCAACCAAATCCTTTTCTATAAGGTACTACTTTTGTAAGGTATTACTTACCTTCCTTGTCCTCGAGCTGCTTCTTGGCAAGGCCGAGCTCGTTCTCGGACCGCTCGAGGCTCTGCTTCAATGCATCGACCTCCGCAGTTAGTGCGGCAGAGGTCAGCAGCGCAGCCTGCATTCCCATATTGACATATTTATGTTAGACTCCTGCGTATATCTTTTTAGATCCTCAGCTAGGCTTTTCTTTGCGAACGCCAAACTGAGCATCAGGGGCTACTGTCTATGCAGTAACATTTTTATATGTTTTGAATACATACCTCAAAGCCTGTTAATAGGCTTGTACAGGCTTCTGTCAGCTCGCTCTTGGCGGACAGAACTTTCTGGATCACCGCACTCATGACAGTGCGGTGCTCCTTGTTGATGGAGGCGCCGTTAAGTGCCTCCAGCAAATTATCCAGCGCCTCCGGTTGGACGGAGGCCACCGGCGTCGCAGTCTCGCCCTTCTCACGAAGGGGCCGCCCGCCGGACTTCGGAACCACTGTAGGTTCCGGTACAGAGTCCGGCATAGTGACGGACTTGGAACCCTCAGGGGTTCCGCCCTCTTTTCGCCCAAAGTCCGGAAGGTCGCCTTGCGGCGCCTCTAGGACCACCTCCTCTTGGTTGGGCCCCTTCTGGGACCCCACCTCGGCGTCGTCTGCGTCACGAGGGGAGGAGGCCGTCGGAAGTGAAGTACTATTCACATCCGACGAACCCAGGGACCCGCTCGATGCAGCGGGGAGATCGTCCTTGGGCGGGCTACAGGGGTGTGTTCGGCGTAAGAAGACACTATGCGATAAAAGAAAAATCATGAGTTATTATGGAATCCAGACACTTACGATCTCGCCAGGGGCTTGGCCCTCGAGGGCCACTCCTCTTCGCCGTCGTCGGCGTTGGTGGAGTAGTCCGGAGGAAGGGTCCTTCCCTTTTTCGACCCTCCGGCCTCCCCAGTTGGGGAGGCCTTCCTTTTCTTCTCTCCCCCCGTTTGGGGAGAAGCCTCTTTCTTATCCTCCTCGTCTTCATGGGAGGAGTCCGCCTCGGAGTCATCGGACGATGAGTCTGATAACACCTGACGACGGGAACTCTTTTGGGTTCCCGTGGCCGTTTTCTTGGCCTTCTTCTCCGGCACCACGTGAGGTGCCGGAACCAGCAGCCCCGTCAATCGGGCACCCGCTGGGTCTTCTCGTAAGGGAGCCGAACAGTTAACCTGCCCGGACTTCTTCCTCCAGTCCTGTCAAAGGTGAGGGAGTTTAGATCCCGCATAGTGTCAAACTATGGAAAGTGTCCTATAAAGGGTAAAATAGCTTACCTCGTCGGCTTTACGCTGCGAGCTGAATCCGCGATCCTCGGTAGCGGATGCGGGAGCCTCAGTGCCCTTGAAAAGCACCCTCCCGGCGTCTTCGTACGTAGTGTCGAAGAGCCTGCTCAAGGCCTGGTGTTGTGCCGGATCAAACTCCCACAAGTTGAAAGCCCGCTATTGGCACGGGAGGACCCGGCGTATGAGCATGACCTGGACTACATTGACAAGCTTGAGATTCTTGTTCACTAGCTTTTGGACGCAAGCTTGAAGTCCGGTCAGCTCCTGCGAATCGCCCCATGTCAGGCCCGTCTCTTTCTAGGAGGTGAGCCTTGTGGGAAAGCCGGATCAGAATTCGGGGGCCGCCGCCCATTTGGGGTCGCGCGGCTCGGTGATGTAGAACCACCCCGATTGCCACCCTTTAATTGTCTCCACAAAGGAGCCCTCGAGCCATAGGACGTTGGCCATCCGGCCCACCATGGCACCTCCGCACTCCGCTTGGCGGCCGCCCACTACTTTCGGCTTGACATTAAAAGTCTTCAGCCATAAGCCGAAGTGGGGCTGGATGCAGAGGAAGGACTCGTACACGACGATAAACGCCGAGATGTTGAGGACGAAGTTCGGGGCCAGATCGTGGAAGTCCAGGCCGTAGTAGAACATGAGCCCCCGGACGAACGGGTGAAGAGGAAAGCCCAGTCCGCGAAGGAAATGGGGAAGAAATACAACCCTCTCATGAGGCCTAGGGGTGGGGATGAGCTGCCCCTCGTCTGGAAGCCGGTGCGCAATGTCATTGTGCAGGTATCCGGCTTTCAGCAGCCTTTTGATGTGCCCCTCCGTGACGGAGGAGGCCATCCACTTGCCTCCCGCTCCGGACATGGTTGGAGTAGGTCGAGGCGAGATGTGCGAGCTTGGGCGCTGGAGCTCGAGTACGCAGGGAGGGATAAGCAAAGGAGGAAGAAGGCGTAAATGGAAAGGGTAGATCCTTATCCCCTTATATGGGCGTCCAAAACTACGAGCCCCCACCGGCCTAATAAAACTCGCTTATCTCCCAAGCGCCGCGGTTAATGGCGCGGTTGGGTTATCCACGCCCGTATTGATGAGAATCCTGAAATAAGGGGACACGATCTCTGCTTCGACAAGACGTGCCAAGGAAACCGCCTCACTAAGCACACTGAGGTGGAACAGTAAAACGACTCGAATAAAGGCTTGACCGTGGCATGATGTCACGCTGCGGAACACGTCAGCAGATTAGATTTGTGCGGAAATTATTCTCTCTACGGTGGTATGTGGAACTTATTTTTTGCAGAGCCGGACACTATCCTTGTGTTCAACATCTTCTATGAAGTATTCGGAGGAGGAACCCGCCTTGCAATGCCGAAGACAATTTGCGCGCCGGACTCGTCGTCATTGAAGCCAGGTTCAGGGCCTACTGAGGGAGTCCTGGATTAGGGGGTGTCCGGATGGCCGGACTATGACCTTTGGCCGGACTCCCGGACTATGAAGGTACAAGATTGAAGACTTCGTCCCGTGTCCGGATAGGGACTTTCCTTGGCGTGGAAGGCAAGCTTGGCAATACGATATGAAGATCTCCTCCCATTGTAACCGACTCTGTGTAACCCTAGCCCTCTCCGGTGTCTATATAAACCGGAGAGTTTTAGTCCGTAGGACGAACAACAATCATACCATAGGCTAGCTTCTAGGGTTTAGCCTCTCTGATCTCGTGGTAGATCAACTCTTGTAATACCCATACCATCAATATTAATCAAGCAGCAGTAGGGTTTTACCTCCACCGAGAGGGCCCGAACCTGGGTAAAAACATCGTGTCCCTTGTCTCCTATTACCATCCGCCTAGATGCACAGTTCGGGACCCCCTACCCGAGATCCGCCGGTTTTGACACCGACATTGGTGCTTTCATTGAGAGTTCCTCTGTGTCGTCGCCTTTAGGCCCGATGGCTTCTTCGATCATCAACCATGACGCAGTCTGGGGCGAGACTTTTCTCCCCGGACAGATCTTCGTATTCGGCGGCTTTGCACTGCGAGCCAACTCGTTTCGCCACCTGGAGCAGATCGAAAGCTACGCCCCTGGCCATCAGATTAGGTTTGGAAGCTTAAACTACACGGCCGACATTCACGGGGACTTGATCTTCGACGGATTCGAGCCACGGCCGAGTGCGCCGCACTGTCTCGATGGGCATGACCTGGCTCTGCCGCCGGACAGCGCCCAGAGTGCCGCTCAGGAGTCCGCTCCGACCATTAGTTCAGAGCCGACTGCGCCAACCAGGGACGGACGGTTGGACGCCGCCCCAGGAGCCGCAATCTCTACGGCGATAGAGCCGAATACCAGCCTAGTCCTTTGCAAGGCCCGTGACTCCAAGGTACCGGACTCTGTTCTGGACTCCGAATCTTCAGCACCCCTTCCGATCGAACCCGATTGGGCTCCAATCATGGAGTTCACCGTCGCGAACGTCTTTCAGCACTCGCCCTTTGGCGATATCCTGAACTCTCTAAAGTCTCTCTCTTTGTCAGGAGAGCCCTGACCGGATTATGGTCAACAGGGTTGGGATACGGACGACGAAGAAATTCGAAACCCACCCACCACCCACTTCATAGCCACTGTCGATGATCTAACCGACATGCTCGACTTTGACTCTGAAGACATCGACGGTATGGACGCCGATGAAGGAGACGACCAAGAACCAGCACCTATAGGGAACTGGAAAGCCACCTCGTCATATGACATATACATGGTGGACACCCCCAAAGCAGGGGATGGCGAGGAAAAAACGGAGGATGACCCCTCCAAGAAGCAACCCAAGCGCCAACGTCAGCGGCGCCGCTCTAAATCCCGCCAAAGCAAGAACGGTGAATCCGGCACCGGAGATAACAACACGCCGGACAGTGCCGAAGATAACCCCCTGCAGCAGAATTCAGTGCAGGAGAACGAAGGAGCCAACCCTCATGAGAGAGTGGCCGACAGAGAGGTTGAGGACGACAACTATATGCCTCCCTCCGAAGACGAGGCAAGCCTCGACGACGACGAATTTGTCGTGCCAGAGGATCCCGTCGAACAAGAGCGTTTCAAACGCAGGCTTATGGCCATGGCACGCAGCCTCCAGAAAAAACAGCAGCAGCTTAGAGCTGACCAAGACTTGCTAGCCGACAGATGGACCGAAGTCCTGGCGGCCGAAGAGTATAAACTCGAGTGCCCCTCCAAGAGCTACCCAAAGCGCAGGCTGCTACCCCAACTTGAGGAGGAAGCAACTAGACCTACATTACCAGCGTACGATGCGCCCGATCGGCCACCTTGTGGCCATGACAGAGAGACCTTCGGGCCCTCGACCCAAACCGCACCCCGGCACCGCTCAAAACATAACAGATTACAGGGAGATGCAACAGACCTGCGAGACATACTGGAGCACAAGGCAAGGCAAACAAGATCGATCTACGGATCGCGTGGGCGCCCCACATCACGTGATGATAACCGTCACACTGAATATGATAAATACGGCCAGGCCGAATACAACAGACCAAGCTCATCCGAGTTGCGCCGCGATATAGCCCAGTACAGGGGCGCCGCACACCCACTATGCTTCACAGACAAAGTAATGGATCATCAAATCCCCGAGGGTTTCAAGCCCGTAAACATTGATGGCACAACTGATCCCGCGGTATGGATCGAGGATTACCTCCTTCATATCCACATGGCCCGTGGTGATGATCTACACGCCATCAAATACCTCCCGCTCAAGCTTAAAGGACCAGCTCAACACTGGCTTAACAGCCTGCCAGCAGAGTCGATTAGTTGCTGGGAGGACCTGGAATCCGCATTCCTTGACAACTTCCGGGGCACTTATGTGCGACCACCAGACGCCGATGACCTAAGCCACATAATCCAGTAGCCAGAGGAATCGGCCAGGCAATTCTGGACACGGTTCCTAACCAAGAAAAATCAAATAGTCGACTGTCCGGACACCGACGCCCTTGCTGCCTTTAGGCGCAACATCCGAAACGAATGGCTTTCCCGGCACCTAGGACAGGAAAAGCCAAAATCTATGGCAGCCCTCACGACACTCATGACCCGCTTCGGCGCGGGCGAAGACAGCTGGCTAACTCGTAGCAATAACATAACCAAGAGCCCTGGTAATTCAGATACCAAGGACAACAATGGCAGGTCATGTCGCAACAAGTACAAGCGCCGCATTAACGGTGACAATACTGAGGATACGGCAGTCAACGCCGGATTCAGAGGCTCTAAACCTGGTCAGCGGAAGAAGCCATTCAAAAGAAACCCTCCGGGCCCATCCAACTTAGACCGGATACTCGACCGCTCGTGCCAGATACACGGCACAGCCAACCACACAACAGGGATTGTTGGGTGTTCAAGCATGCAGGCAAGTTAAGTGCCGAAACCAGAGACAAGGGGCTGCGTAGCGATAACGAGGAGGAGCCCCGGCCGCCGAACAACAGAGGACAGAAGGGATTCCCCCCACAAGTGCGGACGGTGACCATGATATACGCAACCCATATCCCCAAAAGGGAGCAGAAGCATGCTCTCAAGGATGTCTATGCGTTGGAGCCAGTCGCCCCAAAGTTCAACCCATGGTCCTCCTGCCCGATCACATTTGATCGAAGGGACCACCCCACCAGAATCCATCACGGCGGATTCGCCGCATTGGTCCTAGACCCAATCATTGACGGATTTCACCTTACCAGAGTCCTCATGGACGGCGGCAGCAGCCTGAACCTGCTTTATCAGGATACAGTGCAAAAAATGGGTATAGATCCCTCAAGGATCAAACCCACAAAGACAACCTTTAAAGGTGTCATACCGGGTGTAGAAGCCAGTTGTATAGGCTCAGTTACACTCGAAGTGGTCTTCGGATCCCCGGATAATTTCCGAAGCGAGGAGTTAATCTTCGACATAGTCCCATTCCATAGTGGCTATCACGCCCTACTCGGATGATCCGCATTTGCAAAATTCAATGCGGTGCTGCACTACGCATATCTCAAGCTCAAGATGCCAGGCCCTCGCGGAGTCATCACGGTAAATGGAAACACCGAACGCTCTCTCCGAACAGAGGAGCACACAGCGGCCCTGGCGGCGGAAGTACAGAGCAGCCTCTCAAGGCAACTCTCCAATCCGGGTGTTAAACGTCCGGACAACGTCAAGCGCGCCCGAAGCAACCTACAACAGAGCTGGCTGGCACGATCCGAGCGAGCATAGCAGTGCGGCCCCAACCCCAGCCCTCGCCAGATGGTGCTATCGGTACCACGAGTACATAATTACGCTTTGAAAATACCATGGGCATAAGGGGAGGGGCACAACTACGGCACGCCCAGAATGCGGCTCAACCGCACTTAGGGGCTCCCTATTCCGCAGTTTTCTTTTTATATATATATACTTTCAGGACCCAACTATCCGGAAGGCCTGTCCGGTAATACACTCGCCGAACACACGATGCAACAGCCAGGGCGAGAACAGGCTGCGTCGAATGTCCAGGTGGTCTCTATAACGAATTAAATACCTGTTTTTACTTAAAGACCCGGAGCTTGCCCCTGGAGGGGGACATGTCAAATAATCCCATCTCTTGCTTATCGCACTATTTGTATCGTCCTGCTTTCATAGCAGCCCTTTTTTTAACAATACATAGCTCTTATCTATTATTGTATTCATCTATTTTTATACAAATACATTCAGTCATGACATTATGCAACCGTACACTTTGGTACGGCCAATACACCAGAGGCTTAAGCACCCCATAATATGGTGTGAGAAGACCGAACACTCTCATGAGTGCGGCACCCCGAACTTATAGCACTATATGCATCGGCTCTGAATCATGTCTTGGGTCAATAGTTGGGTTTGCCCGGCTCCCATGTTTTGGTACCTTACGTTCCGCATTGTTGGCTAAGGTAGCGTTGGGAGAACTACTGCGATTGTGTCCCAGTTGAGCTGGGTTAACACCTCAGTAGAGAAAGCTAAAACTGACCGTCATGATAGTGCGAGAGACCGGTCGCTGTTCGCGAGGTTTTTCGAGTCCTTAAAGACTTATGCCACTTAGAGCGAGGAGCCGGATTTATCTGGCCTAGGCGTGGATAGCGCCCCGAACTGGGTCTTCCGAATACTAGGGGCTTCGCTGAAATTTAAAATTATAGAATTCTATGGCTAAGTGAGAGCGATAAAGCATTATAAGTCCGACGGCCTGGTTCGTTGTGCTGAGCGCCTCCCTAGATGGACCCAAGAATGGGAACAATAGCGCTCAGGTTTATCCCGAACATCCTAGCACTCGTGGCATGGGGGTAGAAGCCGACGACTTGCATCTCTCAGATTTGATAAACGGCCGCACAGAAGGTAATATTTTAAATTAACAAGTGTTGCTTAGCGCATATGAACAAAGTTTTCAGCGCACAGGATAACAACATGTGAGTCTACTAAAAAATTACATCTTTGGAGCACTCACCCGCTATAATGCAGGCACCCTTCAGGACGCCCTTATAATACATCTCGGGCGTGCGATACTCCTTGCCCGGCGGTGGTGGGTCCGTCACAAGCTTCTCAGCGTCCATCTTGCCCCACTGCACTTTAGCACGGGCAAGGGCCCGACGGGCACCCTCAATGCAGGCGGAGTGCTTGATGACTTCAATCCATGGACAGGCGTCCACCAGCCGCCGCACCAGACCGAAGTAGCTCCCAGGCATCGCTTCCTTAGGCCATAGCCGAACTATGAGGCCCTTCATGGCCTGTTCGGCCACCTTGTGGAGCTCGACCAGCTGCTTCATCTGGTCGCTAAGGGGCACCGGATGTCCGGCCTCAGCATACTAAGACCAGAATACCTTCTCCGTCGAGCTTCCTTCCTCGCCCCGGTAGAATGCGGCAGCATCGGACACACTGCGGGGCAGATCTACGAAAACTCCTAGAGAGCTCCGGATTCGGGTAGTAACAAGTAATTCACTTTCACGTGCTTGCTTAGCATGAAGAAGGCCTTACCCGCCGCTATCTTCTTTATCGCCTCAATTTCCTGGAGGGCTTTTTGGGCTTCGTCCTTGGCGGCTTTGGCACTCTCAAGAGCCGAGGTGAGCTCGGACTCTCGAGTCTTCGAGTCACGCTCCAAACCCTCGTGTTTTTTCCACGAGAGCCTGGAGCTCTTGCCGCACCTCCGCCACCCGCGCCTCTTGCTTATCTCGCTCGATGTGCTCCAAGGCCGCACTGCTTTCGGCCTTAGACACCGCCTTCTTCAGGGTCGCCACCTCGTTCGTGGCCCCTGCAATACCCACATTATTCTTGTCATTTTTTGCAACCAAATCCTTTTCTATAAGGTATTACCTACCTTCCTTGTCCTCGAGCTGCTTCTTGGCAAGGCCGAGCTCGTTCTTGGACCGCTCGAGGCTCTGCTTCAATGCATCGACCTCCGCAGTTAGTGCGGCAGAGGTCAGCAGCGCAGCCAACATTCCCATATTGACATATTTATGTTAGACTCATGCATATATCTTTTTAGATCCTCAGCTAGGCTTTTCTTTCCGAACGCCAAACTGAGCATCAGGGGCTACTATCTATGCAGTAACATTTTTATATCTTTTGAATACATACCTCAAAGCCTATTAACAGGCTTGTACATGCTTCTGTCAGCCCGCTCTTCGCGGACTGAACTTTCTGGATCACCACACTCATGACAGTGCGGTGCTCCTCATCGATGGAGGCGCCGTTAAGTGCCTCCAGCAAATTATCCAGCGCCTCCGGTTGGATGGAGACCACCGGCGTCGCAGTCTCGCCCTTCTCACGAAGGGGCCGCCCGCCGGACTTCGGAACCACTGCAAGTTCCGGTACAGAGTCCAGCACAATGACGAATTTGGAACCCTCGGGGGTTCCGCCCTCTTTTCGCCTAAAGTCCGGAAGGTCGCCTTGCGACGCCTCCAGGACCACCTCCTCTTGGTTGGGCCCCTTCTGGGACCCCACCTCGGCGTCGTCTGCGTCACGAGGGGAGGAGGCCGTCGGAAGTGAAGTACTATTCACATCCGATGAACCCAGGGACCCGCTCGATGCAGCGGGGAGATCGTCCTTGGGCGGGCTACAGGGGTGTGTTCGGCGTAAGAAGACACTATGCAATAAAAGAAAAATCATGAGTTATTGTGGAATCCAGACACTTATGATCTCGCCAGGGGCTTGGCCCTCGAGGGCCACTCCTCTTCGCCGTCGTCAGCATTGGTGGAGTAGTCCGGAGGAAGGGTCCTTCCCTTTTTCGACCCTCCGGCCTCCCCAGTTGGGGAGGCCTTCCTTTTCTTCTCTCCCCCCGTTGGGCGAGAAGCCTTTTTCTTCTCCTCCTCGTCTTCACGGGACGAGTCCGCCTCGGAGTCATCGGACGATGAGTCTGATAACACCTGACGACGGGAACTCTTTCGGGTTCCCGTGGCCGTTTTCTTGACCTTCTTCTTCGGCACCACGTGAGGTGCCGGAACCAGCAGCCCCGTCAATCGGGCACCCGCTGGGTCTTCTGGTAAGGGAGCCGGACAGTTAACCTGCCCGGACTTCTTCAACCAGTCCTGTCAAAGGTGAGGGAGTTTAGATCCCACATAGTGTCAAACTATGGAAAAGCGTCATGTAAAGGGTAAAATAGCTTACCTCGTCGGCTTTACGCCGCGAGCTGAATCCGCGATCCTCGGTAGCGGATGCGGGAGCCTCGGCGCCCTTGAAAAGCACCCTCCAGACGTCTTTGTATGTAGTGTCGAAGAGCCTGCTCAAGGCCTGGTGCTGTGCCGGATCAAACTCCCACAAGTTGAAAGCCCGCTGTTGGCACGGGAGGACCCGGCGTATGAGCATGACCTGGACTACATTGACAAGCTTGAGATTCTTGTTCACTAGCTTTTGGACGCAGGCTTGGAGTCCGGTCAGCTCCTCCGAATTACCCCATGTTAGGCCCGTCTCTTTCCAGGAGGTGAGCCTTGTGGGAAAGCCGGATCAGAATTCGGGGGCCGCCGCCCATTTGGGGTCGCGCGGCTCGGTGATGTAGAACCACCCCGATTGCCACCCTTTAAATGTCTCCACAAAGGAGCCCTCGAGCCATAGGACGTTGGCCATCCGGCCCACCATGGCACCTCCGCACTCCGATTGGCGGCCACCCACTACTTTCGGCTTGACATTAAAAGTCTTCAGCCATAAGCCAAAGTGGGGCTGGATGCAGAGGAAGGCCTCGCACACGACGATAAATGCCGAGATGTTGAGGACGAAGTTCGGGGCCAGATCGTGGAAGTCCAGGCTGTAGTAGAACATGAGCCCCCGGACGAACGGGTGAAGTGGAAAGCCCAGTCCGCGGAGGAAATGGGGAAGAAATACAACCCTCTCATGAGGCCTATGGGTGGGGATGAGCTGCCCCTCATCTGGAAGCCGGTGCGCAATGTCGTTGTGCAGGTATCCGGCTTTCCGCAACCTTTTGACGTGCCCCTCCGTGACGGAGGAGGCCATCCACTTGTCTCCCGCTTCGGACATGGTTGGAGTAGGTCGAGGCGAGATGTGCGGGCTTGGGCGCTGGAGCTCGAGTACGGAGGGAGGGATAAGCAAAGGAGGAAGAAGGCGTAAATGGAAAGGGTAGATCCTTATCCCCTTATATGGGCCGCCAAAACTACGAGCCCCCACCGGCCTAATAAAACTCGCTTATCCCCCAAGCGCCGCGGTTAATGGTGCGGTTGGGTTACCCACGCCCGTATTGATGAGAATCTCGGAAAAAGGGGACACAATCTTTGCTTCGACAAGAGGTGCCAAGGAAACCGCCTCGCTAAACACGCTGAGGTGGAACAGTAAAACGACTCGAATAAAGGCTTGACCGTGGCATGATGTCACGTTGCGGAACACGTCAGTAGATTAGATTTGTGCGGAAATTATTCTCTCTATGGTGGTATGTGGAACTTATTTTTTGCAGAGCCGGACACTATCCTTGTGTTCAACATCTTCTATGAAGTATTCTGAGGAGGACCCCGCCTTGCAATGCCGAAGACAATTTGTGCGCCGGACTCGTCGTCATTGAAGCCAGGTTCAGGGCCTACGGAGGGAGTCCTGGATTAGGGGGTGTCCGGATGGCCGGACTATGACCTTTGGCCGGACTCCCGGACTATGAAGGTACAAGATTGAAGACTTCGTCCCGTGTCCGGATAGGGACTTTCCTTGGCGTGGAAGGCGAGCTTGGAGATACGATATGAAGATCTCCTCCCATTGTAACCGACTCTGTGTAACCCTAGCCCTCTCCGGTGTCTATATAAACCGGAGAGTTTTAGTCCGTAGGACGAACTGCAATCATACCATAGGCTAGCTTCTAGGGTTTAGCCTCTCTGATCTCGTGGTAGATCAACTCTTGTAATACCCATACCATCAATATTAATCAAGCAGGAGTAGGGTTTTACCTCCACCGAGAGGGCCCTAACCTGGGTAAAAACATCGTGTCCCTTGTCTCCTGTTACCATCCGCCTAGACGCACAGTTTGGGACCCCTACCCGAGATCCGCCGGTTTTGACACCGACACGCTCCCTCTCTCCTTGATGCATCAAGGCATGGGAGACGTCACCGGGCTGCATGTGTGTTGAACGCGGAGGTGCCGTCCGTTCGGCACTAGTATCATCGGTGATTTGGATCACGACGAGTATAACTCCATCAACCCCGTTCACTTGAACGCTTCCGCTTAGTGATCTACAAGGGTATGTAGACGCACTCTCCTTCCCTTCGTTTCTAGTCTCTCCATAGATAGATCTTGGTGACTCATAGGAAAATTTTGAATTTCTGCTACGTTCCCCAACACCTTGAAATATTCGCGATGTTTGACACCGCGAAAGTAGAAATCAAGAAGGAGCATCAATTGTTGATGGTTAGTGAAACCACTAGTTTCAAGAAGGGCAAGGGCAAGAAGGGATACTTCATGAAACGGCAAATCAGCTGCTGCTCTAGTGAAGAAACCCGAGGTTGAACCCAAACCCGAGACTAAGTGCTTCTATAATAAGAGGAATGGACACTAAAGCAGAACCACCCTAGATACTTGGTAGATAAGAAGGCAGGCAAGGTCGACGGAAGTATATTGGATATACATTATGTTAATGTGTACTTTACTAGTACTCCTAGTAGCACCAGGGTATTAGATACCGGTTCGGTTGCTAAGTGTTAGTAACTCGAAATAAAAGCTACGGAATAAACGGAGACTAGCTAAAGGTGAGCTGACGATATGTGTTGGAAGTGTTTCCAAGGTTGATGTGATCAAGCATCGCACGCTCTCTCTACCATCGAGATTGGTGTTAAACCTAAATAATTGTTATTTGGTGTTTGCGTTGAGCATAGACATGATTGGATTATGTCTATTGCAATACGGTTATTCATTTAAGGAGAATAATGGTTACTCTGTTTATTTGAATAATACCTTCAATGAATGGTTTATTGAATCTCGATCGTAGTAATACACATGTTCGTGCCAAAAGATATAAGATAGTAATGATAGTACCACTTACTTGTGGCACTGCCATGTAAGTCATATTGGTAAAAAAACGCATGAAGAAGCTCCATGTTGATGGATCTTTGGACTCACTCGTTTTTGAAAAGGTTTGAGACATGCGAACCATGTCTATTGGTATGTACGCATGAAGAAACTCCATGCAGATGGATCGTTTGGACTCATGTGATTTTGAATCACTTGAGACATGCAAATCATACCACATGGGCAAGATGACTGAAAAGCCTCGTTTTCAGTAAGATGGAACAAGAAAGCAACTTGTTGGAAGTAATACATTTTGATGTGTGCAGTCCAATGAGTGCTGAGGCACGCAGTGGATATCGTTATGTTCTTACTTCACGGATGATTTGAGTAGATACTGAGTATATTTACTTGATGAAACACAAGTCTGAATTATTGAATGGTTCAAGTAATTTCAGAGTGAAGTTGAAGATCATCGTGACAAGAGGATAAAATGTCTATGATATGATCATAGAGATGAGTATCTGAGTTACGAGCTTTGGCACGCAATTAAGACATTGTGGAAATTGTTTCACAATTAATACCGCCTGGAACACCATAGTGTGATGCTGTGTCCGAACATCATAGTTGCACCCTATTGGATATGGTGCGTACCATGATGTCTCTTATCGAATTACCACTATCGTTCATGGGTAAGGCATTAGAGACAACCGCACTCACTTTAATAGGGCACCACGTAATTCCGTTGAGACGACACCATTTGAACTATGGTTTGGAGAAACCTAAGTTGTCATTTCTTAAAAGTTTGGGGCTGCGACGCTCATGTGAAAAAGTTTCAGGTTGATAAGCTCGAACCCAAAGCGGATAAAATGCATCTTCATAGAACACCCAAAACAGTTGGGTATACCTCCTAATTCAGATCCGAAAGCAATAGGGATTCTTTCTTGAATCGGGTCCTTTCTCGAGGAAAAGTTTGTCTCAAAAGAATTGAGTGGGAGGATGGTGGAGACTTGATGAGGTTATTGAACCGTCACTTCAACTAGTGTGTAGCAGGGCACAGGAAGTTGTTCCTATGGCGCCTACACCAATTGACGTAGAAACTTATGATAGTGATCATGAAGTTTTGGATCAAGTCACTACCGTACCTCGTAGGGTGACAAGGATGCGTACTACTTCAGAGTGGTACAGTAATCCTGTCTTAAAGGTCATGTGGCTAGACAACAATGAACCTACAAGCTATGGAGAAGCGATGGTGGGCCCGAATTCCTACAAATGGCTCAAGGCCATAAAATCCAAGAGAGGATCCATGTATACAAAGTGTAGACTTTGGCAGAACTACTTGATGGTCGTAAGGCTATTGGGTGCAGATGGATCTTTTAGAAGAAGATGGACGTGGACGGTAATGTCACCGTCTATGAAGCTCGACTTTTGGCGAAGAGTTTTTCACAAGTTCAAGGAGTTGACTACGATGAGATTTTCTCATCTGTAGCGATGCTTAAGTCCGTCGGAATCATGTTAGCATTAGCTACATTTATGTAATCTGGCAGATGGATGTCAAAACGAGTTTCCTTACCAGTTTTCGTAAGGAAAGGTTGTATGTGATACAATCAGAAAGGTTTTGTCGATCCTAAGGATGCTAAAAGGTATGCTAGCTCCAGCGATCCTTCCATGGACTGGAGTAAGCATCTCGGAGTTGGAATATACACTTTGATAAGATGATCAAAGATTTTGGGCTTATACAAAGTTTATGAGAAACTTGTATTTCCAAAGAAGTGAGTGGAAGCACTATAGAATTTCTGATGAGTATATGTTGCTGACATATTGTTGATCAGAAATGATGTAGGATTTCTGGAAAGCATATAGGGTTATTTGAAAAGTGTTTTTCAAGGGAAAACCTGGATTAAGCTACTTGAACATTGAGCATCAAGATCTATAAGGATAGATCAAAATTGCTAAATGGTACTTTCAAATGAGCACATACCTTGACATGATCTTGAAGGTGTTCAAGATGGATCAGTCAAAGAAGGAGTTCTTGCCTGAGGTGTAAGGTATGAAGTTAAGACTTAAAGCTCGACCACGGCAGAATTGAGAGAAAGGACGAAGGTCGTCCCCTATGCTTCAGACGTAGGCTCTATAGTAAGCTATGCTGTGTACCGCACCGGAAGTGTGCCTTGCCATGAGTCAGTCAAGGGGTACAAGAATGATCCAGGAATGGATCATTGGACAGCGGTCAAAATTGTCCTTGGAGTAAATAAGGACATGTTTCTCGATTATGGAGGTGATAAAGAGTTCGGCGTAAAGGGTTACGTCGATGCAAGCTTTAACACCTATCCGAGTGACTCTGAGTAGCAAACCGGATACATATAGTGGAGCAACCATTTGGAATAGCTCCAAGTGGAGCGTGGAAGCAGCATTTACAATATGACCTAGAGATTTGCGAAGTACATACGGATCTGAATGTTGCAGACCCGTTGACTAAAACCTCTCTCACAAGCAAAACATGATCAAACCCCAGAACTCATTGAGTCTTAATCACATAATGATGTGAACTAGTTTAGTGATACTAGTAAACTCTTTAGATGTTGGTCACATGGCGATGTGACCTGTGAGTGTTAATCACATGGCGATGTGAACTAGATTATTAACTCTAGTGCAAGTGGGAGACTGTTGGAAATATACCCTAAAGGCAATAATAAATTAGTTATTATTATTATATTTCCTTGTTCATGATAATCGTTTATTATCCATGCTATAATTGTATTGATAGGAAACTCAGATACATGTGTGGGTACATAGACAACACCATGTCCCTAGTAAGCCTCTAGTTGACTAGCTCGTTGATCAATAGATGGTTACGGTTTCCTGACCATGGACATTGGATGTTGTTGATAACGGGATCACATCATTAGGAGAATGACGTGATGGACAAGACCCAATCCTAAGCCTAGCACAAAGATCGTGTAGTTCGTATGCTAAAGCTTTTCTAATGTCAAGTATCTTTTCTTTAGACCTTGAGATTGTGCAACTCCCGGATACCATAGGAATGCTTTGGGTGTACCAAACATCACAACATAACTGGGTGGCTATAAAGGTACACTACGGGTATCTCCGAAAGTGTCTGTTGGGTTGGCACGAATCGAGACTGGGATTTGTCACTCCGTGTGACGGAGAGGTATCTCTGGGCCCACTCGGTAGGACATCATCATAATGTGCACAATGTGACCAAGGGGTTGATCACGGGATGATATGTTACGGAATGAGTAAAGAGACTTGCCAGTAACGAGATTGAACAAGGTATCGGGATACCGACGATCGAATCTCGGGCAAGTACTATACCGCTAGACAAAGGGAATTGAATACGGGATTGATTGAATCCTAGACATCGTGGTTCATCCATTGAGATCATCGTGGAACATGTGGGAGCCAACCTAGGTATCCAGATCCCGTTGTTGGTTATTGGCCGGAGAGTTGTCTCGGTCATGTCTACGTGTCTCCCGAACCCGTAGGGTCTACACACTTAAGGTTCGATGACGCTAGGGTTATAGGGAATAAATGTATGTGGTTACCGAATGTTGTTCGGAGTCCCGGATGAGATCCCAGACATCACGAGGAGTTCCGGAATGGTCCGGAGGTAAAGATTTATATATGGAACGTTGTTGTTCGGGTTCCGGGAAAAGTTCGGGTTTTTCCGATATTGTACCGGGAAGCTTCCAGAAGGTTCCGGAGGATTCCGGAGGGGTCCGGAGGTCCGAAAAATGTTCCACCACGTCCAATACAGGAGCATGGGCTGTAAGGGGGCGCCCTAGCCTTAATGGGCCAGGGGCACCAGCCCCCCCCCTCAAGGCCCATGCGCATGGGAGAGGGGAAACCCTAAGGGGGAGGGCCTCCACTTGACTTGGGAGGCACTCCTCCCCCCCTTGGCCGCCGTCCCCTCCTCAGATTGGATCTGAGGGGGCCGACCCCCCTCTCCCTTGCCCCTATATATATGTGAGGGGTGGGAGGGCAGCCGCACCCAAGTTCTGGCGCAGCCCTCCCCCTCTCCCAAGTCCTCCTCCTCTCCCGCGGTGCTTGGCGAAGCCCTGCAGGATTGCCACGCTCCTCCACCACCACCACGCCGTCGTGCTGCTGCTGGACGGAGTCTTCCCGAACCTCTCCCTCTCTCCTTGCTGGATCAAGGCATGGGAGACGTCACCGGGCTGCACGTGTGTTGAACGCGGAGGTGCCGTCCGTTCGGCACTAGGATCTTCGGTGATTTGGATCACGACGAGTACGACTCCATCAACCCCATTCACTTGAACGCTTCCGCTTAGCGATCTATAAGGGTATGTAGATGCACTCCACTTTCCCTCGTTGCTAGATTACTCCATAGATTGATCTTGGTGATGCATAGAAAATTTTGAATTTCTGCTACGTTACCCAATAGTGAGATGGAAATCGGGAGAGGCGTCACGGCGCCAAATCTAGGCTCAACCCCTCCCCCTCCCTCTCACCCATTTACTAGGACGCCGTTACCTCTAGGACAGCCACCTCCTGTAGCCTCGCCACCATCGGCGGCGGCGATTCAGATCTGAGCGGACGCGGCGGCGATTCAGATCTGTGCGGACGCGGTGGCGGCGACAGATCCGGCAGTAGGATCTGTTGCTGCTCTTCCATTTGACCGCCGTCTGGTCGTCCTTGACTCGCCATGCCCTCCCTGTCGTCCTCGTCTCCGATGACGGTAAGCAACACCGCATGTCCCGTATGTTAGGACGTTAGGCAAGGTGTAGGATCGATTTTCCCATTTCTCAAAGTACTCTCGATGTGGACTAGGTTATGGACGCACGGATGCGGCTGGTACTTCAGGGCGGAGCACTGATAGCTGTGATTTAGGCATGGGTCATGTTCATGCACAAGAGAGTTGTTCGTCATGCTGAGAAACCTGCCATCAGATATGGTCCAACATTTTGTATTCATATGCAAATTCTCTATAATGCACTACTCTTGGGGGAGCTATCCTATTTTCCGTAAACACTCATCTTGTGATCCTTATCAAGTGTGTGTTGGCGGAACGCAAATCGTTTCTTTTTTGGTACTTTGTGCCATCATGAAACTTAGTAGAGGGCTTCGTTTATTTGGATCCATCCTCTCTTTTGGGAGTTCGATATCTTTCTTTTTGTGTGTTTTAATGGATATCTCATTCCTTGATGTAGCTTTTAATGATATCCTCGAAGTGATGCTTATGCGGGAATAGGAGAGAATGTCCAATCTGAACTACATATACAACTGCAACGACACAAAGGCTCCGTGGTTGCTTAGAATGAAAAGAGCACCATTTGCCAGACTTGTTCATACCTTTAGGTCCAGTGGGTTGCTAGAAGATAGCATCCACACCCGTGTGGCGCAAGTGGCCATGTTCCTTCGTATCGTTAGCCATAACTAGAGGTTCAGGGTTATCCACAACACGTTTAGGAGGTCAATGGAGACCATCTCAAGGTACTTCAAGCAAGTGTTGTATGTTGTTGGGGAGCTCAGAAGAGAGATGATCAAGTCACCATCTAGCCAAACTCCTACCAAGATTCGCACAACCCAAGATGGTATCCATACTTCAAGGTGAGCACTGCAGTATGTAGTTCATTGCTTGATATGCTTGGATAGTTCAAGGTGAGCACTAACACAATCTTGTATTGCCATTTCAGGATTGCGTTGGGGCAATAGATGGTACTCATGTCACTGCCAGAGTGCCGAGGTCACAATCTGCCAGATTTAGGGGGAGCACTACACAAGCCAGAATGTGCTTAGTACTGTTGACTTCAATCTGAAGTTCACCTATGTGCTGGTTGGCTGGGGAGGGTCAGCACATGATGCTAACATACTCAGTGACATCATCTGTCGCCCTAATGGCAAGTTCTACCTAGGAGATGCTGGCTATGCATGTCGCCCAGGTGTTCTTCCACCCTTCAGGAAAACTAGGTACCATCTGAACGAGTTCTCTGTTAGGAACTATCCTAGGACTCCACATGAGCTGTTCAATCTCAGACACTCCAGCCTTAGAGTGACGGTTGAGAGGGCATTTGGAGCTCTCAGGAACAGGTTCAAGATCCTGGATCAGAATCCATTCCATCCTTACCCTACCTAGGTTAAGCTTATTCTTGCATGTTGCATTCTGTGTAACTAGATCCTACAATGGGGTGTTGAAATACCCTGAAATGTGACATGTACAAAAAAGCATGTGCCGAAAAGCCCCTGGATTTTTTTCACAACCGACATTACAATGTATTTGTTCTGAAAATTTACACACATTTGCATTATGCCTCCATATATATCGGTATTTCTTTCTGAATTTTTAAAAACATAACTTTTTTGATGAATTATGAATTTTGCAAATGGAGGTCTCCATGGAGCTCGGCCTCCAAAAGCTATCTATATAAGTCATTCCAATAGAAGGGCGGAGTATACCTTTCATGTTAGCCATTGGTTAAAAATGCCACATCCATAGGGGATTTTATGAGGAAGAAGAAAATCCAAGAAGTTTGTCAAAAAAACCACCACACCGCACAACCCTTCGCCCGGTCCCGTAGCTGACAGCCGGCCTCACGTGCCTAGTCAATGCAGATTTTGTGTATACAAACACGGTAAGCAAAGTATTTGCACATCGGAGCCAAGGTTTTACCACTTCGATGTATACCGCAACTTTTAACACCAAAGTAACTGTTTACCCCACTAGTGTAATTGAGTATTTTAAAAAAAATGATAGGCTCCTAATGAAGGGTACATGCTATTAGGCATCGGTGGGAAAATGCCAAATACTCGTGAAACTGATGGAGGGTGTACGGATCATTACTCAGGTTTGTCTCGGTAGACATACTGTTTTGCAAAGTACAAGAACACGACCACCTCTAAAGCGCCGAGGCCAGCCAGGATCCAGTAGAAGTAATCGAGGTGCGCGCGATTGAGGTTGTCGGAGAACCAACTCTCTCCCCCGCCCCTCTTCGTGGCCCAGTCGATCGCCCACACGAGCATGCCGCTGGCATAGCTCCCCACGCCGAAGATGCTCAGGCATAGCGCCAGCCCCACACTACGGAGCGCCTCGGGCACCTGGTCGTAGAAGAATTCCTCCAGTCCGATGTAGCTGAACACCTCCGCGAGGCCGATAAGGACGTACTGCGGTACCAGCCAGCATAGGCTCATAGGCACCGCCACGTCCGGCCGGTCGAGCAGGCCCGCGTCCTTGGCAACGCGGAGGCGCTTGGCTTCCACGAGCGCCGCGATGACCATGGTGATGCACGCCGTGACCATCCCAGCACCGATGCGCTGGAGCATGGTGATGCCCCCGGGGTGACCGGTGAGGCGCCTCGCGAAGGGTACAATGGTGCGGTCATAGACAGGGACAAGGGCGATGAATGTTAAACTGATGCAGCACTGCAGCGCCGCGGGCGGCACGACGAGGCCCGCGGCCCCGCCTAGGCGCCGGTCCATCGTGCTACCCTGCTTGGTGAACAGGGTGGTGATCTGCGAGATGCACGCGGCAAACACTAAGCTCGACAGCCAGATAGGAAGCAGCTTAACGAGGAACCCGTCCTGATTTGTCTCCAAAAGCCTGCACAAGTAGATACAACCGTCAGTGCTCATTGTGATGCCATCTCCCAGTCAAGTCAATTTGCATTGGCGCGTGCTCACCGTTGGGTGTCAATGGTGGCATCAGTTTGAGAGAGGACGAACTTCTCAGTGATCCGCCCAAAGGAACTGCCGTCCACCGGCTGCTCTATCCGGTACGTCCGCTTGCCAAGCAAGAAGACAGCGAGGTACACCACCATGATGGCCCAGCACGCGGCGAACCCCACCGTCCAACCGACGTTCTCTTCAACGTAGGTGACCGCAGTCGCCGCGATGGCATAGCCCCACGAGATGGAGAAGTGGAACCAGTTGAAGTAGGAGCTCCGTGACGCGCCCACGCTGGAATCGAACTGGTCTGCACCCAGGGCCTCCGAGCACGGCTTGTGGAAGCCCTGCGCCAGCGCTAGCAGGTAGAGCGCGGTGTAGAAGAAGCCGAGCTGAGCGGGTGACGATGACGTCGAGGGCGGCGGCGAGCAGGTGGTGGTCGTGCCATGGCAGTCGGCGGGACGAAGTTGTTGCGTTTGCAGCATGGATGATACCGTCAGCATTCCCAGGCTCTGCTCATCATGAGACATCAACATTAGTACACGGGAAGTCAAATATGCACGCGAAAACGTTACAAACGACTGTACAAATTGCAACAGCTTAAAAGTCAAAGGCAAGACATCTCTAGCCGAACCCTTAAATTAATACTTTGAGGAGTTAATCATGTCTAGCCGAACACTCAAATGGTTAACTATTCAAAAAAAAAAAAACTCACAAACCCAGCTCAACTCTCTCATTTTAAGTGGCCGCAAACGTCTCTCCTTAAAAAAAATGTTCCTTCTCCTCTGCTGTGTGTGTGACGCCTCCTCCAATTCCGGGTCGCCGAAACCCACGGCGCTCCGTTCGCCACCCTGGACTGACCGAGAAAATAAAATCTCCACCACCCCCACACCTCCGCCCGCTACGAATTTGGGTGATTCTTGGTTCATGGGACAAACTTGGGTGAATCAATTCCGTGATGACGATTGAAGCAGTCCTTGCCAGAATCAATTCATCGCGCGAAATTCTTCGGTAGTGTAAATCATAGCCATCTCCACCACACAACTATCTACCGCGCAATGGCAATGGAATCAAGGCACGTCGTGGGTATGAATATGATGCTTCAAACAGATGAGGGAGAGGAGTTTGTGCTAGTACTGACCAGCAGGTAGAGCACGCCCGCGAGCAGGACCGCCCGGTAGCGCCCGAGGCGCGAGTCGGCGGCGAGCGCGCCGACGAGCGGCAGCACCAGCACGGTCCCGGACCAGGCGTTCACGCTGGCGGCGCCGGCCGCGGTGGACATGCCCAGCGGGCCGGTCAGGTACGTGATCAGGTTGCCCTCCACGCCGATGAACCCGATGCGCTCCAAGAAGCCGACGACTGCACGCACGGCGCAGACATGATAGCTCAGACTTCACACATCAGGGGCAAGTCAACGCGGCGAATGACCGGCAAGATTACCGACGATGAAGAGCGCGGCGCGCCAGCCGCCGCGGCCGTCCCGCGGGTCCGAACTCGGGAGTGGCTGGCCTGACTCCATCGCTTCGCGCCTTGGCTACCGGCCGGAGGTGGTGCCGGTGCGTGATCTATTCAGTTTGTCCCGTCTGCGGGGCGTACCTGCTGGGCTAGATATTACAGCTGCCCATGGTCGTAGTACGTATATTTATTAGCACCATGTGGCTCGCGTGATTAAGATGGGCCTGTCTAAATCAAATCGGTAACTATTTTTGTATTATTAGAATGAAGTACAGATCAAGAAATGTTCCGCGAAGTGAAGCATGAGATGCATTTCTACGTTACAAGGTCGCGTTTGTTAGTGTAGACGTATCTCCTGGAAAAATAGAAGAAAACGAGCACCTCCAGAGCAGCGACCCCGGCCAGAGCCCAGTAGAAGTAGTCGAGGTGGGCGCGGTTGAGGTTGTCCGAGAACCAGCTCTCCCCCGTGCGCCTCGTCGCCCAGTCGATCGCCGACACGAGCACGCCGCTGGCATAGCTCCCCACGCCCATGATGCTCATGCAGAGCGCGAGCCCGACGCTCCGGAGCGCGTCGGGCACCTGGTCGTAGAAGAACTCCTCCAGCCCCACGATGGTGAACACGTTGGCGAGGCCCAGCAGCACGTACTGCGGCACCATCCACCACAGGCTCATCGGCACCGCCACCCCCGGACGGTCCACCAGGCTGGCGTCCCTGGCCTCGCGGAGGCGCGCGGCCTCCACGAGCCCCGCGACGGCCATGGCGACGGTCGCGATGGCCATGCCGGCGCCGATGCGCTGGAGCATGGTGATCCCGGAGGGGTGCTTGGTCACGCGCCTCGCGAGGGGCACGAACGCGCGGTCGTAGACCGGGACGGACGCGATGATGGCCAGGCCCACGAAGCTCTGCAGCGCCGTCGGGGGCACGACTAGGCCTGTGGTCGCGCCGATGCGCCGGTCCATGGTGCTGCCCTGCTTGGTGAACAGAGTGGACACCTGCACGATCACCATTGCGTACACGACGCTGGTCATCCATATCGGAAGCAGCTTCACCATGACCCCCTTGCCTTCCTGCTCTTTTGGCCTCAGCAAACTGCACTGGCATAAGCGTAGGTTAATCACAGTAATGACATCTCCAGCGTGGCAGCATATAATAAACACAGTTCGAACTTGCCATTCATCGTCCATGGCGGCGCTGCGACGAAAGACCATGTCTGTCCATGTACGCGCCGTAGCTGCAAACGTTCTCGTGAGCCTCGCGAGAGCACGCCGGTCGCGTGGCTGCTCGGCGACACGATACATGCCCGTGCCGAGCAAGAACAAGGACATGGACGCGAGCATCATGGCCCAGGATGCCCCGAACACGGCATCCCAGCCGACGTTGTCCTGCACGTAGCTCAGCCCGACGACGGCGACAATGAACCCCCACCACATGGCGAAGTGGAGCCAGTTGAAGAAAGAGCTGCGGGACGCGATGCTGTCCGGGGAGCTCCGGGGGAACTGGTCCGCGCCGAGGGCCTGCGCATTGGGCTTGTGGAAGCCCTGCGCCAGCGCCACCATGTAGATCGTGGCGTAGAAGAACGCCGCGCGGGAAGGGGATCCCCCAGGTTGAGGTTGACGTGGTGGCACCATGGATGACACCGTCAGCATCCCAAAGCTCTGTCCATAACGTACGTAATTTTTACTGTTTTGAGCTGCTGGTAGGTACTCCCTCTGTTCAGAAATACTTGTCATTAAAATAGATGTATCTTAAACTAAAATACATCTAGATATATCCATTTCAATGTACCTACCGTCCGGAAATACTTGTCATCAAAATGGATGAAAACCGATGTATTTATAACTAAAATACATCTAGATACATCCATGACAAGTATTTCCGGACGAAGGGAGTACAATTATTCACTGAACTGTAAGAACTGAATAACTAGGTTCAGACAATGTCGATTTCAGGACAAGCGTATGTTTTTGTCATTTTAGGCCTAAAATGTTAGGAACAGATCCAATCTCGTCATATAAAGATGCCACCCTGATCCTAAATTCCTAGTGTAAAGTTCCAATTCGACAACACAAATGATTAGCATCACAGTCGCGCATAAAAGCGACGTAGCAGTGATGTCACACGCACTGGAAATTAAGAAAACGATCCTAAACCTACGGTTCAATCCTACTCCTTATAATATTTCGAAAATGAAACAGACGGCAAATGGACGTCGTGGAGTGGAGAGAGCTAAAGGACACACAAAATGTCATAAACCGAGAGCAGGTTCACCAACCAACCACGAGGTAGAGGACGCCGGCGGCCACGATGGCCCGGTACCGGCCGATCCACGAGTCGGCGGCGAGCGCGCCGAGGAGCGGCAGCATCGACCTCTATGGATTATGAATTTTGCAGACGGAGGTCTCCATGGAGCTCGGCCCCCAAAAGCTATCTATATAAGTCATTCCAACAGAAAGGTGGGTATACCTTCAGTGTTAGCCATTGGTAAAAAATGTCACATCCATATGGGATTTTGTGAGGAAGAAGAAAATTCAAGGAGTTTGTCAAAAAAATCAGGCCACATGCCCCTTTTCCCGGTCCCGTGGCTGACAGCTTGCCTCACGTGCCTAGTCAGTACAGATTTTCTGTATACAAACACTATAAGCAAAGTATTTGCACGTCCGAGCCAAGATTTTACCACTTCGATGTATACTGTAACTTGTGAAACTAAAAGATGTAGATTAAATTGGCTCACCAGGAACGGCGGCCTAGAGCTCATATATATACTCAGCCAACTAGGGCTACTTCGGTGCCGGATATACATCAAGGTTGTTACAAGGGATATGATAAACCCTAGATACTAACAACTATCTTATCCTAACAATATTCGGTTTAACATTCCCCCTCAATCTGAACTACCTACAAGAAGATTCAGATTGTCGATTTAAAACAAATGAACTCTCGGCTAGCGGCTTTGTGAAAATGTCAGCCACTTCTTCCTTGGAGGATATAAACCGAACATCAAGTGCCTTGGCAGCAACGCGTTCTCGTACAAAATGAAAGCTCACTTCTATATGCTTTGTTCTGGCATGAAACACCGGATTTGCAGATAGATAGGTGGCTCCAAGATTGTCACACCACAGAACAGGAGCGCGTGACAAGAATACACCAAGCTCGCCAAGGACTGACTGTATCCAGATTAACTCCGCTGTTCCATTTGCAAGAGCCTTATACTCAGACTCCGTGCTTGACCGTGAGACCGCAGCTTGCTTTCTTAAACTCCAAGATACGAGCTTTGCTCCGGCGAGCTCCGGCGCCCCCGCAGCCCCCCACCAGCTCCCCTGGTTGCGGACGACGACGGGCTACGCCCCGGGGGTCTTTGCGCGACCAAACGCCGCTTGTAGCGCAAGTCCGGCGAGTCGCCGCCGCGCTATTGGTCGCCGCCGGCCAGAACTCCGGCGGGCTGACGTGGCTTTGTTAATTAGGCACTAATCCCCACCTACTGACGCTGACCAGTGGGCCCCAGGGCTTAGTCAAAGCTAATCAGCCCAGGTTTGACTCGGGGTTAATCCCAGTGTCACTGACGTGTGGACCCCACACGTCAGGTTTGACCCCAGTCAGCCGCAGTTGACTGCTAACGTCGTGTTGACGTCATGCTGGCGCAATATATATTTTCTGAAATTAAAATAATTCAGGAAATTCCAGAAATTGATTTAAACTTCAAAAATTCATATCAATTCAACCGTAGCTCAGATTAAAATAATTTATATGTGAAAAATTATCAGAAAAATGCAATATTTCCATCTCTACTAGTCTCATGCATGACAAACCAACTTATACATGCTGTTTATGGGAAAACACATTATGGCATATATAAGAGACTTAATTTAGAATTGCATTTGAGCTTTGGTTCAAATGGACTTCAAACCAAATGAGTACTAGTTGCATTAGCACAATCAGCATCACATCTTCATGCCATGTCCATGCATCAGTGTTGCATATGCTTGTGTTTTGATTGTTGGCACCGTTCCTTCTCGATAGGTCCTGCTCCGGAGACGTTCCAGAGTACCTGTCTGTGAAGCAGTGTCTTCCTTGTTGATTTACCAGGCAAGCAAACCCCCTTGTTCATTCCGATACAATCCTACTCTCTCGCTCCTGCTCTCAGTTATTGCATTAGGACAACAATGATTCACCTGCTACTTTGTGATGCGGTAGTTGAACCCATTCCTCTGCATGACCTGTCATTGCCACAGTAAATAGTTGAAACCCACTAGCATGTGTAGGAGTTGATTGAGCCATGTTGTGTTCCTACCATGCTATGCCTGCTATTGCTTAGAGTTGTGTCAGGTCTGGTTCATTGGGAATGAATTGGAGTGTTACGATATGTTCTGATGCTGAGAGTGAAGTGTGTGAACACGATTTGGTAAAGGTAGTGGTGAGAGGCCATGTAGGAGTACATGGTGGGTTGTCTCACTGGAACCGTCCTTAAGCACTGAGTTCTATGTATGTTGTCCAATGACTCGATACTACCACACATTGGAATGCTTAAGTGCCCCTCTCGACTTATTAACCAACTTGACCTCTGTCCAGGAGTCGCAACTAGTTTCTGGTGTTTGTAGGTAGTGCTATTTTTCTACCAAGTGGCACCCGGCAGGGTGGGCTTGGGACAGACTAGGCACAGGTGGCACGGTGTACCAAGTGGCACCCGGATGGTGGGCTTGGGAACCCTGCTCACATCGTTTGGGGCCGTGAGCGACACCCCGGCCGGATCTCCTTGCGGATGGAACCCGAATAGGCGATAAACCTGGATTAGAGTCTTGTGTGGTTAGTCAGGTCGTGGCCGACACCCTCGCCAGGCTTCCGCTTGAAGGTTGCCGAGATACATGACGTGTACATGGCGGTAAGTGGCGAGAGCGTGTGTGAAGAAGTACACCCCTGCAGGGTTAACATGATCTATTCGAATAGTCGGGTCCGCGGTTATGGACTTCTTGGATGCTTACATGGTACATAGACAACTTGAAGTGGATACTCTAAAAGGCTCAAGACAAGTGTGAGTGCTATGGATGGCCTTCTCGTAGGGAGACGGGGATGAATCCATAGTAGTGTATTGTGTGGTGATTAGTGGACTCGTGTACGTTGTCTCACCTCAAGAGTTTCTGGTAGTCGTAGAACAGGATAGCCACAGAGTCAAAGCTGGCTTGCTGCAACTAAACCCCACATTACCCTCTTGATACCAATGCATGTATGATAGGATCTGATGTAAGTCTTGCTGAGTACATTTGTACTCATGTTGCTTTATTTATGTTTTCGCAGCGGAGACTTCGGTCTTATTAGTGTTCTCGTGGTCTTCGACGAGTAGCTTGTACCTCAGCTACGATCTTGATCGGACGTTGTAGATAGTCAGGCTTTCAGCCTTTTTCATTTATAGATGTTTGTACTCAGACATGTAATGCTTCCGTTTGTTGCTGGAGTGCTCTGAATGTTGGGTCATGTGACCCCTGGTTGTAATAATGCTATGATGGCTCTTCTGAGCCTTTATCTATATGAGTTGTTGAGTTATGCTGTGATGCCATGTTGTACAGCACATACTTGCATGTTATGCGTACGTGTAATGTGTATTGCTATGTGTGGGATCTGACTATCTAGTTGTTTATCCTTAGTAGCCTCTCTTACCGGGAAATGTCTCCTAGTGCTTCCACTGAGCCCTGGTAGCTTGCTACTGCTCCGGAACACCTAGGCTGGCCGGCGTGTGTCCTTCTTCGATCCTGTGTCTGTCCCTTCGGGGAAATGTCACGCGATGAATATCGGAGTCCTGTTAGCCCGCTACAGCCCGGTTCACCGGAGTCCTGTTAGCCCAGTGCTATAGCCTGGATTCACTCGTTGATGACCGACACGTTCGATGCTGGGTCATGGATGCCTGTCCCTGTAAGTTAGTGCCACTTTGGGTTTACGACTAGCCATGTCAGCCCGGGCTCTTTATCATAGGGATGCTAGCGACACCATCATATACGTGTGCCAAAAGGCACAAACGGTCCCGGGCAAAGGTAAGGCGACACCCGTGGGGATACCGTGCGTGAGGCCGCAGAGTGATATGAGGTGTTACATGCTAGATCGATGTGGCATTGAGTCGGGGTCCTGACAGAGGTCCTCCTCCTGGGAGTTCAGCGCGGCCTGGTGCTGGGTTCGAGTGGCCTCGGCTGCGGCGGCCAAGTTCTCCGTCGTCTCCTGGGCCTTCTCGATGTCGGCCCGCTTCATGGTGAGCTCCACGTCGTGCTTGGCCAGCTCACCCTGGGCGACCTTCAGCTCCTCGCAATCCTGGCGGAACCAAGTCTGCATCTCGGCGATGCGCGCCCTGAGGTTCGCCTCCGCCTTGTCCACTATTGCCATCCTGGACTTGGCCTTGTCCAGGCGGGCGCGGTGGAGCGCCTGGAGCTTCCGGAAATTGGCGTCCATGGCCTAAAGAAGCCGCTCCTCCTGAGAACCATTGCCACCAGTTCTCGGTTCGTCAACAACCTCGAGCCTGGTGGCGGCAAGCACCTCCTCGTCGAACACCTCTCCCTCCACGGGCGCCCTGGAGCTCGACGACCCTGGGAGGTGGAAGAAGAGGTCGTCACTCACCCTCAGATACCTGCCGGAGCCAGAGGCAACGGAGGAGGAAGGTTGGTCATCAACCACCACCTCCTCGGCAGCGGCCTTGCCGGACTCCCCGGCGGGCCCCTTGGCAGCCTCCTCGGCAGCAATCTTCTCGGCCTCCGCTGCGGCGTCCTTGGCGACATCCTCGATGACGGTGTCGACGTCCTCTGGGTCCACCGAGGGGAAGTCTAGATACCGAGAAGGGGATGAGGCGAGGCCAAGATCAAAAAAAAGAAAACAGGGACGGGAGGCAAGTGGCTTACCCGTGCCGGGCTGGGAAGCAAAGATCCCCTCCCCGCCAATGTTTGGCACCGAGGCAAAGCCACCGGCGCCCGAGTTCGCCTCCTCCTCCTCCTCCTCCGTGTGCATGGGCTCGGTGCATGGCGCCCTTGCCAGGGACGCCCCTCGGGACGGCGTGGTCGATGGGGACGGCGTGTTGGGGGTGGCCCTCTGGCTGCTCCTACTGTTGTCCCCCTCCTGCAAACGCGGCAAGGTTAGCACCAAGGGACCGTCCCCCCAACACACGTTGATGAGGGGCGAGCGATGGACTTGCGCTGGGGGCTCTGCCGAGGGCTGATGTCTGGACTACTCAACACCACCAGCGGCGCGCCAGCAGCGCCCGTCGGGTGCCGGCCGCCCGCCGAAGCCTTGGCCCTCTTCACCCTTTGGGCTAGCATCTCCGCATCCCTGCAAAAATGAAGACGAGTCGAGATAAGTGGCACGGTCTGAGGAGGGTGGAGATGACAGAAAGGAACAATACTTACTCATCCTCCACCTTCTCCTCCTCTACTGCTTTCCTCTTCCTCCTTGGGCTGAGGGACCCGAAGTCGAAGGTGACCCATGCGTCGTCATCTGCCGGAGGAGGGGAAGCTGATGGAGTCCGAGGGTGTTTCGACGAAGAAGAGGCGGTCGCTCTCTTCTTCGCCACCGCGGCCTTCACCGACTTCTTCGCCGCCACGGCCCTCGTCTGGCGCCCGGGCCCCTCCTGGGCTTGCCGTGGTTGTACGGCCCTGCCGGGCCGAACCAGCTCGCCAGAGGTGGCCCGCCACATAACCCGCCCGCTCCCCGTGGCCGAAGGATTGACAGCCTCGGCCTCCATCTCCGGCGACTCGTCGACCACATCTTCGACGAGCGGAGCCCTGGTGCCGGCGCTGCTGGCCTTCCTAGCGGCCTCCGCCCACTGGGCGAGCTCCTTCTCCTCTGCCTCCACCGTGGCCTTGTCCTCCACGCCGCCGGTGTTGCCGGCCTCCTTGGCGAGCTCCGCCTCCATCGCCCTGGTGGTGATGTAGTCCAGCTCCGCCTGGGTGGTGTCTTGGACGAGCCGCGGCTCGGCGGCGACGTACCCCTCATGCAAGGTGTCGAAGAACTCATGCACTTGAATTTCCTCTGGCTCAACCTAGCTCGGGTCGAGACCATGCGCGTGTTGGGGAACGTAGTAATTTCAAAAAAAATCCTACGCACACGCAAGATCATGGTGATGGCATAGCAACGAGAGGGGAGAGTGTTGTCCACGTACCCTCGTAGACCGTAAGCGGAAGCGTTGTGACAACATGGTTGATGTAGTCGTACGTCTTCACGATCCGATCGATCCAAGTACCGAACGTACGGCACCTCCGAGTTCAGCACACGTTCAGCTCGATGACGATCCCCGGGCTCCGATCCAGCAAAGCTTCGGGGATGAGTTCCGTCAGTACGACGGCGTGGTGACGATGATGATGTTCTACTGGCGCAGGGCTTCGCCTAAACTCCGCGACGATATGACCGAGGTGGAATATGGTGGAGGGGGGCACCGCACACAGCTAAGGAACGATCCGTAGATCAACTTGTGTGTCTAGAGGTGCCCCCCTCCTCCGTATATAAAGAGGGAGAGGAGGAGGGGGCCGGCCAAGGGGAGAGGCGCGCCCTAGGGGGGGCAATCCTACTCCAGGTAGGTTTGGCCCCCCTTTCCTATTAGGAGTAGGAGAGGGAAGGAAGAGAGGGGAGGGAAGAAGGAAAGGGGGGCCGGCCACCCTCCCAATTTGGATTGGGCTTGGGGGGGCGGCGCCCCCTCCTTTGCTCCTTCTCCCTCCTTTCCAATAAGGCCCATATACTTACCGGGGGGTTCCGGTAACCTCCCGGAGTTCCGGTATAGTCCCAATCTCATCTGGAACCTTTCCGGTGTCCAAATATATCCGTCCAATATATCAATCTTTATGTCTCGACCATTTCGAGACTCCTCGTCATGTCCGTGATCACATCCGGAACTCCGAACAACCTTCGGTACATCAAAACTTATAAACTCATAATAAAACTGTCATCATAACGTTAAGCGTGCGGACCCTACGGGTTCGAGAACTATGTAGACATGACATTGAACTATTCTCGGTCAATAACCAATAGCGGAACCTGGATGCTCATATTGGCTCCTACATATTCTTATGAAGATCTTTATCGGTCTAACCGCATAACAACATACGTTGTTCCCTTTGTCATCGGTATGTTACTTTCCCGAGATTCGATCGTCGGTATCCAATACCTAGTTCAATCTCGTTACCGGCAAGTCCCTTTACTCGTTACGTAATGCATCATTTCGTAACTAACTCATTAGCTACATTGCTTGCAAGGCTTATAGTAATGTGCATTACCGAGTGGTCCCAGAGATACCTCTCCAACAATCGGAGTGACAAAACCTAATCTCGAAATACGCCAACCCAACGTGTACCTTTGGAGACACCTGTAGAACTCCTTTATAATCACCCAGTTACGTTGTGAAGTTTGGTAGTACCCAAAGTGTTCCTCCGGTAAACGGGAGTTGCATAATCTCATAGTTACAGGAACATGTATAAGTCATGAAGAAAGCAATAGCAATATACTAAACGATCAAGTGCTAGGCTAACGGAATGGGTCATGTCAATCACATCATTCTCCTAATGATGTGATCCCATTAATCAAATGACAACACATGTCTATGGTTAGGAAACATAACCATCTTTGATCAACGAGCAAGTCAAGTAGAGGCATACTAGTGACACTATGTTTGTCTATGTATTCAGACATGTATTATGTTTCCGGTTAATACAATTCTAGCATGAATAATAAATATTTATCATGATATAAGGAAATAAATAATAACTTTATTATTGCCTCTAGGGCATATTTCCTTCAGTCTCCCACTTGCACTAGAGTTAATAATCTAGTTCACATCGACATGTGATTTAACACTAATATTCACATATGTATGTGATTAATACCCATAGTTCACATCGTCATGTGATCAACACCCAAAGGGTTTACTAGAGTTAATAATCTAGTTCACATCGCTATGTGATTAACACCCAAAGAGTACTAAGGTATGATCATGTTTTGCTTGTGAGAGAAGCTCAATCAACGGGTCTGTCACATTCAGAGCCATATGTATTTTGCAAATATTCTATGTCTACAATGCTCTGCACAGAGCTACTCTAGCTAATTGCTCCCACTTTCAGTATGTATCCAGACTGAGACTTAGAGTCATCTAGATCAGTGTGAAAGCTTGCACCGATGTAACTCTTTACGACGGGCTCTTTTATCACCTCCATAATCGAGAAATGTTTCCTTAGTCCTCACTAAGGATATTCTTGACCAATGTCCAGTGATCTACTCCTAGATCGCTATTGTACTCCCTTGCCAAATAAAGAGCAAGGTATACAATTGGTCTGGTACATAGCATAGCATACTTCATAGAACCTATGACTGAGGCATAGGGAATGACTTTTCATTCTCTTTGTATTTTCTGCTATGGTCGGGTCTTAAGTCTTACTCAACTTCACACCTTTGCATCACAGGCAAGAACTCCTTCTTTGACTGTTCTATTTTGAACTATTTCAAAATTTTATCAAGGTATGTACTCATTGAAAAATCTTATCAAGCGTCTTGATCTATCTATATAGATCTTGACGCTCAATGTGTAAGCAGCTTCACCGAGGTCTTTCTTTGAAAAACTCTTATTCAAGTATCCTTTCATGCTATCCAGAATTTCTATATCACTTCCAATCAACAATATGTCATCCACATATAATATTAGAAATGCTACAGAGCTCCCACTCACTTTCTTGTAAATACAGGCTTCTCAAAAAGTCTGTATAAAACCATATGCTTTGATCAACTCATCAAAGCGTATATTCCAACTCCGAGAGGCTTGCACCAGTCCATAGCTGGATTGCTGGAGCTTGCACACTTTGTTAGCACCTTTAGGATTGACAAAACCTTCTGGTTGCATCATATACAATTCTTCTTAAGAAAACCATTAAGGAATGCAGTTTTTGACATCCTTTTGCCAGATTTCATAAAGTGTGGCAATTGCTAACATTATTCGGACAGACTTAAGCATCGATATGAGTGAGAAAATCTCATCGTATTCAACACCTTGAACTTGTTGAAAACCTTTTGTGACAATTCTAGCTTTGTAGATAGTAACACTATCAACGTCCGTCTTCCTCTTGAAGATCCATTTATTTTCTATGGCTTGCTGATCATCGGGCAACTCCACCAAAGTGCACACTTTGTTCTCATACATGGATCTCATCTCAGATTTCATGGCCTCAAGCCATTTCGCGGAATCTAGGCTCATCATCGCTTCCTCATAGTTCGTAGGTTTATCATGGTCTAGTAACATGACTTTCAGAATAGGATTACCGTACCACTCTGGTGCGAACCATACTCTGGAAGACCTACGAGGTTCTGTAGTAACTTGATCTGAAGTTTCATGATCATCATCATTAGCTTCTTCACTAATTGGTGTAGGAATCACTGAAACTGATTTCTGTGATGAACTACTTTCCAATTCGGGAGCAGGTACAGTTATCTCATTAAGTTCTACTTTCCTCCCACTCACTTCTTTCGAGAGAAACTCCTTCTCTAGAAAGGATCCATTCTTAGCAACGAATGTCTTGCCTTCGGATCTGTGATAGAAGGTGTACCCAACAGTTTCCTTTGGGTATTCTATGAAGACACACTTCTCCAATTTGGGTTTAAGCTTATCAGGATGAAACTTTTTCACATAAGCATCACAACCCCAAACTTTAAGAAACGACAACTTGGGTTTCTTGCAGTTTCCACAGTTCATATGGTGTCGTCTCAACGGATTTAGTTGGTGCCCTTTTTAACGTGAATGCAGTTGTCTCTAATGCATAACCCCAAAACAATAGTGGTAAATCAGTAAGAGACATCATAGATCGCACCATATCAATAAAGTGTGGTTACGACGTTCGGACACACCATAACGTTGTGGTGTTCCAGGTGGCGTGAGCTGTGAAACTATTCCACATTGTTTTAATTAAAGACCAAACTCATAACTCAAATATTCGTCTCCGCGATCAGATTGCAGAAACTTTATTTTCTTGTTACGATGATTTTTCCACTTCACTCTGAAATTCTTTGAACCTTTCAACTATTCAGACTTATGTTTCATCAAGTAGATATACCCATATCTGCTCAAATCATCTGTGAAGGTCAAAAAATAACGATACTTGCCACGAGCATCAATACTCATTGGATCGCATACATCGGTATGTATTATTTCTAATAAGTCAATAGCTCGTTCCATTGTTCCGGAGAACAGAGTTTTAGTCATCTTGCCCAATAGGCACGGTTCGCAAGCATCAAATGATTCATAACAAAGTGATTCCAAAAATCCATCTTTATGGAGTTTCTTCATGCGCTTTACACCGATATGACCCAAACGGCAGTGCCACAAAAAGTTGCACTATCATTATTAACTTTGCATCTTTTGGCTTCAACATTATGAATATGTGTATCACTACGATCGAGATCCAACAAACTATTTTCATTGGGTGTATGACCATTGAAGATTTTATTCATGTAAACAAAAAAACAATTATTCTCTGACTTTAAATGAATAACCGTATTGCAATAAACATGATCAAATCATATTCATGCTCAACGCAAACGCCAAATAACATTTATTTAGGTTTAACACTAAACCCAAAAGTATAGGGAGTGTGCGATGATGATCATATCAATCTTGGAACCACTTCCAACACACATCGTCACTTCACCCTCAACTAGTCTCTGTTTATTCTGTAACTCCTGTTTCGAGTTACTAATCTTAGCAACCGAACAAGTATCAAATACTCAGGGGCTACTATAAACACTAGTAAGGCACACATCAATAACATGTATATCAAATATACCCTTGTTCACTTTGCCATCCTTCTTATCCACCAAATATTCAGGGCATTTCCGCTTCCAGTGACCATTTCCTTTGCAGTGTTAACACTCAGTTTCAGGCTTTGGTTCAACTTTAGTCTTCTTCACGGGAGTGACAACTTGCTAGTCATTCTTCTTAAAGTTCCCTTTCTTTCCCTTTGCCCTTCTCTTGAAACTAGTGGTCTTGTCAATCATCAACACTTGATGCTCTTTCTTGATTTCTACCTTCGTCGATTTCAACATCACGAAGAGCTCGGGAATCGTTTTTGTCATCCCTTGCATACTATAGTTCATCACGAAGTTCTAGTAACTTAGTGATGGTGACTAGAGAATTCTGTCAATCACTATCTTATCTGGAAGATTAACTCCCACTTGATTCAAGCGTTTGAAGTACCCAGACAATCTGAGCACATGCTCACTAGTTGAGCGATTCTCCTCCATCTTTTAGCTATAGAACTTGTTGGAGACTTCATATCTCTCAACTCGGGTATTTGCTGGAAATATTAACTTCAACTGCTGGAACATCTCATATGGTCCATCACGTTCAAAACGTCTTTGAAGTCCCGATTCTAAACCGTTAAGCATGGTGCACTAAACTATCAAGTACTCATCATATTGAGCTAGCCAAACGTTCATAACGTCCGCATCTGCTCCTGCAATAGGTTTGTCACCTAGCGGTGCATCAAGGACATAATTCTTCTGTGCAGCAATGAGGATAAACCTCAGATCACGGATCCAATCCGCATCATTGCTACTAACATCTTTCAACACAATTTTCTCTAGGAACATATCAAAATAAACATATGAAAGCAACAACGCGAGCTATTGATCTACAACATAATTTGAAAATACTACCAGGACTAAGTTCATGATAAATTTAAGTTCAATTAATCATATTACTTAAGAACTCCCACTTAGACAGACATCTCTCTAGTCATCTAAGTGATCATGTGATCCAAATCAACCAAACCATGTCCGATCATCACGTGAGATGGAGTAGTTTCAATGGTGAACATCACTATGTTGATCATATCTGCTATATGATTCACGTTCGACCTTTCGGTCTCCGTGTTCCGAGGCCATATCTGTATATGCTAGGCTCGTCAAGTTTAACCTGAGTATTCCGCATGTGCAACTGTTTTGCACCCGTTGTATTTGAACATAGAGCCTATCACACCCGATCATCACGTGGTGTCTCAGCACGAAGAACTTTCGCAACGGTGCATACTCAGGGAGAACACTTCTTGATAATTTAGTGGGAGATCATCTTAAAATGCTACCGTCAATCAAAGCAAGATAAGATGCATAAAGGATAAACATCACATGCAATCAATATAAGTGATATGATATGGCCATCATCATCTTGTGCTTGTGATCTCCATCTTCGAAGCACCGTCGTGATCACCATCGTCACCGGCGCGACACCTTGATCTCCATCGTAGCATCGTTGTCGTTACGCCATCTATTGCTTCTACGACTATCGCTACCGCTTAGTGATAAAGTAAAGCAATTACAGGGCGTTTGCATTTCATACAATAAAGCGACAACCATATGGCTCCTGCTAGTTGCCGATAACTTCGGTTACAAAACATGATCATCTCATACAATAAAATATAGCATCACGTCTTGACCATATCACATCACAACATGCCCTGCAAAAACAAGTTAGACGTCCTCTACTTTGTTGTTGCAAATTTTACGTGGCTGCTACGGGCTGAGCAGGAACCGTTCTTACCTACGCATCAAAAACCACAACGATAGTTCGTCAAGTTAGTGTTGTTTTAACCTTCGCAAGGACCGGGCATAGCCATACTCGATTCAGCTAAAGTGAGAGAGATAGACACCCGCCAGCCACCTTTAAGCACGAGTGCTCGTAACGGTGAAACCAGTCTCGCGTAAGCGTACGCGTAATGTCGGTCCGGGCTGCTTCATCTCACAATACCGCTGAACCAAAGTATGACATGCTGGTAAGCCGTATGACTTGTATCGCCCACAACTCACTTGTGTTCTACTCGTGCATATGACATCTACGCATAAAACCAGGCTCGGATGCCACTGTTGGGGAACGTAGTAATTTTAAAAAAAATCCTACGCACACGCAAGATCATGGTGATGGCATAGCAATGAGACGGGAGAGTGTTGTCCACGTACCCTCGTAGACCATAAGCGAAGCGTTGTGACAACGCGGTTGATGTAGTCGTACGTCTTCACGGTCCGACCGATCCAAGTACCGAACGTACGGCACCTCCGAGTTCAGCACACGTTCAGCTCGATGACGATCCCCGGGCTCCGATCCAGCAAAGCTTCGGGGATGAGTTCCGTCAGCACGACGGTGTGGTGACGATGATGATTTTCTACCGGCGCAGGGCTTCGCCTAAACTCCGCGACGATATGACCGAGGTGGAATATGGTGGAGGGGGGCACCGCCCACGGCTAAGGAACGATTCGTAGATCAACTTGTGTGTCTAGAGGTGCCCCCCTCCTCCGTATATAAAGGGGGAGAGGAGGAGGGGGCCGGCCAAGGGGAGAGTCGCGCCCTAGGGGGGGCAATCCTACTCCAAGTAGGTTTGGCCCCCCTTTCCTATTAGGAGTAGGAGAGGGAAGGAAGAGAGGGGAGGTAAGAAGGAAAGCGGGGGCCAGCCCCCCTCCCAATTCAGATTGGGCTTGGGGGGGCGCCCCCTCCTTTGCTCCTTCTCCCTCCTTTCCACTAAGGCCCAATAAGGCCCATATACTTACCGGGGGGTTCCGGTAACCTCCCGGAGTTCCGGTATAGTCCCAATCTCATCCGGAACCTTTCCGGTGTCCAAATATATCCGTCCAATATATCAATCTTTATGTCTCGACCATTTCGAGACTCCTCGTCATGTCCGTGATCACATCCGGGACTCCGAACAACCTTCGGTACATCAAAACTTATAAACTCATAATAAAACTGTCATCGTAACGTTAAGCGTGCGGACCCTACGGGTTCGAGAACTATGTAGACATGACCTAGAACTATTCTCGGTCAATAACCAATAGCGGAACCTGGATGCTCATATTGGCTCCTACATATTCTTACGAAGATCTTTATCGGTCAAACCGTATAACAACATACGTTGTTCCCTTTGTCATCGGTATGTTACTTGCCCGAGATTCGATTGTCGGTATCCAATACCTAGTTCAATCTCGTTACCGGCAAGTCTCTTTACTCGTTACGTAATGCATCATTTCGTAACTAACTCATTAGCTACATTGCTTGCAAGACTTATAGTAATGTGCATTACCGAGTGGGCCCAGAGATACCTCTCCGACAATCGAAGTGACAAAACCTAATCTCGAAATACGCGAACCCAACGTGTACCTTTGGAGACACCTGTAGAACTCCTTTATAATCACCCAGTTACATTGTGACATTTGGTAGTACCCAAAGTGTTCCTCCGGTAAACGGGAGTTGCATAATCTCATAGTTACAGGAACATGTATAAGTCATGAAGAAAGCAATAGCAATATACTAAACGATCAAGTGCTAGGCTAACGGAATGGGTCATGTCAATCACATCATTCTCCTAATGATGTGATCCCATTAATCAAATGACAACACATGTCTATGGTTAGGAAACATAATCATCTTTGATCAACGAGCTAGTCAAGTAGAGGCATACTAGTGACACTATGTTTTTCTATGCATTCACACATGTATTATGTTTCCGGTTAATACAATTCTAGCATGAATAATAAACATTTATCATGATATAAGGAAATAAATAATAACTTTATTATTGCCTCTAGGGCATATTTCCTTCAGCGCGTTGAAGTCCGGCATCATGGCGATGATGTCGGACCGGCGAGAGTTGTTGCTCGGTGGGACTACTCCCGCCGGCAACTTGAACAGGGCCCCGTTGGCGACCTTGCCGGCCTTCGCGATGGACCTCGCGGCCTTGCCGGACCCCTCGACCTCGGCATCGCGGTTCACATCAAGCTGGAAGAGCCGTTGCCAGGGATGGGCATGCCTCATCACCGTGAGGTTGTGGTCGAGGCCGGGGAGGAGCCTCATGATGTCGGCGGCGTTCGTGAAAAGCCAGGCCGGCCTCCCCTTATTGTGTAGCGGAGCGATTCGGCGATGGATAAAATCAGCACCGATCATCTCAAGGGTGAGCCCTGCCTCGGTAAGGCGAAGAATCCTGTGGTGGCGACCGTGAGCTTCGCATCGTCAGCATCAACATCGCTCCAGTCGCCCGCCGAACCAGCGGCGCCTGGCGAACCCGGCAGAAATCTTGTGGATCATCCTCCTCAATCCAGGACCACCGGCTCCGCCATTCTTCCCACCTCTCCTTCTGATCGCCCTCCGGGTATGCCCACTTGGACCGTGGGATCCAGGCGACGCAACCAAAAATGGCACCCCCCGGTTCGATTCGAGGGAAGTAGTAGTGACGGAAGAGCGCCGTGTTCGGATGCACCTCGGCGAAACCCTCGCAGAGGTGCGCAAAGAGAGCCATGCACGCCACGACATTTGGAGTAAAATACAGAAGGTGGAAGCCATAGGTGTGCATGATGTCATTGAAGAAATCTGAGAAGGGGGGGGCAGAGGCCGCAAGAGAAGTAATCAACAAACAATGAATACTGATTTGGGGCGGCTTCCGCACAGTTGGCGGGGATTACGCGTGTGGCCGGATGCCCCGTCGTCTCTCACCCCGTCTTGCACCCCCACAGGGGCTTGAAGCAGTCTCGAAGCTCGAACACATCGACCGTCGAGGGGAAGTAGGTGAGCTGCGTCCGTAGCGCCGCCAACGCACTCTCCGGCGGCTCCGTCGCTCCGGCATCCTTGGCCACTCCCTTTCCCTTGGCGAATTTGGGGGCCATGGCGACTGCGAGGGGCGAGGAACGGAGTACATCAAGAGATGCAGCTACTGCGAGCGAAGGAGAAAAGCTCGAGAAAGAGGACGAAGGGGGAGGTGGTGGCTCTGAGATTGAAGAAGACGCAGGAGGGAGGGTAAAGTGAGCAGCGTGCCCACGGTTACCCCTTTTTACGCGCAAGGTGCGGGCCTCCTCCTTTCCCATTAACTGTGATGTGACGCATGATTGCGGGAACCGCATCACGCATGACCCCCACGTCACGCACGCTCCCTCCCCCCATGTCGCGCATTCAACGCGGGTCGTGGAGAAGCACAGCGGATGAAATAGTTACTGCGGTAAAAATCCGCCCCGCCTGCCCGCGCACAGTTCTGGGCCTGGCCCAACAACGCGTCGCGCTTATGTGTGACCCAGGCCCGAGGGCTCCAGTCGGTGTACAAAAGTAGGGGTTCTTGTTTTAACCTCTTTACTTGTGCACGGGCGGTCGGAGCCACGTGCCACGGCCACACTTAGAAGGGCAAGGGAGGGGAGCCGAAGAGAAGCCGAAGCCCGAGACAAACAAGGCAACGCCAAAACCAGAAACACCAAAAAGCAAGAGGGCGAGGTGGACCCCCCGGCAAGGCCCTTGCCGGGGCAGCCTCCGCGGCCCCGACAAGAGCCTTGCGGGGGCATCTTGTTCGACACCAGCAGAGTGAGCCACCCTCAAGACCAAGAGTTCCAAACACCGCCAACTACTACGTTGGAACCAAGGCTAGGGAGGCACCTCTGATATGGCATGCAGATCTTTGTCAAGATCATAAACACACAAGATCAGATGAGGACCAGAAGACGGCGACCCTCGGCAGGATCCTAGCCGAGGAGATCCACAAGACCCCTGACAAGCGCCTTGCCGGGGACGACTGCGACGCCGCGGCAAGACCCTTGCCGGGCCCCCGGCAAGGCTCTTGCCGAGGACATCAGTGGGGCCACAGCCAGACCCGCATCGACCAAGACTCCACTGCCATTCGCATGCAGCTGCCAGCCCAACCAGCTGGGCAGGCACCTGCGTGGCAACATGCGGCTTCCAGGCCAACTCAGCAAGCTCCTACATGGTGGCATGCATATCTTCGTGAAGGCTCCACCACCACTCCACCCCAGTTGCCTGCCTGTCTACATGGCGCTACATGCATCCCTGGCCTGGGCGCGTGGCGAAGCAAGGCAAGGCGGCGACGGACGGGACGGGCCTCGCCCCCATCCACGATAAAGCTAAGGGACACCTAAGTGATGCATTAAATGCATCTTGTCCTGCAATACGGGCGATAAGCTCGCGGCACTATAGACACCTCCTGTGTGCCACTGCGGCGACCCCTTTCGACTATAAAAGGAGGCCCATGGCATACTGGAGAAGGATTCGGCTCTTTGAAGGACGCAGCTACCATAGCTAGTCAAAGAGCTCAAGAACACTCTCAAATACACACCAAAGCAGGACTAGGGTATTACGCATCCTCGTGGCCCGAACCTGGGTAAACGAACCGTGTCTGGCTCCTAATCCCGCTCTTCTCACAACCCCGCGCCCCGTCAATCGTAGTAGGGATTCTTGTGATCCCATAAGTGTCGTTCTCCCCGACAGATATCTTGCAGTTTTCCATGTTGGCACAAAGCAGGATATCGCCAATATACTTCTTTTGAGACAGAATGATTCCCCCTGGCGAAGACTGCATGTGGACACCAAGAAAATAGTGCAACGGGCCAAGATCTTTAAGAGCAAAAGTGACCTGAAGGTCAGCGAGAAGCTTGGTGGTTGCAACCGGGGAGGAGCTTGCCACAATGATGTCGTCCACATAAACAAGCATGTGAAGGAAATATGCCCTAGAGGCAATAATAAAGTTATTATTTATTTCCTCATATCATGATAAATGTTTATTATTCATGCTAGAATTGTATTAACCGGAAACATGATACATGTGTGAATACATAGACAAACATATAGTCACTAGTATGCCTCTACTTGACTAGCTCATTAATCAAAGATGGTTATGTTTCCTAACCATAGACATGTGTTGTCATTTGATTAATGGGATCACATCATTAGGAGAATGATGTGATTGACATGACCCATTCCGTTAGCCTAGCACTTGATCGTTTAGTATGTTAATATTGCTTTCTTCATGACTTATACGTGTTCCTGTAACTATGAGATTATGCAACTCCCGTTTACCGGAGGAACACTTTGGGTGCTACCAAACGTCACAACGTAACTGGGTGATTATAAAGGAGTACTACAGGTGTCTCCAAAGGTACATGTTGGGTTGGCGTATTTCGAGATTAGGTTTTGTCACTCCGATTATCGGAGAGGTATCTCTGGGCCCTCTCGGTAATGCACATCACTATAAGCCTTGCAAGCAATGTGACTAATGAGTTAGTTACGGGATGATGCATTATGTAACGAGTAAAGAGACTTGCCGGTAACGAGATTGAACTAGGTATTGGATACCTACGATCGAATCTCGGGCAAGTAACATACCGATGACAAAGGGAACAAAGTATGTTGTTATGCGGTTTGACCGATAAAGATCTTCGTAGAATATGTAGGAGCCAATATGGGCATCCAGGTTCCGCTATTGGTTATTGACCAAGAATAGTTCTAGGTCATGTCTACATAGTTCTCGAACCCGTAGGGTCCGCATGCTTAAGGTTTCGATGACAGTTATATTATGAGTTTATGAGTTTTGATGTACCAAAGGAGTTCGGAGTCCCGGATGAGATCGGGGACATGACGAGGAGTCTCGAAATGGTCGAAACGTAAAGATCGATATATTGGACGACTATATTCGGAGTTCGGAAAGGTTCCGAGTGATTCGGGTATTTTTCGGAGTACCGGAGAGTTACGGGAATTCGCCGGGGAGTATATGGGCCTTATTGGGCCATACGGGAATAGAGGAGAGAGGCCGAAAGGAAGGAGGCGCGCAGCCCCCCTCTGGTCTGAATTGGACAAGGGGTGCGGCCCCCCTTTCCTTCTTCCTCTCCTCCTCTTTCCCCCTTTCTCCTACTCCAACAAGAAAGGAGGGAGTCCTACTCCCGGTGGGAGTAGGACTCCCCTTGGCGCGCCCCCTCCTAGGGCCGGCCTCCTTCCTCCCTTGCTCCTTTATATACGGGGGCAGGGGGGCACCTCGAGGCACAACAACACAAGTTGATCTATGGATCGTTCCTTAGCCGTGTGCGGTGCCTCCTTCCACCATATTCCACCTCGGTCATATCGTCGCGGAGTTTAGGCGAAGCCCTGCGCGGGTAGAACATCATCATCGTCACCACGCCGTCGTGCTGACGGAACTCATCCCCGAAGTTTTGCTGGATCGGAGCCCGGGGATCGTCATCGAGTTGAACGTGTGCTGAACTCGGAGGTGCCGTACGTTCGGTGCTTGGATCAGTCGGATCGTGAAGACGTACGACTACATCAACCGCGTTGTCATAACGCTTCCGCTTACGGTCTACGAGGGTACGTGGACAATACTCTCCCATCTCGTTGCTATGCCATCACCATGATCTTGCGTGTACGTAGGAATTTTTTTGAAATTACTACGTTCCCCAACAGTGGCATCCGAGCCTAGGTTTTATGCGTTGATGTTATATGCACGAGTAGAACACAAGTGAGTTGTGGGCGATACAAGTCATACTGCTTACCAACATGTCATACTTTGGTTCGGCGGTATTGTGAGATGAAGCGGCCCGGACCGACATTACGCGTACGCTTACGCGAGACTGGTTTCACCATTACGAGCACTCGTGCTTAAAGGTGGCTGGCGGGTGTTTGTCTCTCTCACTTTAGCTGAATCGAGTGTGGCTACGCCCGGTACTTGCGAAGGTTAAAACAGCACCAACTTGATGAACTATCGTTGTGGTTTTTATGCGTAGGTAAGAACGGTTCTTGCTAAAGCCCGTAGCAGCCACGTAAAATTTGCAACAACAAAGTAGAGGACGTCTAACTTGTTTTTGCAGGGCATGTTGTGATGTGATATGGTCAAGACGTGATGCTATATTTTATTGTATGAGATGATCATGTTTTGTAACCGAAGTTATCGGCAACTGGCAGGAGCCATATGGTTGTCGCTTTATTGTATGAAATGCAAACGCCCCGTAATTGCTTTACTTTATCTCTAAGTGGTAGCGATAGTCGTAGAAGCAATAGATGGCGTAACGACAACGATGCTACGATGGAGATCAAGGTGTCGCGCCGGTAACGATGGTGATCACAACGGTGCTTCGAAGATGGAGATCACAAGCACAAGATGATGATGGCCATATCATATCACTTATATTGATTGCATGTGATGTTTATCCTTTATGCATCTTATCTTGCTTTGATTGACGGTAGCATTTTAAGATGATCTCTTACTAATAATCAAGAAGTGTTCTCCCTGAGTATGCACCGTTGCGAAAGTTCTTCGTGCTGAGACACCACGTGATGATCGGGTGTGATAGGCTCTACGTTCAAATACAACGGGTGCAAAACAGTTGCACACGCGGAATACTCAGGTCGTACTTGACGAGCCTAGCATATACAGATGTGGCCTCGGAACACGGAGACCGAAAGGTCGAACGTGAATCATATAGTAGATATGATCAACATAGTGATGTTCACCATTGAAACTACTCCATCTCACGTGATGATCGGACATGGTTTAGTTGATTTGGATCACGTGATCACTTAGATGACTAGAGAGATGTCTGTCTAAGTGGGAGTTCTTTAGTAATATGATTAATTGAACTTAAATTTATCATGAACTTAGTACCTGATAGTTTTTTGCTTGTCTATGTTTGTTTGTAGATAGATGGCTCGTGCTATTGTTCCGTTGAATTTTAATGCGTTCCTTGAGAAAGCAAAGTTGAAAGATGATGGTAGCAATTACATGGACTGGGTCCGTAACCTAAGGATTATCCTCATTGCTGCACAGAAAAGTTACGTCCTGGAAGCACCGCTGGGTGCCAGGCCTGCTGCTGATGCAACTGACGACGTTAAGAACGTCTGGCAGAGCAAAGTTGATGACTACTCGATAGTTCAGTATGCCATGCTTTACGGCTTAGAACCGGGTCTTCAACGACGTTTTGAACGTCATGGAGCATATGAGATGTTCCAGGAGTTGAAGTTAATATTTCAAGCAAATGCCCGGATTGAGAGATATGAAGTCTCCAATAAGTTCTATAGCTGCAAGATGGAGGAGAATAGTTCTGTCAGTGAACATATACTCAAAATGTCTGGGTATAATAATCACTTGATTCAACTGGGAGTTAATCTTCCTGATGATAGTGTCATTGACAGAATTCTTCAATCACTGCCACCAACCTACAAGAGCTTTGTGATGAACTATAATATGCAAGGGATGAATAAGACTATTCCCGAGCTCTTCGCGATGCTAAAAGCCGCGGAGGTAGAAATCAAGAAGGAGCATCAAGTGTTGATGGTTAACAAGACCACCAGTTTCAAGAAAAAGGGCAAAGAGAATAAGAAGGGGAACTTCAAAAAGAACAGCAAGCAAGTTGCTGCTCAAGAGAAGAAACCCAAGTCTGGACCTAAGCCTGAAACTGAGTGCTTCTACTGCAAGCAGACTGGACACTGGAAGCAAAACTGCCCCAAGTATTTGGCGGATAAGAAGGATGGCAAAGTGAACAAAGGTATATGTGATATACATGTTATTGATGTGTACCTTACTAATGCTCGCAGTGGCACCTCGGTATTTGATACTGGTTCTGTTGCTAATATTTGCAACTCGAAACAGGGACTACGAATTAAGCGAAGATTGGCTAAGGACGAGGTGACGATGCGCGTGGGAAATGGTTCCAAAGTCGATGTGATCGCGGTCGGCACGCTACCTCTACATCTACCATCGGGATTAGTTTTAGACCTAAATAATTGTTATTTGGTGCCAGCGCTGAGCATGAACATTATATCTGGATCTTGTTTGATGTGAGACGGTAATTCATTTAAATCAGAGAATAATGGTTGTTCTATTTATATGAGTAATATCTTTTATGGGCATGCACCCTTGAAGAGTGGTCTATTTTTATTAAATCTCGATAGTAGTGATACACATATTCATAGTATTGAAACCAAAAGATGCAGAGTTGATAACGATAGTGCAACTTATTTGTGGCACTGTCGTTTAGGTCATATCGGTGTAAAGCGCATGAAGAAACTCCATTCTGATGGGCTTTTGGAATCACTTGATTATGAATCACTTGGTACTTGCGAACCGTGCCTCATGGGCAATATGACTAAAACGCCGTTCTCCGGAACTATGGAGCGAGCAACTGATTTATTGGAAATCATACATACTGATGTTTGTGGTCCAATGAATGTTGAGGCTCGCGGCAGGTATCGTTATTTTATCACCTTCACAGATGATTTGAGTAGATATGGGTATATCTACTTAATGAAACACAAGTCTGAAACATTTGAAAAGTTCAAAGAATTTCAGAGTGAAGTGGAAAATCATCGTAACAAGAAAATAAAATTTCTACGATCTGATCATGGAGGAGAATATTTGAGTTACGAGTTTGGTCTACACTTGAAACAATGCGGGATAGTTTCGCAACTCACGCCACCCGGAACACCACAATGAAATGGTGTGTCCGAACGTTGTAATCGTACTTTACTAGATATGGTGCGATCTATGATGTCTCTTACTGATTTACCGCTATCGTTTTGGGGTTGTGCTTTAGATACGGCCGCATTCACGTTAAATAGGGCACCATCAAAATCCGTTGAGACGACGCCTTATGAACTGTGGTTTGGCAAGAAACCAAAGTTGTCGTTTCTTAAAGTTTGGGGCTGCGATGCTTATGTGAAGAAACTTCAACCAGATAAGCTCGAACCCAAATCGGAGAAATGTGTCTTCATAGGATACCCAAAAGAGACTATTGGGTACACCTTCTATCACAGATCTGAGGGCAAGATTTTTGTTGCTAAAATCGGATCCTTTCTAGAGAAGGAGTTTCTCTCAAAAGAAGTGAGTGGGAGGAAAGTAGAACTTGATGAGATAACTGTACTACTCCCTTATTGGAAAGTAGTTCATCACAAGAACCAGTTCCTGTGACAACTACACCAATTGGTGAGGAAGCTAATGATATTGATCATGAAATTTCAGATCAAGTTTCTGCTGAACCTCGTAGGTCTACCAGAGTAAGATCCGCACCAGAGTGGTACGGTAATCCAATTCTGGAAGTCATGTTACTTGACCATGATGAACCTATAAACTATGAGGAAGCGATGATGAGCCCAGATTCCACAAAATGGCTAGAGGCCATGAAATCTGAGATGGGATCCATGTATGAAAACAAAGTGTGGACTTTGGTTGACTTGCCCGATGATCGGCAAGCAATTGAGAATAAATGGATCTTTAAAAAGAAGACTGACGCTGATGGTAATGTAACTATCTATAAAGCTTGACTTGTTGCGAAAGGTTTTCGACAAGTTCAAGGAGTTGACTACGATGAGACTTTCTCACCCGTAGCGATGCTTAAGTCTGTCCGAATCATGTTAGCTACTTCTGCATTTCATGATTATGAAATTTGGCAAATGGATGTCAAAACTGCATTCCTGAATGGATTTCTAGAAGAAGAGTTGTATATGATGCAGCCAGAAGGTTTTATTGATCCAAAAGGTGCTAACAAAGTGTGCAAGCTCCAGCGTTCCATTTATGGACTGGTGCAAGCATCTCGGAGTTGGAATAAACGCTTTGATAGTGTGATCAAAGCATATGGTTTTATACAGACTTTTGGAGAAGCCTGTATTTACAAGAAAGTGAGTGGGAGCTCTGTAGCATTTCTGATATTATATGTAGATGACATATTATTAATTGGAAATGATATAGAATTTCTGGATAGCATAAAGGGATACTTGAATAAAAGTTTTTCAATGAAAGACTTCGGTGAAGCTGCTTACATATTGGGCATCAAGATCTATAGAGATAGATCAAGACGCTTAATAGGACTTTCACAAAGCACATACCTTGATAAAATTTTGAAAAAGTTCAAAATGGATCAGGCAAAGAAATGGTTCTTGCCCGTACTACAAGGTGTGAAGTTGAGTCAAACTCAATGCCCGACCACAGCAGAAGATAGAGAGAAAATGAAAGATGTTCCCTATGCTTCAGCCATAGGCTCTATCATGTATGCAATGCTGTATACCAGACCTGACGTATACATAGCAATAAGCTTGGCAGGAAGGTACCAAAGTAATCCAGGAGTGGATCACTGGACATCGGTCAAGAACATCCTGAAATACCTGAAAAGGACTAAGGATATGTTTCTCGTATATGGAGGTGACAAAGAGCTAGTCGTAAATGGTTACGTCGATGCAAGCTTTGACACTGATCCGGACGATTCTAAATCACAAACCAGATACGTGTTTTTATTAAACGGTGGAGATGTAAGTTGGTGCAGTTCTAAACAAAGCGTCGTGGCGGGATCTACATGTGAAGCGGAGTACATAGCTGCTTCGGAAGCAGCAAATGAAGGAGTTCATTTCCGATCTAGGTGTCATACCTAGTGCATCGGGACCAATGAAAATCTTCTGTGACAATACTGGTGCAATTGCCTTGGCAAAGGAATCCAGATTTCACAAGAGGACCAAGCACATCAAGAGACGCTTCAATTCCATTCGGGACCAAGTCCAAGTGGGAGACATAGAGATTTGCAACATACATACGGATCTGAATGTTGCAGACCCGTTGACTAAGCCACTCTCACGAGCGAAACATGATCAACACCAAGACTCCATGGGTGTTAGAATCATTACTATGTAATCTAGATTATTGACTCTAGTGCAAGTGGGAGACTGAAGGAAATATGCCCTAGAGGCAATAATAAAGTTATTATTTATTTCCTCATATCATGATAAATGTTTATTATTCATGCTAGAATTGTATTAACCAGAAACATGATACATGTGTGAATACATAGACAAACATATAGTCACTAGTATGCCTCTACTTGACTAGCTCATTAATCAAAGATGGTTATGTTTCCTAACCATAGACATGTGTTGTCATTTGACTAATGGGATCACATCATTAGGAGAGTGATGTGATTGACATGACCCATTCCGTTAGCCTAGCACTTGATCGTTTAGTATGTTGCTATTGCTTTCTTCATGACTTATACATGTTCCTGTAACTATGAGATTATGCAACTCCCGTTTACCAGAGGAACACTTTGGATGCTACCAAACGTCATAACGTAACTGGGTGATTATAAAGGAGTACTACATGTGTCTCCAAAGGTACATGTTGGGTTGACGTATTTCGAGATTAGGTTTTATCACTCCGATTGTTGGAGAGGTATCTCTGGGCCCTCTCGGTAATGCACATCACTATAAGCCTTGCGAGCAATGTGACTAATGAGTTAGTTGTGGGATGATGCATTATGTAACGAGTAAAGAGACTTGCCGGTAACGAGATTGAACTAGGTATTGGATACCTACGATCGAATCTCGGGCAAGTAACATACCGATGACAAAGGGAACAAAGTATGTTGTTATGCGGTTTGACCGATAAAGATCTTCGTAGAATATGTAGGAGCCAATATGGGCATCCAGATTCTGCTATTGGTTATTGACCAAGAATAGTTCTAGGTCATGTCTACATAGTTCTTGAACCCGTAGGGTCCGCACGCTTAAGGTTTCGATGACAGTTATATTATGAGTTTATGAGTTTTGATGTACCGAAGGAGTTAGGAGTCCCGGATGAGATCGGGGACATGACGAGGAGTCTCGAAATGGTCGAGACGTAAAGATCGATATATTGGACGACTATATTCGGAGTTCAGAAAGGTTCCGAGTGATTCGGGTATTTTTCGGAGTACCGGAGAGTTACGGGAATTCGCCGGGGAGTATATGGGCCTTATTGGGCCATACGGGAATAGAGGAGAGAGGCCGAAAGGAAGGAGGCGCGCAGCCCCCCTCTGGTCTGAATTGGACAAGGGGTGCGGCCCCCCTTTCCTTCCTCCTCTCCTCCTCTTTCCCCCTTTCTCCTACTCCAACAAGGAAGGAGGGAGTCCTACTCCCGGTGGGAGTAGGACTCCCCTTGGCGCGCCCCCTCCTAGGGCCGGCCTCCTCCCTCCCTTGCTCCTTTATATACGGGGGCAGGGGGGCACCTCGAGGCACAACAACACAAGTTGATCTACGGATCGTTCCTTAGCCGTGTGCGGTGCCCCCTTCCACCATATTCCACCTCGGTCATATCGTCGCGGAGTTTAGACGAAGCCCTGCGCCGGTAGAACATCATCATCGTCACCACGCCGTCGTGCTGACGGAACTCATCCCCGAAGCTTTGCTGGATCGGAGCCCGGGGATCGTCATCGAGCTGAACGTGTGCTAAACTCGGAGGTGCCTACGTTCGGTGCTTGGATCGGTCGGATCGTGAAGACGTACGACTACATCAACCGCGTTGTCATAACGCTTCCGCTTACGGTCTACGAGGGTACGTGGACAATACTCTCCCATCTCGTTGCTATGCCATCACCATGATCTTGCGTGTACGTAGGATTTTTTTTTGAAATTACTACGTTCCCCAACAGCATGAATATAGTGACGCCAGCACGATTGAAAACAAAAAGTGAGGTCTCCGCCTTTGATGATGAAAAACCAAGTTGCTGCAGCCGAGAACTCAACCGAGAATACCACGCTCGAGGAGCCTGTTTGAGACCATAACTAGCCTTCTGGAGTTTGCATAGGTGTTGAGGGGCAGAAGGATCAACAAAACCAGGGGGTTGCCGCATGTATACTTCCTCTTGGAGAATGCCATGAAGAAATGCATTTTGAACATCCAGCTAACGCAAACACCAACCACAAGAGACTGCACTGGATAGAACTAGTCAAACGGTCACAGGCTTGACAACCGGACTGAACGTATCATCATAGTCCAAACCATACCGCTATTTGAACCCTTTTGCGACAAGGCGCGCCTTATGACGATCCACCAAGCCATCTGATTTATGCTTGAGCTTGAAAACCCATTTGCAGTCAATGACATTAACACGAGATGGAGGAGGGACTAAAGTTCAAGTACCATTCTGATGTAATGCGTCAAGCTCAAGTTTCATGGCGCGACATGGCGCGACACCACTCTGGAGATGTCACCGCCTCACGATGATTAGTAGGCTCCCGGGTCGCTAGAAAAGCACGGCTAGACGGGTCATATGTGACTGTGCCATCCTTGCGCTGCAGAAGAGTGCGAGTGTTGTCGCGAGTGCGCGTCACCATTGCATGCACTGGAGTAGCGGATCCAGATGCCACAGACGATCCAAAGGGGGCGCATGCAGCCGTACGGGCGGGAGAATCCGCCTGGGATCCCACGTCGCGGTCTGTCACAGCAGTGGCCGACAGATCCGTCTCGAATCCCAAACCGCAGGTGGAGTCAGGCGGCGACCCCACAGTAGGTTCCTGCCCTGAAGAGGCCATTCGGGCCGACCCATCCGTAGGTCCTACCACGACCTAAGGAGACGGCCCAGAGGCGGGTCCCGCCAGGTCGGAGGATACGCGTGCATGGGGAACAAGAGACTATCCAAATGGACCGGTTTTATCGGGCCGACACAATAGCCCGTGTGCCCGGCCCGTCATGGGCCGGCACGGCACGTAGCTTAGTGGGTCGTGCCTGGCATGTGGCCCGGCTAGGGCCGTGCCTGGGCTGCCATGCCTAGCACGCGTGCCAGCCCGGCACGGCACAACTACCCTGGTGCTACGTATTTCTACTGCTACGAACACCTACCAAAGACAGGGAGCCAGGACAAGGGAGATGTGCGTGCCTGCGATCCCTTATCCATGCATCGATGTTGACTCTGGCACGAGCGGACTGGCACACTGTGGAGCTGCACATGGTCACGGGCGGCCAGCCAATGACTCATTTTTTTATTTCAGTGATGCCAACGAGGTAGCGATCCATAGCCAACGGGGCAACGATCGATGTTTTTTTAAGAAAAAAAGAAAATAGCCAACGATCAATGTAGGTTGCGCCTATACCTGAACATGCCTACTCGGGCCAGCTCTGTCGGCGTGCTAGATGGGCCGCCGTGCCAGCCCATGTAGCAAGGGGGCCGTGCCTGGGCCAGAGAGGCCAGCACGGGTGCCGGCCCGGCCCGGCACAATTACTTAGCGTGCCTGGACGGGCCGTGTCGTGCCTGGTCCGTTTAACCCAGGTTGGGCCGTGCCATGCCTGGCCGGTCCATTTGGCCAGGTATACAGGAGACGCTGGCGAGGAGGCGGGCCGCCCATTCGCAGACGCCACGTGGACCACTGGACGCGTGGGCTCACCCCGGTCGCGTTCGTCGGTCGCATGGGAGGGCGCGGAGGGCACCACATGGCCCAGTGGAGACGTGGGCTCGCCCCGGTCACTGTCGCCAGGTGCGCGGGAGGGCGCGTCGCTGTTGCCTGAGGGCGAGTGATCCGAGGGAGGATCTGCTCCGGATCCAGCGCCCGGATCCGCCTGGGATCCCGCACTTGGGATTTTCTGTGGCGACGAGGATCCGGCATCCATGTTAGTGCGTGAAATAGACTTGACATAACTCAGGTGATCACGCGGAATTAGAAGGATGGCATTTTCTGAAACGCGCGGTGGAATAGGAGTATTTTGGGCAGTGGCAAATGGAAAAATAGTCTCGTCAGAAACTACGTCACGTGAAATATAAACCCGGGCTGTGGGCAAGTGAAGACACTTGTAGCCCTTGTGACGGAGTAGCCATCAAACACACATTGTTGAGATCGAAAGGCGAGTTTGTGAGCGTTGTATGGCCTGAGGTTGGGCCAACAGGCAGAACCAAAGGTGCGAAGGGAATTGTAGTCGGGTTTGGCATGGAATTGTTTTTCCATAGGGCTTATGCTTCCTATGACACGGCTAGGAAGGCGATTAATAAGATAACAGGCAAAGAGGTGTGCCTCATCCCAGAACCGCAAAGGCATAGGTGCATGTGATAAGAGAGAAAGACCCATGTCAACAATGTGACGGTGTTTTCGCTCGGCAGAACCATTTGTTGGTGTGTGTGTGGGCAAGATACGTGATGTGTGATGCCAAGTTGACGGAAAAAAGTATTGCTAAGTTTCTCGTATTCCCCACCCCAGTCAGATTGAACGCATATGAGTTTGCGAGATAGTAAACGTTCAACATGGGCAAGAAAATCTCGAAAAACATCAAACACATCACATTTTTGTTTAAGAAGATAGATCCACAGAAATTTACTATAATCATCGATAAATGAAACATAGTACTGAAACCCGCCAGAGGAAGTCTTGGCAGGTCCCCACAAATATGAGAAAACAAGTTTAATGGAAACGAGGAAACACTTGAAGATCTAGGAAAAGGTAACTGATGTGCTTTGCCTTGTTGACAAGCATTACACACATGCGTCAAAGACCGACTAGAAGAGGACAATTTATTGGATGCCAAAACATGCTGAATGACTTGTGTGGATGGGTGGCCGAGCCTAGCATGCCAATCTTCAGCATAGAGCCGAACCAAAGGTAGAGCACGAAAGGGTGAGGGCCGAATAGGGTAGAGTCCATTTTCACAGCTACCTTGAAGAAGGACCCTCTTGGTGATCAAATCCTTCATAAGAAAATGAGAAGGGTAATATTTTAGATAAGCATGATTATCAATGGCAAGACGATTAACAGAGAGAAGATTTTTATAGGCATCAGGAACATGTAAGATGTTGCGAAGTTTGAGGTTTGCAGAAGGAGTAGGAAGGATTTCATGACCACGATGAGCTATGTGCAAACCTGAGCCGTAGGTGGTATGAATGCAGTCCCGCCCCAGGTACTTCTCCTTTATTGTGAGGCGATCCAGATCCGAGGTGATGTGGTCGGACGCCCCCATGTCAGTGAACCAGGTCAGGTCACCGAGGATAGACGGCGGAGAGGCAGCCGCCAGGCCTGCCATCTTGGAGTGTTGGGGTTGAAAAGCATGATTATAACGCTGCCCACATTCCCAAGCATAGTGCCCGGAGCCACGGCAGAGTTGGCATTGGACGCGGGTGTCAGCACCACCCCCATAGTCACCACGGTCACCACCACCGCGGTTGCCGCTGTAGTCACCCTGCTGTCGATTGCCGCCGCGGTCACCGCGATTGCCACCGCGGTTGTTGTTGCCTTAGTCATCACGGTCACCTTGATTACCACGGCCCTTGCCACGATAATTGCCACGGTTGCCACCGCGGTTGTTGTTGTTGTCGTTCTTGTCGCGGGTGACATAGTTGACAGAAGAGCCGCCGACGTGAAGATGAAGGTGAGCAGCGTGATACTCGCGGTGACGCTCGAAGGAGAGGGCGTGGGAGTAGAGCTCCCCCAGAGTCATCTCATCGATCCGGGTAGTGACAACAGTAATGAGGGGCTCATAGTCGCTGTCCAGACCGGTGACAGCGGTCATGATGTCGTCGTCCCGCATGGGACGCCCAACAGCCGCCAGCTGATCGGCGTAGGAGCGGATCTTGGCGAAGTAATCCACCATGGAGAGTTTGTCCTTGTGGAAGTTGGCCATGTCGAGCTTGATCTACACAACACTAGCATGGCAGTGGGCAGGATACATCTCCTCAAGGTGCGCCCAGATGGCGCGAGAGGTGTCAAAGCGAATAACCTGCTGGAGGACATCGTCCGTGAGAGAGGAGAGCAGGTAGATAAGGACAATCTGTTCCTGACGGTAACAGACAGCATACTCGGGATTGAGCGCATGTTCCCCTTGTCATCGGGTGGAAGGAGCCGAGGAGGAGTGGAAGAGGTGCCATCGATGTAGCCGGTGACATTGCTGATGCGGAGAGGAGGAAGAATCTGTACTTTCCACAAGAGGTAGATGGAGGTGGTGTGTTTGGCCGTGATGAGATCGGGAGAGGGAGGTGGAACGGAAGAGGTGGAGGGCGCCGAGAGAGAAGCCGTCAGAGCAAGGGAGGTCATGGCCGAGGAAGTCATGGCGCCAGCAGAAGGAGAACCCATCAAGCAGCTATGCGAGAGGGCCTGATACCATGTGAAACTAGAAGATGTAGATTAGATTGGCTCACCAAGAACGGCGGCCTAGAGCTCATATATATACTCAGCCAACTAAGGCTATGGTGGTGCTGGATATACATCAAGATTGTTACAAGGGATATGATAAACCCTAGATACTAACAACTATCTTATCCTAACAATATTCGGTTTAACATAGCTTTTAACACCAAAGTAACCATTTACCCCACTAGTGTAATTGAGTATTTTTTTAAAAAACTTGATAGGCTCCTAACGAAGGATACATGCTATTAGGCGTCGGTGGGAAAATGCCAAATATTCATGAAACTGATGGAGGACGTACAGATCATTACTCATTGATTCATTGGTCGGGTTTGTTTCGATAGACATACTGTTTTGCAAAGTACAAGAACACGACCACCTCTAAAGCGCCGAGGCCAGCCAGGATCCAGTAGAAGTAATCAAGGTGCGCACGGTTGAGGTTGTCGGAGAACCAGCTGTCTCTCCCGCCCCTAGTCGTGGCCCAGTCGATCGCCCACACGAGCATGCCGCTGGCGTAGCTCCCCGCGCCGAAGATGCCCAGGCACAGGGCCAGCCCCACGCTGCGGAGCGCGTCAGGCACCTGGTTGTAGAAGAACTCCTCCAGCCCGATGTAGCTGAACACCTCCGCGAGGCAGATAAGGACGTACTGCGGCACCAGCCAGCATAGGCTCATTGGCACCGCCACGTCCGGCTGGTCGAGCAGGCCCGCGTCCTTGGTCACGCGGAGGCGCTTGGTTTCCACGAGCGCCGCGACGACCATGTTGATGCAGGTCGTGACCATCCCGGCGCCGATGCGCTGGAGCATGGTGATTCCACCGGGGTGCCCGGTGAGGTGCCTCACAAAGGGTACAATGGCACGGTCGTAGATAGGGACCAGGACGATGAAGGTGAAGCTGATGCAGCACTGCAGCGCCGCGGGTGGCACGACGAGGCCCGCCGCCCCGCCTAGACGCCGGTCCATCGTGCTGCCCTGCTTGGTGAACAGGGTAGTGATCTGCGAGATGCACGCCGCAAACACTATGCTTGACACCCAGATAGGAAGCAGCTTAACGAGGAATCCGTCCTGATTTGTCTCCAAAAGCCTGCACAAGCAGAAACATCCGTCATTTCTCAATGTGATGCCATCTCCCACTCAATAAGTCAATTTGCACTCGTGCGTGCTCACCGTTGGGTGTCAATGGTGGCACCAGTTCGAGAAAAGACGAACTTCTCGGTGAGCCGCCCAAAGGAACTGCCATCTACCGGCTGCTCTACCCGGTACGTCCCTTGCCGAGCAAGAAGACAGTGAGGTACACCACCATGATGGCCCAACACGCACCAAACCCTACGGTCCAGCTGACATTCTCTTCCACGTAGGTGACCGCGGTCGCCGCGATGGCATAGCCCCACGAGATAGAGAAGTGGAACCAGTTGAAGTAGGAGCTCCGGGACGCGCCCACGCTGGAATTGAACTGGTCTGCACCCATGGCCTCCGAGCACGGCTTGTGGAAACCCTGCGCTAGCGCTAGCAGGTAGAGTGCGGTGTAGAAGAAGCCGAGCTGAGCAGGTGACGCTGATGTCGAGGGCGGTGGCGAGCAGGTGGTAGTTGTGCCATGGCAGTCCACGGGACGAAGTTGTCGCGTTTGCAGCATGGATGAGACCGTCAGCATTCCCAGGCTCTGCTCATCATCAACAAAGTAACGGGATGTCAAATGTTTTTTTAGAAAAAAAATACATCTGGGTGATGCATGCAGCCATTTTATTAATTACTCACAAAGACTTCACAAATTAATACTCCCTCCATTCTAAAATAAAGTACATCCTCGGTTCCCGTGCTTCAACTTTGACCATAAATTTAATCAACGAGATCGACTGCGGCGGGAACAAAAGTTATACCAATGAATTCGTATTCAAAAGAAGTTTTCAATTATATATTTTTTGCTCGCGTCACAGTCGGTCTCGTTGGTTAAATTTATGGTCAAAGTTGAACCTCGAGAAGCGCGGGCGCAGTATATTTTGGAACTGAAGCCACCATCTTGTCAATATCTGTCGCTACACCTATCCGCTTGATGAAGGGTTACCGAATGTCCGAGCCGAATACCAAACAGACATCACATCAAAGCCTAACATCTAAAGCCGGATGTCCTAGTCAAGCCAATGTCAGGACAGTCACACATCGGTCCGACGCACTCTCACAGGCCGCTGTCATCATCTTCCACCGATCTATCTCTGGAGCAGGTACTGATGCACCAACCTTACTAAGCCTGCCGTCGACGCCACCACGGCGCCAGACAACGCCACCGTCTTGCACATATCCATCTTCACGCGCCCGTCGCCGAAACTCCGCGGCGCCATGCCGCCGGGATCCGCCGTCGGCCTTGCGGTAGATGTAACACCGCTCCTCCTCTTGTCCCCTCCAGCCAACACTTCCTTCAAAACGATGCCCCAGGAGGGAGAATGACACTGAAGGCGCCGTCATCGTCCGATCCGGTAGGCCCAGATCTAGGGTTTCCCCCGGAACATCTCGATCGAGTTGACGTGACCTGCAACAACGATGCCCCGAGAAGGAAACAACGCCAGAGACGCCGCCATCGTCCGCCAAGACCGTAGTCAGGCGCGGTTTTCACTTGAAGCCACGTCGTCCGATCTCGCGGGTGGCTGGAACCGGGCGGAGCTTCGCCATGAAGACGTATGCCGCCACCGGTTCTCCGGTGGAGATCCTCCATCCCCTCACCGGAGCCCTCATCGCGTCGTTGACCATCCACATGAAGAGTTGACGACGAATCTGGGTGAAGATTCGCGGCCGCCACCATGCTCACGATCGCCGGAGAGCTCGGATCCCGCGGATCATGGAGGGTAGCACGTCCGCCGCCCTGGCCACTGCATGCAACTCCCTCCCGGCCACGGCCCGGCCGCACCAGGAGATTGCCCCCGCGTCCAGATCCCGGTTCCTTCGGTGATGGGCCCACCGCCACCGCTGCCTACGCCGGCGACAACAGCGGATGGGGAAGCAGCGGCGCGAGCGTTCGCCCCGTCAAATGTGCACACGAAAATGTTGCAAATGTGTGTATCGTCATTAACATGTGGGACCCATGTCCAACTCAGCTTACTGCACACAAGCACGCCACGTCAGTCCGACCGATGGGCCCAACTTGTTTTTTTTTGAAACAAGGCAAAAGATTTGCCATTTTCATTGATTAAGGAGAAGAGAGTTGCCCGGTTAATTAGAGGAAAACCGGGCGAAAACCTAGATACAGACCCCATAAGGGGCACACACGGATGACCTGGCCACAACAACGCCAAACAGTCGACCCCAACGTCGAGGACATGGCAGCTCTGATTTTGCTGACGAGCATCACAGGAGAAAGTTGCAAGCCTCGCACCGACCTAGACCAATGCAACACCCTGAGAGCGCCGCACGCTGAAAACCGCCCTCATGGAGTCATCGTTGCCGCAGCGGCCTCGCCTCCCGCAACTCCGACTTCTCTGTCACAGCCAGAAACCAGCATGGGCACACCCATTGGCGCACCGGACCTTCGACATCAAAAGGACAAGCCGCGACTCAGGCTCTGCTCGCCATCATCATCGTTGCCACATGCTTCGCAACGCCACACCAACCTCACCGCCGGCCGGGCACCTGCCGACCGCGATGTCGTGCACGTCCAGCCTGCAGGAAGCACAAAAGGGACCAAGATCTCCAAGATAGCGCCCTCAAGAGGGAAAACGACGTTGAGACGACGCCGCCGCCTGATCCAACCAGGATCCTGACTTTCGCTCGGAGATCTTGACCCGAGAGATGAGGATGCACAACTCACCACGACGGCGCCTCCAAGGAAGAAAGCGACGCCCACGAGCGCCGCCGCCGCCGGCCAGCTAGCACCGGCCAAGCTTTCGCCCGGATCAGCAACACCACCACTCCCACGCGGTCGACCGACGCCAACCAGCACCTCCACTGACTCGCACACCCCCTCCACAGCAACCGCGCCATCGCCACGCAGGGACCACCACCATGCCTCGCTGCCGAGCCAATCGAGCTGCCCAGACATGAGACGAGCCTCCCTCCACCAAGCACACCGCGGCCGCCGCGTCGCCCGCGCGAACTCCACGGCCGCCGACACATCAACCACCGTCCCGGGGCCGCCGCCCCGGAGTCCAACATCGCCACGCCAGGCCCGGGGATAGGAGGTCGCCCCGCCGTGTCGCAGCCACCGCACCACGCAGTCACCGCATCGTAGCAGGAAACCACCACTGGCAGGCCGAATCCGACCACGCCCGGCCAGATCCGGCCGCAGCCAGCCCTCCCGTGGACCACCAATACTCCACCGAGGCTCCCGCGCCACCACGCCGAGCGGAGCCGAAGACCATGACGGGGAGCAACCTTGGGCTGCAGGGGCCAGCCCGGAGCAGCGGAGCAGCGCCGCCCCCGCTCTCGAAGACAACGACCGAGAGGTCCCGCCGCCGCTGCACCGCCAGGGCTTTGCCCGGCGACGCCTCCGGCGGCGGCGAGAGGAGAAGGAGGCGCAGGGGGGCCTGCTCGAGCTTGCAGGGGCGCTCCGGTGCGGCCCGGCGCGGCCGCACGGGAGCGGGACAGGGAGAGGGGAAGGGCCCGACTCAAACTCCGCGGGGAGAGAGAGCCGGTGAAGACGGCGCCGGGCTTCGGGATGGATGGAGAGAGGACGCCGAGAGGGTCCCGGATCTGTGCTTGGCTGGGCCGGAGGTGGCCGGAGGAGGGTGTTAGACTGTATTTACATGTGTATATTGTAACGTTGTATACCACCTCATTATATATATATATGTGATAGGCCACCCCTAGAGGGTTGTGCCGGTTCCCCTCAAAGCCTATTGTCTTACATGGTATCACGCTAGGTTACGTCCGCTTCCGCCTAAAAACCCTAAACCGCCGCCGCGCCCGCCGTCGCCGTCGCCCGACTGCTATGACGTCCGCCGCTGCGTCCGGCTCCACCGCCACCGGTTTTCTGCCGGCCTCCCTCGCGGCACTTCTCTTGAGGCCGCTGGATGCCGCCTCCCTTCAGGCGCCGATCGGGACACGGAGCGTCGGCTCCCTCTTCGCGCTCCCGCCGGCTGCTACTTCGCCCGGGCAGGCGCTTGTGGCCCACACCGCCGCCGCCCCGTCAACCGCGGCTGTCGCGCCCTCGGCCACTGCGCCGCTGGTGGGAGAGGACGTCGCGCTGGCAGGCTTCGCGGCGTCAACCGCGGCCATCGCGCCCTCTGTCACCGCGCCGGCTGCCCCTCTGACTGTCTCCACGGTGGTCTCACCTCAGCCAGTCTCCTCGATGGGATCGCAGCCGCCGCCGCCGTTTCACTTCGGCCATCTCATCACCATCAAGTTGTCGTCGGACAATTACATCTTCTGGCGCGCGCAGGTTCTTCCGCTTCTTGGGAGTCACTATCTGCTTGGCTATGTCGACGGCTCTCTCCCTTGCCCTCCTGCGCTGGTTGACAGCGTGCACGGTCCGGTCTATAATCCGGCTCACCGTGTCTGGACAGGGCAGGATCAGGCGAACCTCTCCTCCATCCAGGGGTCGCTCTCTCCGGCCGTTGCTGGGCTTGTTGTCTTCGCCAAGACGTCCCACGAGGCATGGACTATTCTTGAGCGCTCGTTTGCGGCACAGTCGCAGGCTCGTGTATCTGGGCTCCGTCGCCAACTTGGGGAGTGTCAGAAGCTTGACTCCACCGCCACTGAGTTCTACAACAAAGTCAAGAGTCTCGCCGACACGCTGGCCTCCATTGGACAGCCCCTCACCGACTCCGAGTTCAACTCGTTTATTGTCAATGGTCTTGATGAGGAGTATGACGCCCTAGTCGAGATCATCAATGAGAGAGGCAACTCCACGCCCATGCCAGCACACGAGGTCTTTTCACGCCTCCTGCTTACTGAGCAACGAGTCGAGACGCGCCGATCCAGGGGTAACAGCGCCCTCTCGGCAAACGCCGCCACCAAGGGTGGTCGCTCCTCTGCTTCATCCAGGGCTCCTTCGGGGCAGTCACCACCACCCGCCTCGGCCCCTCCTCCTACTGCGACGCTACCAGGGGCCGGCGGTCCACGTGTGTGCCAGCTTTGTGGTCGCGATGGGCACTGGGCCTCGAAGTGTCACAAGCGCTTCCAGCGGGGTTTTCTTGGTCTCGGCAATGACGGGAAGGATACACGCAACTTTGCTCGTCAGGTCGCCATGGCTGATCGTCCGCCGCCGCAGAAGCCACAGGGACACACTCAGTCCTACTCCATTGATCCCCACTGGTACATGGACTCTGGGGCGACAGAGCACCTGACCAGTGAGATGGGGAAGCTTCACACTCGTGAACCCTACCATGGCTCCGACAAGATCCACACCGCCAATGGAGCAGGTATGCACATCTCTCATATTGGTCAAGCATCACTTCTCACTAGACATGCCAATAGGAGTCTTCAACTTCGCAATGTTCTTCGAGTTCCATCTGTGACACGTAATGTTCTTTCAGTTCCTAAACTCACTCGTGATAATAATGTCCTTTGTGAATTTCATCCTTTTGATCTTTTTATTAAGGATCGGGGCACGAGGGACATTCTTCTTAGTGGGCGGCTCTGCCAAGGTCTCTATCGTCTGGAGCATCCTGGCGTCGCTCGCGTCTTCAGTGGAGTTCGGGTATCTCCATCACAGTGGCATGCTCGTCTTGGTCACCCGGCCACACCTATTGTCCGGCATGTTTTGCGTCGTCATGAGCTTCCTAGTGTGTCTAGTAATAAAGATGTAGCAGTGTGTGATGCTTGTCAGCAGGGGAAGAGTCATCAACTTCCTTTTTCGGAGTCCAGTCGTGAGGTGAAACATCCTTTAGAACTTGTGTTTTCAGATGTATGGGGTCCTGCTCAGACTTCTGTTAGTGGTCATAATTACTATATCATTTTTGTTGATGCTTACAGCCGCTTTACCTGGCTTTATCTTATCAAACGTAAATCTGATGTGTTTGACATTTTTGTTCAGTTCCAAAAACATGTTGAACGCCTTCTCAAGCACAAAATTGTTCATGTTCAGTCGGACTGGGGTGGCGAGTATCGCAACCTCAACTCCTTCTTTCAGTCGCTTGGGATCACTCACCGTTTAGCATGTCCACATACACATCAGCAGAATGGTTCAGTAGAACGTAAGCATCGTCACATTGTTGAAGCTGGTCTGACTCTTTTGGCCCATGCATCTGTTCTGTTTCGTTTTTGGGGTGATGCTTTCACCACTGCATGTTTTCTCATCAATCGTACTCCCACTCGTGTTTTGAATATGAAGACTCCCATTGAAGTTCTCCTTAATGAACAACCGGACTACACCTTTCTCAAGGTGTTTGGGTGTGCTTGCTGGCCCCATCTCCGTCCATATAACAAGCGTAAGCTCGAGTTTCGTTCCAAGAAGTGTGTTTTTCTTGGTTATAGCTCTCTTCATAAAGGATACAAATGTCTTCATGTGCCCACTAATCGTGTCTACATCTCTCGGGATGTTGTGTTTGATGAGCATGTTTTTCCCTTTGCCAAACTCCCTGTGTCCACTACCGAGCCACCTGTCATGCATTCATCCTCTGTTGCTTCTGACCAATTTGATGATGTTGCATATTCTCCTCTATTGTTGCCTAACCATGGTGCAGGCACTGGTCGTGGGGCTCGTTTGGAGATTCTGGAAGTGCCATCTTCCTCTTTGTCTCCATCGCCTTCATCCTCGGCACCTTCTGTTGTGCATGAGGAGCACATGGCGCCCCTGCATGGCCTCGGTTTCCGTGCTCATGCACGGCCGATCGACGTCCTGGCCCGGTCGCCTCTGGCTTCTGGGCTGCCTTCGCCATCGTCGCGCCCTGCAACCCCGCCGACTGGGCCGGCCTCCTCGGTCCCCGTCTCGCCCAGGGCATCGGGGCAGTCATCACCAGGCCTGGCCTCGCCCGCCCCTGCCTCGCCCAGGGTGTCTGGGCCCTTCTCATCAGGGCCGGCCTCGCCTGCTCTCGCCTCGCCAAGGCCGTCTGGGCCGGTGTCACCGGAGCTGGCCTCGCCCACTCTCGGTTCGCCCATGGCCTCTGAGCCCCTGTCGTCGGGCCAGTCTTCGCCATGCAGCCCGGAGTCGTCTGTCCCGAGCTCGCCTGAGGTGATTCCTGCATCTCCGGCGACCGTCACGTCTCCGTCACCTTCGCCTCCGCCGGCTCCTGCTGCTGCTCTACGTCCACATACGCGCAGTCGGAGTGGCATTTTTCAGCCTAAGCAACGTCACGATGGCACAGTTGCTTGGTTAGCGGTGTGCATGTCTGCTGCTCTCGCAGATCCATCCTCTGAGCCACGCACGTATCAAGCTGCTATGCGCATTCCTCATTGGAGAGAGGCCATGGAGCAGGAGTATCAAGCGCTTCTTCGCAATCAGACATGGACTCTTGTTCCTCCACAATCACGGGTAAATGTCATTGATTCCAAATGGGGTTTCAAAGTGAAGAGGCATTCTGATGGGTCCATTGAGCGCTATAAGGCTCGTCTGGTTGCTCGTGGTTTTCGACAGCATTTTGGACTTGACTATGAAGACACCTTCAGTCCAGTGGTCAAGCCTACTACCATCAGACTTCTTCTCTCTCTGGCTGTTACTCGAGGTTGGTTTCTTCGTCAGCTTGATGTTCAAAATGCTTTTCTTCATGGTGTCTTGGCGGAGGAGGTTTACATGCGCCAGCCTCCGGGTTTCTCTGATCCGGATCGCCCTGATCATCTCTGTCGTCTGTCCAAGGCAATTTATGGTCTGAAGCAGGCTCCTCGTGCTTGGCATGCTCGTCTTGCAATGGCTCTTCGTGCTCATGGTTTTGCATCATCAACTGCTGACTCCTCATTATTTCTTCTTCAAAGGCCTGAGGTTACTATGTACTTGTTGGTCTATGTAGATGATATCATTTTGGTCAGCTCCTCTCAGTCGGCTGCTACTGCGCTTGTTCGCTCACTTGGTGCTGATTTTGCGGTCAAGGACCTTGGGAAGCTTCATTACTTTCTTGGTGTGGAGGTTACTTCTCGTGCTGCTGGCCTTGTTATGACGCAGAAGAAGTACTCTCTGGATTTGTTGCAGCGAGCTGGGATGCTTAAGTGCAAACCGACGACTACACCCATGTCTACCACTGATAAGCTCAATGCTGTTGATGGTGTGCTTCTTTCTTCTTCTGATGCGACAGAGTACAAGAGTATTGTTGGTGGGCTCCAGTACTTGACGATCACGCGACCAGACATTTCCTATGCTGTTAACCGAGTCTGCCAGTATCTGCAGTCACCCCGTGACACTCATTGGTCTGCTGTTAAGCGGATTTTGCGCTATATTCGTTTCACGGTGGCTCATGGTTTGCATATTCGGCCGTCTGACTCTGGTTGTCTTTCAGCATATTCTGATGCAGACTGGGCTGGCAATCCGGATGACAGGCGATCCACGGGGGGTTATGCTGTCTTCTTTGGCTCTAACCTGATTGCCTGGAGTGCTCGGAAACAGGCTACTGTCTCGTGTAGCAGTACTGAGGCTGAGTATAAGGCTGTGGCCAATGCCACATCAGAGATCATCTGGGTACAGTCCTTGCTTCAGGAGTTAAGTATACCCCAATCACAGCCTCCTGTTCTTTGGTGTGATAACATCGGTGCTACATACCTTTCTGCAAATCCGGTATTCCATGCCCGAACGAAACACATTGAAGTTGACTATCACTTTGTGCGTGAACGTGTCTCTCAGAAGCAACTACAGATCAAGTTTATTTCTTCCAAGGATCAACTTGCTGACATCTTCACCAAGCCATTGCCTTTGCCACAGTTTGAGACTTGCAGGCGCAATCTTACCTTTCTAGATTCATTAGAAAGTGGCTAAGATTGAGGGAGGGTGTTAGACTGTATTTACATGTGTATATTGTAACGTTGTATACCACCTCATTATATATATATGTGATAGGCCACCCCTAGAGGGTTGTGCCGGTTCCCCCCAAAGCCTATTGTCTTACAGAGGGAGATCAGCCGGCGGCGGCGGCGGTCCTGCACGAGCGCGAGCGCGAGCGCGAGAGCTACCTAGCGCGAGGCGGCGTGAGCACTTTGAGCCCTACTAATTAACAGTGGCCCCTATGGGCCCAACTTGTCATTTTGCTATTTTCGCGTGTTTATCGAACAATCGGTGCTTTGCGTTAGTCGTTAGGCATAGAGTTGGTGGTTCCTCATGCCCAACCTCAGAAATTGTATCGACCTGTTAACCTAGCTCCAACATGATGGTTTTGGCATAAATAACTCGACATCGCACTACTTGCGCTGGTGCTGGTGGCAGTGGACTGAGACGTCAAAGGTCGAACTGATGTATTTAGTGTTACTAGAACTTGTCCTATTTTTTCTGTCGGGCTACTATTGGTCTCAGATTGACTAGCAGCCTCGTCACATGGATGGCTGCTGATCTGTCCATCCCCTTCCGATTGCACAGGTCTGGATTCTGAAATCTCAAGGAGATCATCGATCCAGATTTTTGTTGTTGTTATATCATTGTATGTATGACGCGCCAGTGAATCAATTCCGTGACGGGGATTGAACCAGACCTCGCCGGAATCAAATTCATAGCCACCTCCACCACACAACTATCTACCGCGCATTGGGCATGGAATCAAATTCATAGCCACCTCCACCACACAACTATCTACCGCACATTGGGAATGGAATCAAGGCACGACACGCATACGATGCTCGGAACAGAGGAGGGGGCGAAGTTTGTGCTAGTACTGACCAGCAGGTAGAGCACGCCGGCGATCAGGACCGCTCGGTACCGCCCGAGGCGCGAGTCGGCGGCTACCGCACCGACGAGCGGCAGCACCAGCACGGTCCCGGACCAGGCGTTCACGACGGCGGCGCCGGCCGCGGTTGACATGCCCAGCAGGCCGGTCAGGTACGTGATCAGGTTGCCCCCCACGCCGATGAACCCGATGCGCTCCAAGAAGCCGACGACTGCACGCACGGCGCAGACTGTCAGCGTCCAAGAGGAGCGCTAAGAGGAGGTTCAAACAAAGGTCCGGCCCAAGAGGCAGCCTCGCTTGCCCGCGCAGCTGGCTGGGCCTGAGTGGGCCTGAGCCACGGCAATACTTATACCTGTATCCAGGATGATTCGAGTTGGCGATGGCATAACGGCTAGCGGTAGCGTGTGGTGTGTGTGTGCTCCTGCGTGAGCCAAACCTTATCCCCCCTGTAATCCCTCCTCTGCAATTCGAATTCCATGGCAATGGCCTAAACACAAACCCTAGACCTCACAATCTGGTATCAGAGCCGTCCCTAGTCCTGGAGTTTCCAGTCCACCACCACCACACACGATTCGCCGACCGCCGCCGCGCCGAGGCCATGGAGAGAATTCCGCCGGAGACCAAGGCCATCTACGAACTCCTCCGGGCTGACTTCGACGCAGCCTTCTCCAAGAGCTTGGCGGAGCGCAGTGAGGAGATGTCCGCCGCCCTCGCCAAGCTCGACAGCAAGCTGAACCAGCTCTCGGGCCGCATCGACGATGTCAAGCTCACCATCGGTGTCGATCTCGACGAACTCCACGGAGAGATTGGGGTGGACCGAAGCACCACGGCGTGCCATACCACCCCTTCGTCACCGCAAGGAACAACAGTGTCGCCCAAGGCCGTGCCGAGCAGCGGATCGGGAGGATCCGAGAATTTCCACGGCGAAGCAGATCACCGAGGAACAATTCCGAAGTATGTGCCCCCTCCCGCCCGAGGTATGCAGTCAGAACCCAACCCGTTGAGGCAAATCATTCAGGCCCCGGAATTTTTTCGTCCGCTCCAGTCTGATGCTGTGGGATTTGGCCCTCGAATTGAGCTGCCATGTTTCGATGGATCCAATCCCAAGCTCTGGCAATCGTGCTGCGAAGATTATTTCAGATTGTGGAACACTCCTCAGAATCAATGGGTGTTGTTTACATCTGCGTAGTTCGAAGGCACAGCTGCACGCTGGCTAGAACCAATCCAGCGTCGTGCCCCTCATGTCAATTGGACTGAATTCTACAATCTTCTGCACTCCAGGTTTGGTAGAAACAAGCACCAGAACCTATTGCGCCAGATGTTCAACATCAGACAGACTAGTTTGGTTGAGGAATATGTCGAGCGATTCGCCGAATTATATGATCAGTTGACTGCCTATGAGACTAATCCAAATATTGTGCATTACGTCACCAGATTCATGGAAGGATTAACTCCATCAGTTCGTTTGTTGGTTGGGATTCAGCAACCTAAAGACCTCGATTCAGCATATGCACTAGCCTTGCTGTCAGAAGAATTGGGTGAACATACAACATACCAGAACAATGCAAACCATGGGAGTAAACGCCAGAATTACCCTAGCTCTCAATCTTCAGTAAGCAAGATACTGGAGGACAAGAAATCAACAGATCAAGCTCGTACTGGTCCAACTGAAGATAGATGGGCTGCTCTGCGTGCTTACAGAAAATCTAAGGGGAGCGATGGGCTCGTGACCATCATTGCAAGCAAGAGATTCAGTTGCATGTGGTACAAGAAATGCTGGATTATGTTCAGAACATGCCTTCCGATGTGAGTGACTCTGAAGACACATCTGTTGGTGAAGCCAATGCTATCTGTTTGTCTGCAGCTACTTTGGGAGATAACTCAGATCCAACAGTGTCAACCATGAAATTGAAGGTGTACTTGCAAGGACAGCCGTTAGTATTTCTGGTCGATTCAGGCAGCACATATTCATTTCTTGATTGCACAGTAGCAACTTCAATGCAAGGCATAACTTCTATGCCAGTTTACCTGGTTAAAAGTGGCTAATGGCAGTACAGTTCCATGCTCTCAACAGTTATTGAATGGCAAGTGGTCTTGTGCTGGTCATGAATTTGTCAGTAACTTCAGAGTTTTTCCCTTGGGATCTTACCATGGTATTCTGGGTTTAGATTGGCTGGCTACTCACAGTCCAATGCAGGTCGACTGGGCTGCTCATTGGCTATCCTTCCAATATTAAAACCAGCAAGTCACACTATTGGGTCAAGATGATGTGCCTCAGGTCTATGCTTTGGTGGAACTGTCAGCCTTGCTAGTGACTGAAAATACAGCTGTATCTGAACTACCTCCTGAGATACAAGCACTCCTAACCAAGTATGATCTTGTACTTGAAGCTCCTTCTGGTTTTCCTCCAAGGAGAAAGTATGATCACAAAATTCCTTTAGTCCCTGGAGCTTAACCAGTGTCTAGTAGGCCTTATAGACTGCCTCCTGCTTTGAAAGATGAAATGGAAAAGCAAGTGAAAGAAATGTTAGATGCTAGAATTATAAGACCCGGCACTAGTGCCTTTTCTTCTCCAGTGATATTAGTGTAGAAGAAGGACAAAACATGGAGACATGTCTATGATTATAGGAAACTGAATGCTATCATAGTCAAGAGCAAGTATCCAATTCCTGTCATTCATGAGTTGTTGGATGAGTTAGCTGGGGCTTGTTGGTTTTCCAAACTGGATCATAGAGCAGGATACCATCAGATCAGACTAGCCCCAGGGGAAGAGCATAAAACAACATTTCAAACTCATTTGGGGCATTTTGAGTTTCTGGTATTATCTTTTGGCCTTACTGGGGGACCAAATACATTCAACTTTGCTTTGTATGATACATTGTCACCCTGTGTCAGGAAGTTTGTGTTGCTTTTCTTTGATGATATCCTAGTGTTCAGTGCTTCTTATGCACTGCACTTGCAGCACCTAGAGGAAGTGTTGAAGCTGTTGTTACAACATCAGTGGCAAGTAAAGCTGTCCAAATGTGCTTGTGCACAATCTCAAATTAGTTACTTTGGGCATGTTATTAGTGGCCAGGGAGTAGCTACTGATCCTTCAAAAATAACTACTGTCCAGAGTTGGCCAGTACCTGTGTCTGCTAAAGAAGTGAGAGGGTTTCTAGGTATTGCTGGTTATTACAGAAAGTTCATAGCTCACTATGGCGTGATTAGCAAACCACTCACTAATATTCTCAAGAAAGGAGTCCCATTCCATTGGACACACAATGAACAACAAGCTTTTGTGCTTCTGAAACAAGCTTTGACATCAACCCTAGTGCTGGCTCTACCTGGTTTCTCCAAGAAATTTATTGTGGAAACAGATGCCTGTGATGTAGGAATTGGGGCAGTACTTATGCAAGAAGGCCACTGTCGGTGTCAAAACCGGCGGATCTCGGGTAGGGGGTCCCGAACTGTGCGTCTAGGCGGATGGTAACAGGACACAAGGGACACGATGTTTTACCCAGGTTCAGGCCCTCTTGATGGAGGTAAAACCCTACGTCCTGCTTGATTGATATTGATATTGTGGATGTTTACAAGAGTGGATCTACCACGAGATCAAGGAGGCTAAACCCTAGAAGCTAGCCTATGGTATGATTGTAATGGTTGTTGTTGTGTCCTACGGACCAGAGCCATCCGGTTTATATAGACACCGGAGAGGGCTAGGGTTACATAGAGTCGGTCACAATGGTAGGAGATCTACATATCCGTATCGCCAAGCTTGCCTTCCACGCCAAGGAAAGTCCCATCTGGACACGGGACAAAGTCTTCAATCTTGTATCTTCATAGTCTTGGAGTCCGGTCGATGATGATAGTCCGGCCGATGATAGTTCGGTTGATGATGGTAGTCCGGCTATCCGGACACCCCCCAATCCAGGACTCCCTCAGTAGCCCCCGAACCAGGCTACAATGACGATAAGTCCAGCGTGTGTATAGTCTTCGGCGTTGCAAGGCGGATTCTCCTTCAAGTTCCATGTACCTGCCGAACAGTGTCCGGCTTCCTCATCAATGTTGCGTGTCTTGGCTTCCACGCCCAATAATGGTCTTCTTCCACGCATCGCGCGAATGCGAAAAGCCAGGGTGTCTTTTATGTTTTACCCCCTAGTTGTGCGAATAATCTGCCTATAAGAGAGGCAAGAATCCAGATCCAAATCACCATCTTCCTCCCGCGAATACTCATCGGAGCGCTTTCGACCAAGAATCCATTCCATCATGGACCGTCGACGCGGCTCCTCTTCTCGCGCTCCTAGTCCTTTGCCGGGAGATTGGAGGAGATGCTCTGTTTCGCACAACGAGCTGGTGAAGCTCCAAGCGGGGGGATATCTCCCTCCGGCCTTCATGGTTCCGGTTCGAGCCGGGCTGGCCACCTACAAAGGTGGGAAGCAGGCGGAGGCTACCCCAAGTCCCAACAAAGGGGAGCGGGTATGCTTCGTCCCCTATCTGATAAGGGGGCTCAGATTTCCTGTACGTCCATTCCTCTGCGGGCTGCTGGAGTTCTACGGACTCCAGCTTCATCACCTCACGCCCGCCTCAATCCTGCATATTGCGGGTTACTTAGCTCTTTGCGAGCTGTTCCTGGGCGTCGAGCCCCATTTCGCACTGTAGAAGAGGTTGTTCTGTCTTGTGCCCCGCTCTCACGAGGGGTCCATATATCAAGTGGGCGGCGCCGAAATATGGCGCATTGCCGGGACCGGATATCCATCCGGAACCCCTAAGAAGGCGTCCGAAGACTGGCCTTCCGAATGGTTTTATATAGAAGACGCTCCGCTGCCGGACCCTGTTCGGATCGGCCTCCCGGAGTTCAGCAATGCTCCTCTGAAGAAACGCCTTAGTTGGCGTCCGCAGAGCCCCCAACTGGAGGAAGACAAGAGCGTCCATCATTTGATGGGCCGAATAAGGTTACTGGCCCATTCCGGGTTGACCATGATTGGAGTCATGGCAACATGCATTATGCGGGGGTGCAGCCACTACAATACAGGGGCCACCCCATGTGGGATTTCAACGGGGAGGACGATGCCACCCGTCACGGACGCCAAGGGCCCGATTCGGTCGAAGACCTCGTGACGATCCTGACCGGCCTGTATAAGGGGGAGAAGGAGGATTTCCTTCGGACAAACCCGTTAAATGGGTTCTCCATGAATAATCCCTGGCCTTGGGTAAGCGAACATTCTGCGTGCCCGACCCATGCTTTTTGAAACTTAAGTTTCTTATCTTGTGTTCTTCTTTCGACGCAGGAGCTGCGCCGGATCGTGAAGGACATGCTAAGTCCAGCTCCGCAACCCGAGGATCCAGAGAGATCCTGGGATCCGGCCTCCGAAGTGGATCCGGACATAATGGTGGAGCTAATAGACGGGGTGTTCCACCAGCTCAGCATGGACAATGCTTTAGTTGCCATCACGGCCGACTATCCCGGACTATATCCGGCTTCCCAGGTGATTGCGACCGAAGTCCTGACACCGTCGTTTCTTCCTTGCTTATTTCTGACCACCGTATATGATGGCGTTGTGCAGGAGGCGCCCCTAGGGCGAGAAGCCGAGCCCGCGGTGGCTGACCAGCAAAGGTCAGTCCGGACCAGTAGGCGGAAGAGGAGCGCGGCGCGGATTGAAATGTCACCGCAAAGGTATAGCTCACAATTCGTTATTTAGAGCAACGTTCCTAGGAAGCGTTTGAGTGCTCATGACATTTATAGGAGGAAGAGCGCCCGCCGGACTGCGGGCGTAGAGATTGCCAATCCGGCCTCTACCAGCCAAGCTCCAGCTCCTGGTCCGGAGGGGGAGGCGAGCGCAAGGCACGAGCCGGATGCTCCTCCAACGGAGGATGCCAACAGACTGTCCGCCACCAAGTCTGAGGTGGAGAGTGCCATGAACCATAGGCGCCGCCGGACAGTATTTCGTGACGCGTGCTTCTCCCCTGAGGCGTTGGATGCCTTTAACGCAGGGGACGCGCACCTCCGTGCCGCTCAAGATGGTTTGACCAGAGCCACGGAGCAGTATGTAAAAGACATACGGGTAAGAGAATTTAATAGTTATATATGCCAGTAGCCCCCGAGACTTAAAATAGTTATATTAACTGATTTAAGGATCATATGAAACGCAGGGTCTTACCGAGAAGAATACCCAACTGTCTCAGGAGCTGCAAGAGTGTAAGGCTCAACTTGAGGCCGCACTCGCTGCCGCAGGAGGAAACACAGGGACCTCTCCTGGTAACACATTATTTAAAAAGATAAGTAGTGTTTGGCATGTGCGCAAGTCTGATAATGACGTTGCAGGTGCTGCCGGACAAGATCCGGACAGGCAAGAACTTCTGCGCCAGCTGAAGGCCGGCGAGAGGGTGCTGCATAAGGTGTAGCATGAAAGGAACAAGCTTCAGGATGCCCATGCCCGGCTTGGAGAAGATCTGAAAGGCATTCGGGCCGAGCTGTCTGGCTCCGTTAAGGAGAATCAGCGGCTTCGTCGCGGCATCTATAGTAAGTGCTTGAGCGAACTTCTTTGAAAAGAAGAGTTCGGCGAGGAAGTCAATTGACAAAATATGTCTGTAGGTATACTCACAGGTCGCCCTGCAGAGGAGATGCCCGTATCAACGGGTGATCAACTTCCCGAATTGTTGCAACTGATCGAACGAGTTCGGCAGGCAATGAGCGGCGTCATCCAGGCTTTATGGCCAGCCTTTTCCTTACCCGAGGGTCTCGGGGAGCTTGCGGAGAAGCTTCAGGGAGTGCGGCAGCGCTTCCATTTATGGAAGATTTTGGCCTGCCGCCAAGGTGCCAGGGAGGCCTGGGCCATGGTAAAGACGTGGTACAAGAAGGCGGATCCCAACCACATGGCGGAGGTCGGACCTGTGGGGCCCGATGGGAAGGAGATACTTGTAAGTTTAGTATACGGCCAAGTAGAGTTGGCCGCTAAGTTTTCCCAACAGGACTATAAATTAGACAGCCTGTTAGACGGGATTGAGGAAGAATACAGTCAGTCAATTTGACAATGTATTATAAAATGACATGTAAAATGCCTTCTAGCCGGATTGTAGATTGTTTGTCTTTGCCGACCTTTTCGCTTCGACCTCGGGACCCTAGAGTCCGGAGTGTGTCCGAATACCTTCTCGGTTATGAAACAACCGGGGTATGCATGGAGACCAGGCGTAAGGGTCATTAGTGCTTTATCAGACAAGTGCCCAACTAGTTATGTTATATTACATGGTTAGTAAGAAACATCTTCCAGGGAGAATAGTTCCGTTAAGGGTTCCTTTCCTCTGGGGGTGGCATGCCCTAAAGTGCATGTCCGGACTGCGAAAAAAGCAGAAAAACATCTGGGGGCAGATAAATAAGTAGGTAAAATCATCTTTCAAGTCATCGACCAAATATTCCCTTAAGAACGCTAGCTTTCAGCTTCACCTAGTCTGAGATACACATCCGGCTGACCCGGCAGTAACAATCGCAGAGGTGCTCCCTTTACCTCCTAGCCGAACAATCGGGAACGTAGGGGTAAGCACAGGAGCCAGGCAACCCAGCTTGGCCAAAACTTAAGTCATATCGATGCATATAATGGCGAATAAAAGGTACATGTGGAAGCTTGACACATGTGCTGGGCATAAAGCCCTTATAATTTAAGCATCTGGTAAAGAAGCCCCCAGGTATAATGAGTGCGGATGGCACATCAAGTGTGTGCGAACAATATGCAAGTAGGCCCTTAAGGGCTTTTTGATAGGAGATTAAGAGAAGAAAGAGAAATAAAAGACAGCTGAAGTATAAAAAATTTGAGCAGGGGAAGAGGACGAACTCTTAGTCCGGCGCTAGGCATAGAATCTTCGGAGGTGGGTTGCGTTCCATGGGTTCGGCTCGAGTCGGTTATCCGATGCATTTCGTAGATGGTACGCTCCGCCGGTCAGGACTTGATCGATAATGAAGGGCCCCTCCCATTTGGGCTTGAGCTTGTCCTTTTTCTTGTCCGGCAGGCGTAGAACTAGTTCGCCAACATTTTAAGTCTTGGCCCGTACTTCTCTGCTTTGATATCTTCGAGCCTGTTGCTGATAGAATGTGGAACGAGCTTTGGCGACGTCGCGTTCTTCCTCCAATGCGTCCAAGCTGTCCTGCCGATCCAGCTCGGCTTCTCTTTCTTCATACATGCGCACTCGAGGTGAGTCATGAATAATGTCGCAGGGCAGAACTGCCTCTGCGCCGTACACCATAAAAAATGGTGTGAATCCGGTAGTACGGTTGGGCGTTGTCCGCAGCCCCCAGAGTACGGAGTCGAGCTCCTCTACCTAGTGCGTGTCTGATTTCGTAAGGGACCGCACTAATCTGGGTTTAATGCCGCTCATTATTAGACCATTTGCTCGTTCCACTTGACCGTTGGTTTGAGGATGATAGACTGAAGCGTAATCGAGCTTAATGCCCATATTTTTGCACCATGATTTAACCTCGTCGGCCGTAAAATTTGTGCCGTTATCGGTGATGATGCTGTGGGGGACACCGTAATGGTGTACTACTCCGGATATGAAGTCTATCACTGGTCCGGACTCTGCCGTTTTAACTGGCTTGGCCTCTATCCATTTGGTGAATTTATCCACCATGACCAATAGGTATCGTTGCTTGTGGGTTCCCCCTTTAAGTGGTCCAACCATGTCAAGCCCCCAGACCGCGAACGGCCAGGTAATGGGTATAGTTTTGAGGGCGGTGGCTGGCATATGGCTCTGATTGGCAAAGAGCTGACAGCCGACGCATCTTTGGACTAAGTCCTGAGCATCTTCCCGGGCGGTTGGCCAATAAAATCCTGTACGGAATGCCTTTCCTACAATAGCCCGAGCTGCAGCGTGGTGTCCGCCTAGTCCGGCGTGAATTTCAGCCAGGAGGTCTCGCCCTTCTTCTTCGGAGATACACCTTTGAAGGACTCCGGTTGTGTTTTTTTTATAAAGTTCTCCCTTGTGGACCTTGTAGGCTTTAGATCGCCGAACTATGTAGCGGGCCTCATTTTGGTCTTCGGGAAGTTCCTGCCTAAGTAAGTAGGCTAGGAATGGTTTTGTCCACGGGGCGATTACGACCATTATGTCGTGGGCTGAAGGTGTTATTTTAGCGGCGGAATCGCCGTTTATGTCAAATTGCTCTGTGTCGGTTTGTGTGGCTGCTTCCGGTTTGTTATTTCCGGACTCCTCTTCCCATAGTATGGATGGCTTGAACAGCCGTTCCAGGAAGATGTTTGGAGGGACAGCGTCACGTTTTGCGTCGATGCGTGCCAATACGTCGGTCGCTTGGTTATTATCCCTGGCTACGTGATGGAATTCGAGTCCGTCGAACCGAGCTGACATTTTTAGGACAGCGTTGTGATATGCTGCCATTTTCGGATCCTTGGCATCAAAGTCTCCATTTATTTGGGATATTGCGAGGTTTGAATCCCCGCGCACCTCTAGGCGTTGAATGCCCATGGAGATTGCCATCCGGAGACCGTGTAAAAGGGCCTCTTATTCGGCTGCGTTGTTGGAGTCCGTGTACATTATTTGAAGTACGTATTGGACTGTGTCACCGGTCGGGGACGTCAATACGACGCCAGCCCCCAGTCCGGCCATCATTTTAGAGCCGTCGAAGTGCATAATCCAATTGGAGTATGCGCCGTACTCTTTAGGGAGTTCGGCTTCGGTCCATTCAGCGACAAAGTCAGCCAAAACTTGTGACTTTATAGCTCGCCGAGGTTTGTAAGTTATATCGAATGGTAAGAGCTCAACGGCCCATTTTGCAATCCTGCCCGTTGCGTCGCGGTTGTTTATAATGTCGTTAAGTGGTACTTCGGAGGCCACTGTTATCAAACACTCTTGAAAGTAGTGTCGGAGCTTCCGGGATGCCATGAACACCGCATACACTATCTTCTGATAGTGCGGGTAACGGGACTTGCAGGGAGTTAACACAGTGGATACGTAGTACACCGGTTTTTGAAGTGGGAATTTATGCTCTTCTGTCTCTCGTTCGACGACGGGTACCGCGCTTACAACTTGATGTGTTGCTGCGATGTATAACAACATTGGTTCGCCCAGGTTGGGCGCAGCCAGGACCGGATTCGTTGCCAATATGGCCTTTATTTCTTCGAGTCCGGCGGTGGCAGCATCCGTCCACTCGAAGTGTTCGGTGTGCCTGAGGAGGCGATATAGGGGCAATGCCTTTTCTCCTAAGCGGGAGATAAAGCGGCTAAGGGCCGCCACGCATCCAGTCAATTTCTGGATCTGTTTTAGGTTTTTTGGAATATCCAGCTGTGATAGAGCTCGGATCTTGGCCGGATTTGCTTCAATTCCTCTGCCGGATACAATGAAGCCCAGGAGCTTTCCGGCTGGTACGCCGAAAACGCATTTTTCCGGATTCAGCTTAATATCATATGCTCGGAGGTTGTCAAATGTGACCCTCAAGTCGTCTACTAGAGTTTCGACGTGTTTAGTTTTGACGACTACATCGTCTACGTATGCGTCTACTGTTTTGCCGATCTGGGTAGCCAGACATGTCTGAATCATGCGTTGATATGTTGCGCCGGTGTTTTTAAGTCCGAAGGGCATCGTGTTGAAGCAGAATGGTCCATATGGAGTAATGAATGCCGTTGCGGCTTGATCTGCTTCCGCCATCTTGATTTGGTGATAGCCGGAGTATGCGTCTAGGAAGCACAATGAATCGTGCCCTGTAGTGGCATCGATGATTTGGTCGATGCGGGGGAGGGGGAAGGGATCCTTTGGGCAGGCTTTATTTAGGTCTTTGAAATCGACACATAGGCACCAGGATTTGTCCTTCTTTGTTACCATTACCAGGTTTGCTAGCCAATCCGGATGTTTGATGTCTCTGATGAATCCGGCTTCCAATAGTTTGGCTAGCTCTTCTCCCATTGCCTATCTTTTGGGTTCGGAAAATCTTCGAAGAGCCTGTTTGACTGGCTTGAATCCTTTTAGGATGTTTAGGCTGTGTTCTGCCAATCTGCGTGGGATTCCAGGCATATCCGAGGGGTGCCAGGCAAAAATGTTCCAATTTTCCCGAAGGAATTCTCGCAGTGTGGCGTCTACATTAGGGTTCAATTGTGCCCCGATGGAGGCCGTCTTTGTCGGGTCCGTTGGGTGGACCTGGAATTTTATTATTTCATCTGCTGGTTTAAAGGAGGTGGACTTGGATCTCTTATCGAGTATCACATCGTCCCTGTTCACCGTAGAGCGCAGCGCGGTGAGTTCCTCTGCCGCTAGGGCTTCGGATAGTGCCTCTAAGGCTAATGCGGCTGTCTTATTTTCGGCGCGGAGTGCTATGTCCGAATCACTAACGAGAGTGATTATTCCGCCGGGCCCAGGCATTTTGAGCTTCATGTACCCGTAATGGGGTACGGCTTGAAAAATTGTGAATGCCACTCGTCCTAATATAGCGTGATATCCGCTGTTGAACGGGGCCACTTGGAACGTGACTTCTTCGGATATGTAATTGTCCGGTGAGCCGAATACCACATCGAGTGTGATTTTTCCTGTGCAGCGCACCTCCCGGCTAGGGATTATTCCTCTAAAGGTTGTGCTGCTTCGCTCAATACGGCTCCAGTCTATTTCCATTTTTTGAAGGGTTTCCTCGTCGATGAGGTTTAATCCGCTGCCGCCATCCATGAGGACTTTTGTAAGTCGAAAGCCATCCACTATTGGACTAAGTACCAGTGCGGCTGGAGCTCGGGCTCTTCAGAATTTAGGTTCGTCGCTGGCGTTGAAGGTGATGGCTATGTCGCTCCATGGATTGGTTGTTGCTACTTGGTAGACTTCGGCGAGGCTGCGGATTGTTCGTTTCCGCATATTATTTGATGCGAAAGTCTCGAAGACTGTTGATACCGTACCGATGTTGTTGGAGTGGTTTTCCGGGGCTAGAAGCTCCTCTCCACTTTTGGCCACCTGCCATAATATCCAACATGCTCGAAGGCTATGTGTAGGGACGGCGCCTTCTGTACTGTGAATTTTACAGGGTCCGCTAAGCCATCCCTCCAGTACGGTTCCGTGCCCTTTATGGGGTTTTTGCTTTCTGGTTTTTGTATCTGGTGCCTGAGTGTAATGCACCCTTTTGTTGCGGACTAGGGTTGTATTCGGGGCCGGATTGTCCCAAAACTTATTTTCGGTTGTCCGGAAACTCTCCATCGCACAGTACTTTCGTACTATGGACGCCAGGTCGGTGAAGCGTGTAATCTCATGACGGCTGACGGCGTTCAAGATCCCCTCGTCCGTGCAATTATTGCAAAAAATTGAGATTGCGTTTTCCTCTCGGCAGTCCTTTATCCTGTCCATAACCAGGAGGAATCTGACCCAGTAGTGATGTACTGTCTCAGCGGGCTCTTGCCGGATTAGATATAGATCGCATATGTCTGGGCGGGTGGGTGGAATTAAGTCCGGAACCCTACCCATCTCAAGGCTCGAAGGCCGAGAAGTTTCCAAATTTGGAAGCTTGGATTGCTGGACGTTGTCCAACGAGTCTAGTCCGATGCCTGACTTTAAGTTCAGTGCTTGGTCGAAGTCCGTCCCTCCGCGGGAATCCGGCATGGGGGGTTCGGGAGCCCGGACATGACTAGTTTTCAATACAGGAGAAGAGTCGCCGCATTGTTCCTCTACCACTGCAACATGGTGGGTGACCTGGGGAGAGTTAATCTCTCAGATCGGTTTTAAGCCCAATCTGATTGTAGTCTGTAGCGACTCCCAGGGCGGCGATGCGATCCAAGAGCTCGTTTACGGACGAGATCTCTATTGGATCCAGCCGCTCGGCGAATTCCGAGCTGATGTGAAGATTGCTTTTGACGACTTGAGAGGTCATTGTCGAAGCGGTGGCCGGACAGGCGGTCATAAGAAAACCACCTAGCCGGATAGTTTGGCCGGCGGCCAAGGCTCCTTTGGCGAAAATACCGTCCTTGGAGACGGGAGGAGGCATCCTTCCTATCGGTGACGACACAGAGGAACTCTCAATGAAAGCACGAATGTCGGTGTCAAAACCGGCGGATCTCGGGTAGGGGGTCCTGAACTGTGCGTCTAGGCGGATGGTAACAGGAGACAAGGGACACGATGTTTTACCCAGGTTCGGGCCCTCTTGATGGAGGTAAAACCCTACGTCCTGCTTGATTGATATTGATATTGTGGATGTTTACAAGAGTGGATCTACCATGAGATCAAGGAGGCTAAACCCTAGAAGCTAGCCTATGGTATGATTGTAATGGTTGTTGTTGTGTCCTACGGACCAGAGCCATCCGGTTTATATAGACACCGGAGAGGGATAGGGTTACATAGAGTCGGTTACAATGGTAGGAGATCTACATATCCGTATCGCCAAGCTTGCCTTCCACGCCAAGGAAAGTCCCATCCGGACACGGGACGAAGTCTTCAATCTTGTATCTTCATAGTCTTGGAGTCCGGTCGATGATGATAGTCCGGCCGATGATAGTTCGGCTGATGATGGTAGTCTGGCTATCCGGACACCCCCCCCCCAATCCAGGACTCCCTCAGCCACCCAATTGCTTATGTGAGTAAAGCTCTTGGACCCAGAAACCAGACACTTTCAGTTTATGAAAAGGAATATTTGGCTATCCTCCTAGCAGTGGAACACTGGCGTCAGTATTTGCAGTTGTCTGAGTTCACCATCAGAACTGATCAGCGAAGCTTAGCCTGCCTGTCAGAGCAACGTTTGCACACTAGATGTCAGCAAAAAGCTCTCACCAAATTGCTTGGGCTACAGTACTCCATTGAATACAAAAAAGGGGTTGAAAATAGTGCGGCTGACTCACTTTCCAGACGACCTGCAACTGCTGGGGATGTTCTGCCAGAACTGCAACTGATTTCCTCTACTCAGCCCGCTTGGTTAGTAGATGTGCTGAAGAGTTATGAGCAAGATCCAGTTGCTGTGGAACTTCTACAACAACTGTCCACGCCTCCTAACTCTCACAGCAAATTTTCTCTCAAAGCTGGAGTTATCAGACAGGGCAAATGTGTTTGGCTAGGTAGTGACTCAACACTGCACAACAAGATTTGTGTTGCTTTTCATAACAGTCCATTGGGAGGACACTCTGGATTTCCAGTCACTTATAAACGAATCAGACAGCTGTTCAGATGGAAGGGGATGCGAAGTTTCATAAAAGCTCATGTTCAAAGCTGCATAGTATGCCAGCAGGCCAAACTCGAGAGAGTTCCTTCGCCTGGTTTACTGCAACCACTGCCAATTCCTTCCCTGCCTTGGGAGATGGTAACCATGGACTTTGTTGAAGGATTACCTACATCTGGCCGTTACAACTGTTTGTTGGTGATCATTGACAAGCTTTCCAAGTACAGCCACTTTGTTCCATTGCATCACCCGTTCTCTGCTGAAACTATAGCTGAAGCCTTTCTGAATTCAGTCTACAAGTTGCATGGAATGCCTCGCTCTATCGTTTCAGACCGTGATTGCATTTTCACTAGCAAGTTTTGGAGTGGGCTCTTTCAGAAATCTGGGGTTCAGCTTCGCATGAGGTCGGCTCGCCATCCTCAATCTGATGGGCAGACGGAGCGCGTCAACCAGCAAGTAGAATGCTTCCTGAGATGCTTTGTCAGTGGACATCCGTCGCACTGGGCTAAATGGATTCCGGTTTGTGAATTCTGGTATAACACAAACTGGCATTCAGCTACTGGAAAAACTCCATTTGAGATTATCTATGGGCATGAACCGCGCCATTTTGGGCTATCGGCTGAAGGCACGATCCAGTCTGACGGTTTGCAATAGTGGCTCAAAGATCGTATGGTGGTCATGGATTCAGTCAAACAACATTTGCTCCGTGCCCAGCAGCGGATGAAACAGCAAGCCGATAAGCACCGTTCTGAACGCTCGTTTGAGGTTGGAGAACAAGTTTTCCTTAAGCTTCAACCCTACCTTCAGTCGTCTGTGGCTTCGCGAGCAAATCACAAGCTGGCATTCAAGTTTTATGGACCTTTTGAAATCGTGGAACGTATCGGCGAAGTGGCTTATCGTCTACGTCTTCCTGATACAAGCAAAGTGCATCCTGTCTTTCATGTGTCGCTGCTCAAGAAGGTGATCAAACCACAAGACCAGGTGCTCTCACATCTTCCTTCTCCAGATGATCAGTTTCAGGTGCCGGAGCAAGTACTGCAGCAGCGGGTGATTCGTCGTGGCTCTGACTCCATCGTCCAAGTTCTGGTCAAGTGGAGTTCGTCTCCGCTGGATATGGCTACGTGGGAAGATAAAGTCACTCTACAGCAGCGCTTCCCTCGAGCGTCGGCTTGGGGACAAGCCGGTTTTAACAGGGGAGGGATTGTCAGCGTCCAAGAGAAGGTTCAAACAGAGGACCGGCCCAAGAGGCAGCCTCGCTTGCCCGCGCGGCTGGCTGGGCCTGAGTGGGCCTGAGCACGACAATACTTATACTTGTATCCAGGATGATTCGAGTTGGCGATGGCATAACGGCTAGCGGTAGCGTGTGGTGTGTGTGTGCTCATGCGTGAGCCAAACCTTATCCCCCTGTAATCCTTCCTCTGCAATTCGAATTCCATGGTGATGGCCTAAACACAAACCCTAGACCTCACACAGACATGATAGCTCAGACTTCACACATCAGAAGAGGCAGGTCAACGCGGTGAATGATCGGCGAGATTACCGACGATGAAGAGGGCGGCGCGCCAGCCGCCGCGGCCGTCGCGTGGGTCCGAACTTGGGAGCGGCCGGCCTGACTCCATCTCTTCGCGCCTTGGCCTCCGGCCGGAGGTGGTGCCGGTGCGTGATCTATTCAGTTTGTGCCGTCTACCGGGCGTACCTAGCCAGAGATTGCAGCTGATCTTGGTAGTAGTAGCATGTGGCCCACGTGATTGAGAAGGGGCCTGTCAAGATCGAGTTAATATCTTATTTGTATTATTGTGAGTGTAGATCAAGACATGTTCCCAGATCGATTTGGAAATGAAGTACGAGATGTGGATCGATACGATTGTTTCTCCAATTTTCACCCAGTCTACATTACAAGCTCGCATTTTTTTGTGTACACGTATCGCTTGGAAAAATAGAGAAAAACCAGCACCTCCAGAGCAGCGACCCCGGCCAGAGCCCAGTAGAAGTAGTCGAGGTGCGCACGGTTGAGGTTGTCCGAGAACCAGCTCTCCCCCGTGCGCCTCGTCGCCCAGTCGATCGCCGAGACGAGCATACCGCTACCGTAGTTCCCCACGCCCATGATGCTCATGCAGAGCGCGAGCCCGACGCTTCGGAGGGCGTCGGGCACCTGGTCGTAGAAGAACTCCTCCAGGCCCACCATTGTGAACACATTAGCGAGGCCGAGCAACACGTACTGTGGCACCATCCACCACAGGCTCATCGGCACCGTCACCCCCGGACTGTCGACCAGGCCGGCGTCCCTCGCCGCGCGGAGGCGCGCGGCTTCCACGAGCGCCGCGACGGCCATGGCGACGGACGCGATGGCCATGCCGGCGCCGATGCGCTGGAGCATGGTGATCCCGGAGGGGTGCTTGGTGACGCGCCGAGCGAGGGGCACGAAGGCGCGGTCATAGACAGGGACGGAGGCGATGATGGTGAGGCCGACGAAGCTCTGCAGCGCCGCCGGGGGCACGACTAGGCCTGTGGTCGCGCCGATGCGCCGGTCCATGGTGCTGCCCTGCTTGGTGAACAGAGTGGACACCTGCACGATCACCATTGCGTACACGACGCTGGTCATCCATATCGGAAGCAGCTTCACCATGACCCCCTTGCCTTCCTGCTCTTTTGGCGTCAGTAAACTGCACTGGCATAAGCGTAGGTTAATTACAGTAATGACATATGCAGCATGGCAGCATATACTAAATGCAGATCGAACTTACCATTCATCGTCCATGGCGGCGTCTCTGCGACGAAAGACAATGTCTGTCCATGCACGCACCGTGGCTGCAAGCGTTTTCGTGAGCCGCGCGAGAGCATGGCGGCCGCGTGGCTGCTCGGCGACACGGTACATGCTCGTGCCGAGCAAAAACAAGGACATGGACACAAGCATCATTGCCCAGCACGCGCCGAACCCGGCAGCCCAGCCGACGTTGTCCTGCACGTAGCTTAGCGCGACGACGGCGACGATGAAGCCCCAGGACATGGAGAAGTGGAGCCAGTTGAAGAAAGAGCTCCGGGACGCGATGCTGTCGGGGGAGCTCCGGGGGAACTGGTCCGCGCCGAGGGCCTGCGCGTTGGGCTTGTGGAAGCCCTGCGCCAGCGCCACCACGTAGATCGTGGCGTAGAAGAACGCCGCGCGGGAAGGGGACGCCGCCGGCGATACTGCTGGTTGAGGTTGACGTGGTGGTAGTGGTACCATGGATGACACCGTCAGCATCCCAAAGCTCTGTTCATAACGTAGTTTTTACTATTTTGAGCTGCTGGCATGTACAATTATTCACTGAACTGTATTGAATTACTAGGTTCAGATGGTATCGATTTCTCATAGCAGGAGGGTGACATAGGCTGCCGGCTGAAGTGAGACGATGCTAATTTTGCCATGGAACAGTTTTGGAATAGTGTATGGTTTTGTCACTTCCGAACTACACTAAAATGTTTAGAAGAGAAGGATGCTTTTTTTTTTGGAAATGGGGAAGAGAAGGATACGGATCACATAAAGATGCCACCGTGATCATATGTTCCTACCACGACAGGTCAGGTACTAAACAGGTCCAATTGGACGACACAAATGATTAACATCTTGATGTCACAAGCACAAAAGGAAACGATCGTAAACCTACCGTTCCAACCTAGTATAATATTTGAAAAATGAAACAGACGGCAAATGGACGTCGTGGAGGCAACTAAAAAACAGACAAAACGTCAAAAACTGAGAGCGGGTTCACCAACCAACCACGAGGTAGAGCACGCCGGCGGCCACGATGGCCCGGTACCGGCCGATCCACGAGTCGGCGGCGAGCGCGCCAAGGAGCGGCAGCATCGACGCCGTCCCGGCCCAGGCGTTCACGCCGGCCGCGGCCGCCGCGGTGGACAGACCCAGCGGGCCGGTGAGGTACATGATCAGGTTGCCCTGCACGCCGTAGAAGCCGACGCGCTCCACGAACTCCACCGCTGCAGGGCCATGGCGGGCGCGGGGGAACAGCTAGCCGTGGTCAGTGCTGGAACCGCGCGTCGGCGCGGGAGTTTGCGTGTTTGAGAGCCGGATGCAGATGAAGACGTACCTATGAGGAAGAGCGCGGCTGGCCATCCGCCGCGGCCGCCGGGCTTGCTGGTGGTTGACGGCTCACCCGGGGGCAGGAGCGCGCCGGAGTCCATTCCTTCCCCGTCTAGAAGGGAGTTCTGCGAAGTGCTACGTTTGGCGGGCCTAGGGAATGTGTAAGTGTAAACACACTCCTGCCGGCCTATGGAAACGTTAACAGAGTTGCTCCTCCTGCTTGCATCATGTATTAGCCTTCAGTAGAAGTACTACCAGTTAACCTTTTACTTTCCTTAAAAATTTATCCTTTAATTTTAATTTCGCAAATGGATCAGGTTTTTTTAAGAATACGCTAATGACATATCATATTTTTATTTAATAGAAGGGAGCAAAGTATGACTACAAAAAGACTGAGCATGATGCGGACAAAGGCTCGATGTTGGCGTACAAACGGATATGGAGTATGTGAGCTCGAGCTCACATGCTCTCGGATGAACTGTAAAATTGATGACAGCAAAAATAACAAATTCGATGCTCTCGGATGTTGATTTTGTTTTTTTCCTGACACATCCACAAGTGTGATTCCATCACGAAAATTTACACGCATGTAGAGAAATTATCAATGTTTCATGACAAAAAGATTTAGAATTTTATGAATATTTTTACTATTTTCTCAGAATTTACCGTTTATTCGGGAGCATATGAGCTCGAGCTCACAATAACACTTTCGGCATAGAAACCTATGAGACAAGAACCTACTCTCTCCTAAAACGATTTTTTTAGAGTACGCAATCGCGTACCTTAGCTTTATATAAGGCAGAAATGTGCACAAGAATGTGATACAAAGAGCCCAGGCGCCACACACTAGGCCACCCTCCGGCCCGAAGACTCCACTCCTAGCACTAAACTCGACTACTCACAAAATACATTGACTCCGGTACCTCCCGCCCTAACCCAAGTTTGTAGCTCATCGAACACTTGAGAGGTGAAAGTTGCTACGGTAGACACTTCTCTCCTAGGGCCGAAGACCATTCCGTTGCGATGCTTCCAAAGGTGCCAACAAACAATCATGATAAGTGAGTCGAACCCCTTTCTGTTCTCCTTCAGCATCTTCTTGCGGGTCTCCATCCACCAAGATATAATGGAGTCGTTGGTTGTAGGCACGAGCATGATGTTGATGCTGGCTCTCAAGAAGCAGCAGTGCCAGACTTGCCGAGCGAAGACACAGCGGAGCAAGATGTGGTCCACCGAGTCTTCCTCCTGATCACAAAATGTAGCAAGGTGAGATTTGGTCTTGCAGTCCGTGACGCAGGCGCCGATCTGCAATCCATAGTCTGTAATGAGTGGCCAGCCACATGAATAGGCGCCCAACATTTTCAAATTGCCATAGCTGGTGCAAAACGGATGCTTCCCTGCCACATCATCTCATAGGCTGATTTAAGCCTCCTGCTCCTACACCAACAAATGAGCCCACGATGCCTCGCTAGCTCTTGCTTGGGTGCCCCTATATGTTGATGGCCAGTTCTGGGTGCGGCCCTTTAAAATACTTGCTTGTACGTATTTCTATTTTTAAATATTTATTTCACTACTTTTATGCATATATAAGAATGTAGTTATTCAAAAGTGTTCCACATGTGAAAAGGGTGTTCATGTGAAAATGGATGCACAATATTATGAAATTAAATGTTTAAGTATTTTTTCTTAAATGTTCATACGTATTTTGGGTGGCGTACTAGCGAGACGATAACGACCTCATATTGCATTGTTGAATGATGTATATGTCGTAAGGCACACGCAATGTGCTTTCGTGTGTGAAACGATTCATCCAAGTTCAGTTAAGGAAAGATCCCTTCCGACTTTTTTTAATAAGATTCGGAGTTCTCTAGGATGCGTAATATTGTCAGACTAAATAAAGGACGAACAATTCATTCATGTTGGCCTAGGAAGAAACCTCTTCCGAGTTATTTAAATGAGATTCAGAGTTCTCTTGGGTGCGTAATAATATTATCAGGCTAAAGAAAAGTTGAATGATTCATTCAGGTTCAGTTAAGAAAAGATCCCTTTCGAGTTTTAAAATATTAATCATGTATAAAAAATATTTCGGGTGTAGGAAAATGTAGAATATATATAAAAAATAGACATCAAAACATATATTTTAAAATATTAATCATGTATTAAAAATGGTAAAGGTGTATAAAAACGTTTGAAAAATGTAAACATCAAGACATTGTTTTATTTTTTTAAGTCTTGTTTCTTATTGGCACAGCGGCCCGGCGCAAGCGGAAGTTCAATGACGTTTGACTTCAGACAAAATTTGTACTGTTTGACTTCACACAAAAATTGTACTATCTGACTTCACAAAATTTTATTCTGTTTGACTTACAAAATTTATACACCTTTCTTATGCCCATATCCATATGGGAAGTTCAATGACGTTTTAAAAAAAAAGTCGAATGATTCATTCAGGTTCGAAAAGATTCCTTGAGAGTTATTTTACGAGATTCAGTGTTCTCTTGAATGCACTATATTGTCAGGTTAAAAAGTTGGATGCTTCATTCGGGTTCAGTTAAGAAAAGACCCCTTCCAAGTTTTTTTTAATGAGATTCAGAGTTCTTTGGGATGCATAATATTGTCAGACTAAATAAAGGATGATTGGTTCATTCTGTTCGGTTAAAAAAAGACACCTTCAGAGTTTTTTTTACGAGATTCAGAGTTCTCTGGGATGCACTCTATTATCAGGCTTAATGATATCAAATGATCCATCCAGGTTCAGTTAGGAAAAGATCTTTTCCGAGTTTTTTTATTTTTATGATATTCATAGTTCTTTGGGATGCATAATATTTATTGTCAGACTAAATAAAGGACGAATGCTTCATTCATGTTCGCTTAAGAAAAGATCTCTTCCAAGTTATTTTATGTGATTCAGAGTTCTCTTGGATGCATAATATTGTCAGACAAAGAAACGTCGAGTGGTTCATCCAGGTTCAGTTAAGAAAAGATCCCTTATGAGTTTTTTTTTTATGAGATTCAGAGTTCTCTGGGACGCATAATATTGTTAGGGCTAAAGAAAAGTCGAATGATTCATTCAGGTTCAATTAAGAAAAGATCCCTTTCGAGTTTTCTCTAATGAAATTCAGAGTTCCCTTGGATAGTTGGATGCACAAATATTGGCAGGCTAGAGAAAATTTCAACCCCAAAATTTATGACAATCTACCTCGCACTCTATAACAATCTGAAAATTTTGCACTTTTTTTCGACTCTCTGAAAATTTCGCACTTAGTAATTACTTACACCTCTGGCGTAGTAGTACTAACCAGAATTAACAAGTTACACCAATGTAGCATCAGCATCAGCTCCCCTGTAATCGCCATTGCCCTCGCCCTCGCCGCTCTTCTTCTTGTAGACGTAAGCTCGCGAGAAGAAGAAGAAGGCGAGCAGCTCGACGACGCAGAGCCCGGCGAGCAGCCAGTAGAAGTAGTCGAGGTGCGCGCGGTTGAGGTTGTTGGAGAACCAGCTGGCGCCGCGCCTCGCCGTGGCCCTGTCGATTGCGGAGATGAGGAAGCTGCTGAGGAGGTGGCCCACCCCGAAGATGCTGAGGAAGAGCGCGAGGCCGAGGCTGCGCACGGCGTCGGGGACCTGGTCGTAGAAGAACTCCTGGAGGCCGATCATGGCGAACACGTCGGAGACGCCGATGAGGACGTACTGCGGCACCATCCACCAGAGCGTCATGGGCAGGTGAGTTGCCTTGGGGGCGTCCAGCAGGCCGGCGTCCCTGGCGACGGCGAGGCGCTTCATCTCCACGAGCGCCGAGAGCACGACGGCGACGAGGGAGAGGGAGAGGCCGGCGCCGACCCTCTGCAGCATGGTGATGCCCGTGGGCCGCCCCGTGTAGCGGCGCGCGAGCGGCACGAAGAGGCGGTCGTACGCCGGGATGAAGGCCACGATGCTGACGCTGATGAAGGTCTGCAGCGCCGCCGGCGGCACCTTGAAGTTGGGGCCGATCCGGCGGTCCAGCGTGGCCGCCTGCTTGGTGAAGAAGGTGGAGGTCTGGGAGAAGATGATGGCGTAGATTATGCAGGACGCCCAGATGGGCAGCAGGCGGAAGACGCTCCTCACCTCCTCCACGAGGTCGTCATCGGAGTTCTTATTGCCCTCGACCTTGCCGCTCGCCGGGCTGCACCAACGGTCACTCACGTTCACGTCAGAGTGATGCACAATATATACGTACATGAGCAATAACCATGAACGCTATGGTACATACTTGGTGCGGTGCTTTGATCTCCAGCTCTTGATGAGCACCAGGAGCGCCTTGCCGACGCGGGCCACGGGGCTGGGCTCCTTGCTGGTGTAGTAGCGGTAGGACGGAGTGCCAATGAGGAAGACGGCGAGGGAGACGAGGATGACGAGGCAGGGGATGCCGAAGCCGAGGCCCCAGCCGACGTTGTCCTGGACGTAGCTGGAGACCATGGTGGTGACGGCGGTGCCGGCGCACATGCCGAAATACCACCAGTTGAAGAAGGAGCTCCGCGCCACGTTCTCCTTGGGGTCCTTCTCGTCGAACTGGTCCGCCGCGAACGCCTGCGCGCACGGCTTGTGCGCGCCCTCGCCCAGCGCCACCAGGTAGAGCGCGACGTAGAAGACGGCCACGTGCCCGCCGGAGCGGAAGATGTGGAACGCCGACGACAGCGACAGCGTGCCCATGCTCTGGATTTGAATCGAACGCAAGAGTCAGGCAGAGTTGGAGATCAATCCCATCTAAACTAGTGCTTGTCATGGACTCTTGTGGTTGGATTGGAGTCGGGAGTTGGGACTGACTTACCACGACGAAGAGGATGGAAGCGAGGACGATGGCCCGGTAGCGGCCGAGCCAGGCGTCGGCGACGCAGGCCACCGGCAGCGGCAGCATCTGAGAGACGCCCTTCCACGCGTCGATGGACGCGGCCGCGCGCGCCATGGGCTGGCCCAGCGGCCCCGTGAGGTACGTGATGAGGTTCGCCGCCACGCCCTTGTACGCGAACCGCTCGGCGATCTCCATTGCTGCATGCGAACAAAACAGTGGCAAGAAACAAACAGACCTACCGGTCAGAACCCGGGCACCGAACAGGCTCGGCGGTCACGTGCAAGTACAGGAGATCGGCGCGCGCGCGCACGTACCCATGACGAACACCGAGGACTTCCAGCCGCCGGTGGCGGCGCGGGAGGCCGGCCGGCCGCGGTAGTCGACGGCGCCAGCGACGGCGTCCCCCATGGCGGCGGTTGCTTCCGAGTGTGCGTAGACGAGCAGGCTCCGGTGAGACATGGTGTATGTATGTCAGCCCGCCGCTTTATGTAGGCTGATCGATCGGGACGTGGTGCCAGTGCCAGGCGTCGCGTGCAAGGCGAGACGTGTAGTACATCTGATCGCGGACAGTGCCCAAATCGATGAACAGCATTTATGATCCGATTTTTGCCGAAAGGCGCCCCTCCTTTCTCCGGATATTTTTGTTATTATTTGGTCCAAATTTAGGGCAGACGCCGTAGGTTCCTGTGTATCCCAGCTCCCAAATTACCATCCATTCCTTTCAAATTTCATCCCCGTTCTTCAAATTTCACGAGATTTTACGTCCTGCCTTCTAGTAGTGATAGTACGAATTTATGTCCTGCCTTGTTTGACGCGAGGCGTGGCGCGCCCGTGCGCGCCCGCCAGCGCCATGCGAAGGCCACGAGCGCGGAGATTCCCGGCACGCGCGAGCTGGGTGCGCGGGGGTCCTGCTGGATCGGATGGTCGGCTGAGATTTACCCAGCTCGAAAGGGGTGGGCACGTACGCAAGTGCACCGTACGCACCTTCCGTTTCCCCGATTCCAAACCGATGGTAACTAGCAGCTGCCATAGGAGGCGCTTGCTTGCTTCTGACTTGTGACAACTTTTAAGGAAAAGCAACGGACACAAACTGTTGGCAATCGGATCACGGTGTGGCCTCCGCCGGGAATGTTATACTCCACCACGATTCGTGTGTGGCTAGCTAGAAAATGACCTCGGCCTGCTCGAGGTCCCCGGCCTGAAATTTTAGTGAGAAATACGGGACAGAGGGCACATGATCGATGTGCACATTCCCGGTTCCTAGTTCCCACACACTTGCTCCATATGAGAATACCGGAGACTTTGCGCGCCCACCGAGTCGTGGTGATCAACATCAGCTGATCTTCCTTCCTGGGTCTTGAATGGTCGTTCAGCACAGCACGCCTGAAAGTAGGAGGAATCTAGCTTTTGGTTTAGCATCCAATGGTTACGCAACTGGCTAGTAGCTCAATACAAGCCGATCGATGTCACTCACCCTCTGCCGCAGCTGCTTGTCAGCAATGCCGGCCTGCCTAGCTAGCTAGAACCCTACACCCCTGCCTTCATCGGCGTTTTTTCTTTTCTTTTTTTTTAAAAAAAACTTTCAATCTATTCATCTTCAACCATGGTAGTACAACGTACATTAGAAATAATAAAAATTACATCCAGAACCGTAGATCATCTAGCGACAACTACAAGCACTGAAGCGAGCCGAAGACGCGCCGCTGTCATTGCCCCTCCCTCGACAGAGCCGGGCAAACATTGTTGTAGTAGACAGTCAGGAAGTCGTTGTGCTAAGGCCCCATGGAACCAACGCACCAGAACAGCAACCGCCGCAGATGAAGAGTGTAGATCAAAAGGATCCAACCTGAAGACACACGAACGAAGACGAACGATGAACAGATCCGAGCAAATCCACCAAAGACAGATCCGCCGGAGACACACCTCTACACGCCCACCGATGATGCTACACACATCACCGGAATGGGGACTAGACGGGGAGACCTTTATTCCATCTTCAGGGAGCCGCCGCCGTCTCGTCTTCCTGAGCAGGACACAACCCTAACAAAACTCGAAAAAAGATATAAAAGCGGAGCCCTCCCACCGGCAAGGGCCGAGATCCACTCCGCCTCTATGGCTCTAAGGCCACCGGAGACGGGACGGACCGGCGCCGGCGCCGGTGGGAGGCAAAGAACCCTAGTTTTTCTTTCTTGTATTGGAGATTCAATGGCGTGCGAGAAAGCAAGAGATATTTATGCATGCATATCTTAGATCATGTCGCCGATTATATATGTATCTTCTGTGCTTATCACGTGCTAAGAGCTGCAGAAGTTTGTTCTTTTTCGAATGTTAGTGGAGAAGTTTGCTCTATATCCACCCGTTCGGGAACGCCGGCACTGCACGCTTTTGATCAGGATCAGTCCTCCACAGAGGACAGATACACTGCACATTTTGGCGCGCATGCGTGCGTGCTTTTGCACATCGCCTCTGCTTTTATATTCGTATATGTTCGGTTCTTAATCTTGAATCGCAACTGCCTCATCAAACATGATTAGGCTAAAAGTGTCAAGTGCTCTCAAAGCTACAACTACAATATAAGGCACACATATGTAATATTCTTTCATGGAATCATAGTCATTAGATGTTTGGATTTGTGTAATAGATGTAGTACAACTTTGCTTTTTCAAGCACGAACGTACCACTCCCTATTATATAGATTTGTGTATCCTTGTCTCAACTACACATAGGACCGTAGGGGCAGTGGCGGAGCTTAGTGGAGAGCAACCTGGGCCATCGCCCCCCCCCCCCCAGCCCATGAGAAAGCTAGCATATATCCCCTAGTATTCGGCCAATATGTCCAGTTAAAATCAGCCTAAAGTCATGTTTCTTGCTCCTCCAGCCCATTTGCCCGTCCACAGAATCGGCCCAAGCTCCGCCACTGCGTAGGGGCATAATGTTGCATAAGAGTGGACAATTCTTTCATTGTTGATATCGTGCATATGCCTTGACAGTTCCAACGCATTTTTTCCTTTCGAAAAGAATGTTGAAACCCCGACCTCTGCATCATGATGACGCAACACACCCATTGTTATTAATTATTAAACAAAGTACAACAAAGGCATCCTCAATAGAACCATTACAAGAAAGTATGAATAAAACGCCTACGACTCAAGTGTTGATAGATGCAGCATTTGCGATGATCTCTCTTGTTCTTTTGATATAGCACCATGTAGGTGTAGAGTTTGGTATCTCAGGTGAAGGAGTTTATTTCCCTGATGCAAAAATGTTAGGCAATATATGTAGCGACGATGCTTTGGAGGGTTCTTTTGTTGTAACATCCTGTAGGTGCAGTTGAAGTGCCTCTAGATGTAGGAGTAGTGTTTCCTGATGCATATGTTAGGCATAGAAAAAGTTAAGTTTGTATGAAACTTGTTTTGTGTGTTGTGACTCCATTTTCGTAATGAAAATGAGGGCCGTGTGGCCCCTCTGATCGAAGAAAAAAAAGAAAAAAAAAGCCTATGACTAGGTCGACTTCTTTCTCATCAGCTCCTTCAAAAAGGGGTAGATGTCCGTCAAGTGAGCCTCGGGACAAGGATTTTCATCCTAGTTGCCCAAACCAACCACTTAAGACCAGTACATCAAATAACAACGACAACACCTTCAACAAGGCAATGACGCAAGTTCATATGTTGAGCCTGACCAATAAAGGCCAGAACATAAGTTTTCACCAGGAGATGAAGTGGTGTTCCAAACATCATCTTGAAAACGGATATTTTGAAAGTCACCCTAGCCAGTACTCCAGCATGGTTGCTCTAGTAGATGGGTGGGACATTTCCAACACATAGCGCTCATTAATCTCTATGACCCTCCGCCGGGGAGGCCGTTGAAGATGTTGTTGTTTTGGTTTTCTTCTCTGGCATGACACTGTTCTGCGCCTTTCTTTTTCTCATGTTGAGGGATATAAGCTGGGGGGTGGAGAACGAATGTCAGGACCCCGATCCTAAGTCACATTGATCTAGCATGTAACAAATTATATCACTTTGCGGCCTCACGCACGGTATTCCCACGGGTGCCACCTTACCTGGCCCGGGACCATCTGTGCCATTTGGCTCACATATATGATAGTGTCGCTAGAATCCGTATGACAAAGAACCCGGGCCGACATGACTAGTCATAAACCCAAAGAGGCACTAACTTACAGGGACAGGCATACATGACCCACCAACAAACGTCTCGGTCATCAGCGAGTGAATCCGGGCTGTAGCAGCTGGGCTAACAGGACTCCGGAGAATGCAGGCTATAGCAGGCTAACAGGACTCCGGTAGACACCGCATGACATTTCCCTGTAGGGACAGACACATGAACAAAGAAGGACACATGCCGGCCAGCCTAAGTGTTCCAGAGCAGTAGCAAGCTACCATGGCTCAGTGGAAGCACTAGGAGACATTTCCCCATAAGAGAGGCTACCAAGAATAAACAACTAGGTTGTCGGATCCCACACATACAAGCATTTCAAATCATACACACAATATGCTCGATATGTGCAAGTACAACATGGCATTACAACATAACTCTATGACTCAAAGTATTTATTCAATAGGCTCCGAGGAGCGAGATATTACAAACATGGGTCTCATGACCCAACATTCAGAGCATACAAGTCAAAACACAAACGGAAGCTTAACATGTCTAAGTACAGACATCTATAAATGAAAAAGGCTGAGAAGTCTGACTATCAACCAGATCCTACCGAGGGCACAAGATCATAGCTGAGGTAACAAGCTAAACGTCGAAGTCCACGCGGAACTACTAGTGAGACTGAAGTCTCTCTGCAAAAACATAAATTAAGCAAACGTGAGTACAAATATACCTAGCAAGACTTACATCAGAACTATCTACATATGCATCATTATCAACAAAGGGGATAGTGGGGTTTAACTGCAGCAAGCCAGCTTTGAATCAGTGGCTAACCTGAACTACGACTGCAAGTAACTCTTTTGAGGTGGCGCACACGAGTCCACATATTCACCATATCAATACACCACTATGGATCCGCCCCGTCTTCCTACGAGAACACCATCCATAGCACTCACTCTTATTTTGTGCATTTTAGAGTGTCCACTTTCACTTGTCTATGAACTATATAGGCAACCCAGAGGTCCTTTACCGCGGACGCGGCTATTCGAATAGATCATATTAACCCTGCAGGGGTGTACTTCTTCACACATGCTCTCGCCACTTACCGCCATGTACACGTCATGTGTCTCGGCAACCTTCAAGCGGAATCCTGGCGAGGGTGTCGACCACGACCTGACTAACCACACAAGTCTCTAGTCCAGGTTTATCGCCTACTCGGGTTCCATCCGCAAGGAGATCCGGCCGGGGTGTCGCTCACGGCCCCAAACAATGTGTATAGGGTTCCAAGCCAACCAAACTGGTGGTACTTGGCATACCCGGCCACGGTGCCTAGTCTGACCCAAGCCCACCTGTACCGGGTGCCACTTGGTAGACTACTAACACAACCTACAAACGCCAGAAACTAGTTGCAACTCTTGGACCGAGATCGAGTTGATTAATAAGTCGAGAGGGACACTTAAGCATTCCAATGTGTGGTAGTAGCTGTTCATGGATCACAAACACGGAAGTCAGTTCCTGAGGATGGTTTCAATGAGACAACCCACCATGTACTCCTACATGGCCTCTCATCGCTACCTTTACCAAATCGTGTTCACACACTTAGCTCACACAGTAGGACATGTTCACACACCTCCAATTCATTCCCGATGAATCAGACCTGACTCAACTCTAAGCAGTAGCAGGCATGACAACAAGCATGAACAAGTAGGCACATCAGGGCTCAAACAACTCCTGCTCATGCTAGTGGGTTTCATCTATTTACTGTGGAAATGACAGGTCATGCAGAGGAAAGGGGTTCAACTACCGCAGCATGTAACAGTTGAATCGTTGTTGTCCTAATGCAGTAAAAGAGAGCAGGAGCGAGAGAGTGGGATTGTATCGGAATGAACAAGGGGGTTTAGCTTGCCTGGCACTTCTGAAGATGATATAGCTCTTCATTGGTGTCATCGAACTCATCGCCGGAACACGTCTACCAAAGGGGGACAATTACCGGCAACACAAAGAAAAACACAATCAATGCAATGGATAATATGATGCATGATCATGACATGTCAATATGTTGTGATTTGAGCAAATGCAACTAGCAACAAGTTAAATGAAGTTGGTTTGAATCCAAGATTCAAATTCAAACTCCACATGTGGTTATTTAAATGCCATTCATTTCATTTGTCCTAAACAGTAGTCATAAGTTGTTCTAACATGCATGAAACCAGTATAGATCGATAGATTGGATTTTTTTGATCATTTTTCATATATAATTTATTTCATTTGGAGTTATGGTTGAATTTCTATGAATTTTAGATGTTTTGGGCATTTTCTGGAATTTCTTGAATTATTTTTAATTTAGAAAATGATTTACTGCGTCAGCCTGACGTTAGCGTGACATCATCAGGTCAACGGAACCGTTCCTGGTCAAATCTGACCAGTGGGTCCCGCATGTCAGTGTCCTAACTAATTAACAGTGTTAATTAGCACTAACTAAGAACTAATCTAGGGTTAGTCACAGGCTGGCCCCACATGTCAGTGACTTACGGTGAATCAAACAGGGTCAACCGAGGTAAAACTCGTCGAGTTGACCCGCGGCTCGTCACCAGCGACGCCAGAGACGACGGAGGGCGTCGGAAACGCTCCTCCGGCGACCAAATCGATGGCTGAGAGGTTCTACACGATGCTGGAGCTCGTCCGCATCTTGTGGTGCACACAGCAGCAACTCAGATGACCTAAATCAACGGCGGCGGCAACTTGCACGGCACCCAGAGTTCGGGAGCGGACAGTGTTGATGCTACGGTGCACTAGAGGAGAAGCCGAAGAGTGATACGTACTCCTGGGAGTGTGCTGAGCGCGCTGATGGGCTCGGACGCGAGCGACAACAGCTGTGGTTGCAGCGGCGCCATGGCCGGCGGCGAGGAGCGCTTGGCAAGGTCGTTAGAGAGGTTAGGGGAGGCAAACGAGCACAGGTTAGGGGGAGAAGGACCGTGGCCTCACAACGGTTGCAGCGGTCATCGAAGCGGGCTCGGGGAAGGCTTGACGGCGTCGGAATCCCGGTGGCGATCTCCTGTGGCCGAGGAAGAAGATGAGGTTGAGGTCGAAGTTGCAGAGCTCCCATGGTCGAACGGGTTGGCGTAGACGATGCAGGAGTCGACGACGGTTCTTTTGGGCGCATCGACAAGGCGAGGGGTGGATGGTGGTCGTGGCTACAGCGAGCGGCGGTGACGGCTGCGCTCAGGCACGAGAGGGAGAGAGAGCAGAGGAGGGGAGAAGCACGGGAGAGAGTGAGAGCGGTCTAGGGGGGTACGTGGCGACGCGGGAAAGATCCAGGGCGGGCAGTAGGCCAGCTCCCAGAGAGGGCGGCCGCATGGTGCCCTCAGAGTTTGTGCCCCCATCAAGAGTACGAGATAGAGTGTGGCTACAGTGAAGCCCCTCGCCCCCAAATCCCGGGATGGGCGTGGCCACAGTGCCCCGTACAGGCGGAGATCTCCGCGCGGCATGGCACTGTTGCCACCTCCCCCCTAATGTCACTCCGGACAGTCGGAGCCCTCTTCCCCACGACGACCTGTCGGTACGACCCACCGGCCGCGGGCCCTATCAGGCAGTGACAACGCAGAAGACGGCTGATGCCGAACCAGTCGGACCTGAGGAGAGCCGGCCTCCAGCAGGCGGCTGTCCCTCGCCCCGAGGCAAGCATGCCCTTAACCTGACGAGACCAGGTGTGGCTACAGTGATCTCCTGCAAGGCGGTGGGACTATAGCCACACTGAGCTGACCAAGCCCGCGTCATTAGCAGCACGGCTACAGTGAGCAGCCGCAGACCAGACCTGCCAGGGGCGGGGGCGGCCTGTCGGCTCCGTACCAGACCAGCCGGCGGGGCCCACCAGGCGGCGGGCCCCAGCAGTCGGTGGAGAAGCCGGAGGCTGGAGTCACTGACGGCCGGGCCCAGCACCCGGCCGGATTACCATTGTACCCCTGGGGGTAGGCCTATATAAACCCCCTAGGGCACCATGCAAAGGGTTCCCACTTCCTTAGAACTAGCCATTTCCCCTAGAGCAGGAGGGAGCTAGCCTTGCCTTCTCCTACCTCTAACAGACAGCTCAAGGAGCACCTTTGTATCACTAGTGCCTTAGTGATCATGCGGAGACCCCACAGAGCAGGAGTAGGGGTATTATCTCCACGGAGAGCCCCCAACCTGGGTAAAGTTCGCAGGCGTACGTGTCTACGCCTCATCCCGCTTCCAGGCACCGGCGACATTCTACTCGCTCCCACCATGATAAGCCATCCATTGGCATATGTCACACCCAACCCCCGACATTTGGCGCCCACCGTGGGGCGAGGTGCACCGTCTCCCGGAGACCTGCTCTGGACGGGACCCCTGTTCCTCCCTGGCGAGCGAAGCCAGCCCAGCATGCCTGACGGCGTCAGTCTCGACACGCTGCACGGTGCAGAGATCGCCTGCGCGGCAAGCTGCCTCGCCGACCTTGTTGGCGAGATCCACCTCTCCGACGAGTCGGCCTCCGACGTGGGCACCGGCTGCCCCGAGAACCGCCTCGCCAGCCTCCTTGACCAGCTCCACGTCACCGGTGAGCCTGCTGTGGACCTGGAGTCTGTTGGCTCCACCGACCCGATGATCGTCGACTCTGACACGGCGTCGTTTGACGCGTTCCCCACCAACGTGGTGGTCTACGATGAGCCACCTCCTCACGAGCATAGCAGTAGGAGCACCGTCACGGAGGTGCTTGTCATCAGGAGCGGTGAGCACTCGGACGAACACGCTCGAGATCCACTCGATGCGGCTCTGCGAGATCTGTCGGCGCCCATCCCAGAGGGCGCAGATGCTGAGGCGCTGGAGGCACGCCGCGTCTAGCTTCTCGAGAGCGCTGGCCGATTGGCCAGCATGCGCCGCCTCTCAGACGCCTACCGGCACGAGATGGATCGAGCTATTGGCAGCACGCTGGCTCCTGAGGGGCCTAGCCGGCTCGGCACGATCCGGCAGCGTGGCACGACCATCGCCAGCATGTTCGGGGCGGAGCGCCCCGTTTATTCCACGCTTGCAGAGAACATCCGGGCCGCCCAGGCGGTGGCGGATGAGCTGGACAAATACGACGGCGATGAGCGCTGCCACATGATGGAGCGAGTCCAGCAGCTCCTAGACGCGGCCGCCCCGCAGCACGAAGCCGACTGCCGCGTTGAAGTGCCCGCCCAGCGGAATAACGAGCCGCCCCCTCGCCAAAACCATGGGGCGACTTCCCGGACGCCGACTGGCGGCGCCCGTGGAGGAAGAGGCAACGAGCCAGCTGCCAGCCGCAGCCGCACACGCCTCTCCATCGAGCGAGACGAAGACGGCCGCCCTCGAGTGGTGGAGCGGCGAGGCGACCCGCCGCCTCCTCCGCCTCATGGGGCAAGGCACCCCACTCCGCCGCCCGTCACGCACCCGACACTCGGCGACCGCCTTGGCCGCCGAGAGGGAGTCAGAGAGAACGATGCCCGCCATCGGATCGATCACCTCAGCCGGTCCCTGGCACTAGAAGAAGAAGATGCATTGGGCCCGCCCTACTTTGGCCCACGAATCCGAGATGAACCCTTTCCGAAAGGGTTCACGCTCCCGAGAGATACGCCCAAGTACACCGGCTCCATGAAGCCGGAGGACTAGCTGGTCGACTACTCCACGGCCGTCAGCATAACAAACAGCAACAAGCGCGTTGCCGTGAAATACGTCCCGCTCATTCTTCAGGGCACAACCCGGACATGGCTTAAGAGCCTGAAGCCCCGCAGCATTAACAGCTGGGTGGATTTCACCGAAGCCTTCATTCGCAACTTCACCAGCACGTACAAGCGGCCTCCCAAGCCTCGACAGCTCTCCTTGTGCGTCCAAGGGCCCAGCGAATCGACTCGTGACTATCTCACACGCTGGGCCGAGCTGCGCAACTCCTGCGAGGGCGTGCTCGAGGTGCAGGCCATCGAGTACTTCACCGCCGGGTGCCGAGAAGGCACCCTCCTCAAGCACCGGCTTCTCTGCGATGAGCCTGCGACTCTCGACGAGCTGTTGATCATCGTCGACAAGCATGCCACGGCCGACTCCTCCATGAAGGCGGAAATCTTAGTCGATGCGTCCGGCAAGGTGGCACCTCAGGCTCCTTGGACTCCGGCTGGTGACACCAGTCGGAGGCAGCCCCCAAGCGACAACAAGCGGAAGGCCACTCAGCCGGCTTCCACCAGCCGGCAGGTGGCGACAGTCAAGGACCAACAGCCAAAGGGGCAGCCAGCGCCCAAGCGTCAGAAGGGCGGTGTCGGTGTCAAAACCGGCGGATCTCGGGTAGGGGGTCCCGAACTGTGCGTCTTAGGATCAATGGTAACAGGAGACAAGGGACACAATGTTTTACCCAGGTTCGAGCCCTCTCGATGGAGGTAAAACCCTACGTCCTGCTTGATTAATATTGATGATATGGGTAGTACAAGAGTAGATCTACCACGAGATCGTAGAGGCTAAACCCTAGAAGCTAGCCTATGGTATGATTGTAATGGTTGTTGTTGTATATTTATCGACTAGCCTGGCCTCGGCTTATATAATGCACCAGAGGCCTAGGATAACAAGAGTCCTAGCCGAATAGGCCGGTGGGGGAGGAGTCCTTGTCTTGATCGCCAAGTCTTGTTGATTCTTCCTTGTATGCGGCAGCTGTCCGGACTGGCCCATGAGTATACGGCCATGGGGGTCCCCGGCCCAATCCAACTGATCGGGAGACGACGTGGTGAGTACCCCCTAGTCCAGGACACCGTCAGTAGCCCCCTGAATCGGTCTTCAAGTTAGGGACGCTCCTCGATTCTTCCAAACTGTTCTTCATCTTCAGTTGCCGGTCTTGAAAACTGGTTCAACAAATCTTCTCATCTTCGATCTTGAGGATCGCCGAAATGCATTCGACGAGTTTATACGTCGGGTATCCGAGGAGCCCCTTTAAGTTTACGGCCTTTATCAATGCCTTGTTATCTTTATGCCATGCCTCAGGTTTGAAGTTGTTCCCGGGCGGCAACGTCCTCTTGCATCCGAGCTCCAACGCCGGACTGTATTTGAGGTATCTTTTGCAGCCGAGCACCAATGCCGGACTGCTTCCCAGCTCTAACGCTGGACTATGTATCCGAGCTCCAACGCCGGACGGTATCTGAGCTCCAACGCCGGACTACGTATCCGAGCTCCAACGCCGGACTGCTTCCCAGCTCTAACGCCGGACTATGTATCCGAGCTCCAACGCCGGACGGTATCCGAGCTCCAACGCCGGACTACGTATCCGAGCTCCAACGCCGGACTGTATCCAAGGTGTCGTAAATCACCTTGGTTCA
>NC_041385.1:671540054-671702575 GCF_002162155.2 Triticum dicoccoides | reverse complement strand
CTGCTTCCCAGCTCTAACGCCGGACTATGTATCCGAGCTCCAACGCCGGACGGTATCCGAGCTCCAACGCCGGACTACGTATCCGAGCTCCAACGCAGGACTGCTTCCCAGCTCTAACGCCGGACTATGTATCCGAGCTCCAACGCCGGACGGTATCCGAGCTCCAACGCCGGACTACGTATCCGAGCTCCAACGCCGGACTGTATCCAAGGTGTCGTAAATCACCTTGGTTCAAAGAAGTTTGAAGGAGTTTAGCCGAGCTTAATGCCGAAAGTGCCCACTATGGAGCCAGCCACTAGCGCCCGAGCTTTACGCCGGACTGCTGATGAGGTGGTGCACCACCCCGAATGTGGGCCGATTTTTGACAATATTTTTTATTGATGTAATTTATTCTCTCACAAGATATATAGCTAGTAGCCCTCAAGGTATGTATCGGTCTAAAACCCGAGATGCACCTGATGGATGACATAAGACCGCTGATCCCTGTAGCTGCTGAGACTCAGGTTGATTTGCAAAATCGGTCTGAGGATCAAGTCCTAGCTCGGCAGAATACTTCGGGACACAAAAAGCGGCGTGCTCAGTCCTCGAGACTCAGGTTGGGTGCGGCCGACCAACCTGAGGATCGACATCTCCTCGGAAACTGTATTGCACTTAAAATTTTCTGCATATAACAGGCAATGCAGTAGCCCCCGAGACACTGGTCGGGTGGCAACACCAGATCAGGGGATTGATGTGCCCCTTTAATATTTGTAAATAATAAGCCCGAAGCCCAGTAGCCCCTGAGCCTTAATGCGGGCACGGGAGGCCGAATTAAGGATCGACATCCATAGTAAAATCACAAATTATGTGTAATGACTCTATGTATCCAAGTACTTTACGTCATTAATGCTCGGATCCGCATTGTACAAAACTTTGTTGACCGACCATCGGCTTTCACCTCCTCGGCCAATAGCCGAGGAGTGTTTGTCCTACTTTATAAAGCCTTTATAAGGGCAAAGATTTACAACAAACAAGGCAATCTGGCCATACGGTTTTATAAACAAAGGTACGCGGAGAGACATGTTATATTACTGTTTAACAGAAGAAATGTCTTCCAAAGAAAATAGTCCCGCTATCGGTTCCTTTCTTTGGGTTGTCATGCTAAGCATGATCATGAAACCTCTGCTCCAATGTAAGAGCAAAATATCGAGGATTTAGTTTGGGAGGCCAGTTAATAGCCCCCGATAGTGTTCGGCGACAGTCGAGGTCAAGCCGGAAACACTTCGGCCAATGAATGGCCCGTCATTTAATGTAGTCATCGGACCGCTGACCAGTTTACACCTATTGTGACAGTCAGTTTTCGGCTTTCTCCACTGAGGTGCTTGACCATGCAAGCTGGAAGCACAATCGCAGTGGTTCTCCCTTTGCACACCTAGCCGAACAAAGCGGAACGTAGGAGGCAAGCGCGGGAGCCGGGCAACCCAACTATTGACCGAAGACACAATTTGAAACTGATGCATATATAGAAATATCCGAGAATGTCTTTGCTGAATCTCAAAAGGTGTCCGGCGTTGCACTGCGAGACTTGTGCTGAAAACACACAAATAGTTTAAAAGTGCCATGGGCTCGAAAAGCCAAAAAACTTATTCAAAAGATTAATGTCCGAACTAGATCAAGTGTTCGGTGCCAATCCGAAAATTGGACTTTAGAAAAAAAAAGGTGCTTCTGCTGTGCTTTAACTTTGCAACGACTAAGAAGAAAAACACTTAGTATGAAACGGCTCAAATAAACATAAGAGCCCCCATGCGACTTGGGTAAAAGTTGACTATAAAATGTAAGGTGACATGTAGAATGCCTTCTAGCCGGATTGTAGATTGTTTGTCATAGCGGACCTTTTCGCTTCAACCTTTGGACCCAATAGTCCAGAGTGTGTCCGAATACCCTCGCGGTTATAAAAACCGGGGCATGCATGGAGACCAGGCGTAGGGGTCATTAGTGTTTTATCAGACAAGTGCCCAACTAGTTATGTTATATTACATGGTTAGTAAGAAACATCTTCCAGGGAGAATAGTTCCGTTAGGGGTTCCTTTCCCTGGGAGGCATGCCTAAAGTGCATGTCCGGACTGCGAAAAGAGCCGAAAAACATCTGGGGGCAGGTAAATAAATAGGTAAGAAATCATCGTTTAGTTCACCGACCGAGTATTCCCTTAAGAACGCTAGCTTTCGGCTTCACCCAGTCTGAGGTACACATCCGGCTGACCCGGCAGTAACAATCGCAGAGGTGCTCCCTTTACCACCTAGCCGAACAATCGGGAATGTAGGGGTAAGCACAGGAGCCAGGCAACCCAGCTTGGCCAAAACTTAAGTCATATCGATGCATATAATGGTGAATAAAAGGTACATGCGGAAGTGTGACACATGTGTTGGGCATAAAGCCCGAATTAATAAGCTTCTGTTAAAGAAGCCCCCAGGTATAATGAGCGCGGGTAGCGCGTCAAGTGTGTGCAAACAAAGTTTCGACAAGGAAGATTTTTACAAGTAACTTTTTTCCGAGAAAGTATAATGCTTGGTCGAACCGAACACAAGTTAGAAATTTTAAAACTTTGAGCATGAAGACAACTTAGCTGGTTAATGTGTTCGATATTGACGATGTGGTCCGAGCTTGATGCGGGACAAGGTTCCATCCCCCAAGCCGGTCCCGAGGTGGCGGAGCAAAGAGCTCGACACTGTGAAGTGGTGACATAGCATGGTCAATGCAGGACGGCAAAGTGATGCCAAAGTCCCCGGCATGGGGTAATGAAGTGTTGACGAAGCCCCCCGTCCAGCCGAGGTGACGCCAAAGGATATAGTCCGGCTGGATCATTTTCCTGTGCACAAAAAATAGTGCAAACCAGAGATAATAGTAAAAAAATCGTTGCATAATAAATAATTTATGCAAAGTGAGTAATAAAAGAAATATGGCCTGGCGCCGAAGTCGATGTCGATGCAGGTCGTCGGCGTAATGCAATAAAGGCGTGGCAAAGCCTGGATTCACAGGTCGGTCCGAGTTCCGGATGCGGCGTTCGCCGGACTATGTACGGAAACTGACCGAACCATCATGCGACCATCGATAATGCGGTCACCATTTGATAGACCTATGTACATATGATGGACAAACCAGAGTAATAATTCCTTGGGAAAAATTAACACTAACAAGCAAAAAGAAATACTAGGATTAATAGCACCTTGTTTATTTGTTGTAGCAATCTGAAGGAAGGTGATTCCCAAAATTGGGACTCGATCCGTGCACCCATTGCCTGGTCGGCTAGTGACGCCGAAGTGTCCGGAGTAGGTTGATGAAGAGATGGCGAAGCCCCCGTCCAGCCGAGATGTCGAAGTAGGTCGGCATGATGGACACCAGCTTGAAGAAGCAATAGTGCGGCCCTGCCGATGCAGGTCGTGACGCGGTCGATGCCGACTTGATGAAGCGACCGTGTGGCGATGCAGGTGTGCCCGCTCCATGTAATTCGTGGGGCGGTGGTGTTGGTGACGATTTATCCTTCGCGATGCCGAACTATTGTTCGGCTGGCCGAGATGATGTTCCGAAGAAATTGAGCTCGGCTCAACAAAGCGACGACGTGTCTAACACAGGTCGGCCGCCGTGGAGTGATGTTGTCGGGCTGGTTTGACACCGGCGCGACGGTGAAGTTCGTATTGCAAAAATACTTTTAATACTACTGGGATGTGTTTGAGAATAAAACACAACACCCCATACGAAAACTTCCTTCAAAAAGGATGTCCGAGATCCCGTTCATAAAGAAGATGAATTCGGGTCGGATTCGTTCTCGCGCAGAAAATAGATCCAAAAAGTGATGCACTAATCGGAAGTTTTCCGGAGTTGGACGGTCGGATCGAGCTGAATTTTTGGCAGGTGGTAGATATGGGAATTCCGCAGTAAATCAACGGTTGGATCCTCCAAAGGACATTCAAGCTAGATGCTGGATACCACGCCCTAAACTCGTCCGAATTCTCGTCCAGATTCAACAGGGCTCCGGTATATCGGAGATTGCCGGACATTCCTCCATCGGAACTCGACAAAATTTTTGCAGGGTTGTTGTAGACTTAATTCCGCATAATTCTACCAAAGTAATCGTTTAAGCGACACTCGAGGAGGTGGTGGAGGCGGATACAAGTTTGCTGTCCAGAAAAACAGCACGGTCGCCTGAGGGCAATGTTGACGTTGAGCCCCCGAGCTCCATGGATGACTCCTCCATGATCTTGATAGAGATCGGAGTTGATTTTGATGAAGGCCCTCATCCGAACATGATGATCGGAGGTAGGGCGCAGTCCTCGGTTAAGCCAAGGTGACCAGTCGAGCTGGTGACAAAGAAGCCGACGTCGCAGTTGACCTGCAGTCGAGCCATTGATCCTTTCGCCGATCACACAGTGGAACTCTCAATGAAAGCACCAATGTCGGTGTCAAAACCGGTGGATCTCGGGTAGGGGGTCCCGAACTGTGCGTCTTAGGATCAATGGTAACAGGAGACAAGGGACACGATGTTTTACCCAGGTTCGGGCCCTCTCGATGGAGGTAAAACCCTACGTCCTGCTTGATTAATATTGATGATATGGGTAGTACAAGAGTAGATCTACCACGAGATTGTAGAGGCTAAACCCTAGAAGCTAGCCTATGGTATGATTGTAATGGTTGTTGTTGTATATCTATCGACTAGCCTGGCCTCGGTTTATATAATGCACCAGAGGCCTAGGATAACAAGAGTCCTAGCCGAATACGCCGGTGGGGGAGGAGTCCTTGTCTTGATCGCCAAGTCTTGTTGATTCTTCCTTGTATGCGGCAGCTGTCCGGACTGGCCCATGAGTATACGGCCATGGGGGTCCCCGGCCCAATCCAACTGATCGGGAGACGACGTGGTGAGTACCCCCTAGTCCAGGACACCGTCAGGCGGCAAGCCCAATTGGTTGCCCGCCTTCTTGTACGAGCAGACTCTTGATGCCCCCTGCAAGTTCCATAGTGGTGCGAAGCCATCCAACCACACCACTCGGAAGTGTCATTGGCTCACCAGGATCACCAAGGGAGATGGCCTCCTTCCTCCTCTGCCTGCTAGCCTGCCGCCTCCTCCGCCCCAGCAGCCGGCGGCTCGGCCAGTCGGTGCCATATAAGACGAGTATCTTGTGGAGCACGGAGCCTATGTTGTGTTCACTAGCGTGGCCGATGACAGACGCAACAGCAGCAAGAGGTGCAAGCAGTGGCCTCAAGCACCCCAGAATTCATGCACTGGTCTGAGAAGCCCATCAGTTGGAGCAAGGCCGACCATGCAGAAGTGATGCCCTCCCTCGGTTACTATGGCTTGGTCCTGGAGGCTACCCTTGCAACAAAAAGACGGGCAGCTCGCTTCTCCAGAGCTTTGATAAATGGCGGCAGCAGCATCAATATTTTGTACCGTGACACAATGGAGAAATTGGGAATCAAGCAGAAGCAGCTCCTCCCCAGTCGAACTATATTCCATGGCATAGTCCCTGGCCTTTCCTGCTCACCAATCGGCAAGACCCAAATTGATATCCGCTTCGGAGACAAGAATCATTTCCACCGTGAGCCAGTTTGGTTTGAAGTGGTGGACCTAGAGAGCCCTTACCATGCGCTGCTTAGCCGACCTGCCCTGGCCAAGTTCATGGAAGTCCCCCATTACGCTTACCTCAAGATGAAGATGCCGAGTACCAAGGGAATCCTGACTGTAGTCGGAGACTACAAGAAGTCGTCCGCCTGCGCTGCGGACAGTAGCCGGCTGGCCGAGTCCCTCGTGATCGCAGCTGAGAAGCGACTCCTAGACCGGGTGGTGGAGAAGGCAGACAAGAAGTCGAAAATGTCACCCATCCCCAAGGAGTTGGAGGTTGAGGGCTCGTTCAAGCCGGCAAAGGAAACAAAGAAGATACCCTTGGACCAAGAGCACCCGGAGAGGCACGCTGTCATAGGTGCAAACCTGGATAGCAAATAGGAAGGCGAGCTCGTCGATTTCCTTTGTGAGAATCGGGACATCTTCACATGGTCTCCTAAAGACATGCCGGGTGTTCCGACGGATTTCGCTGAGCACAAACTACATGTCCGACCTGACGTCAAGCCGGTCAGGCAACCCTTGCGCCGCCTGTCGGAAGATAAGAGAAGAGTTGTCGGAGAAGAGATAGCATGGCTTCTGGCAGCCGGATTCATCATGGAAGTGTTCTTTCCAGAGTGGCTAGCGAACCCAGTCCTAGTGTTGAAGAAGAATAAGCAGTGGCATGTGTATTGACTATACCAGCCTCAACAAAGCCTGCCCCAAAGATCCCTTTGCCCTACCAAGGATTGACCAAGTGATAGACTCCACAGCCGGATGCGAGCAGTTGAGTTTCTTGGATGCATACTCAGGCTACCATCATATAAAGCTGAACCCGTCCGACAGGCTGAAGACCGCCTTCATCACACCATTTGGAGCCTTCTGCTACCTGACCATGACGTTCGGCTTGCAAAACACCGGCGCCACGTTTCAGCATTGCATGCAGAAGTGTCTCCTCCAGCAACTTGGCAGAAATGCCCATGTCTATGTGGATGATGTGGTGGTGAAGATGGAGAAGCATGGCATGCTGCTAGAAGACCTCAAGGAAACCTGTGAGAACCTGCGCCGATTCCAGATCAAGCTCAACCCGGAGAAATGTGTCTTTGGAGTACCAGCCGGCCAACTTCTCGGCTTCCTGGTCTCAGAGCGCGGCATAGAGTGCAACCCTGTGAAAATCAAGGCCATCGAGAAGATGGAGGTGCCCACCCGACTGCTGGACATGCAGAAATTCACCGGCTGCCTGGCATCGATTAGCCGTTTCATCAGTCGGCTGGGCGAGAAGGCTTTTCCCCTGTACCAGCTCATGAAGAAGACCTCTTTTTTCGAGTGGAACGACAAGGCGGATGAAGCATTCCTCCAACTCAAAAAGATGTTGGCAACCCCGCCTATCCTGGTGGCTCCGACTGAGAAGGAGCCCATGCTCCTATACATCGCAACCACCAGTCGGGTTGTCAGCATAGTCATGGTGGTAGAACGCAAAGAGGAGGGCAGAGCATTGCCGGTCCAGAGACCAGTGTATTACTTGAGCGAAGTATTGTCCGCCTCCAAGCAAAACTACCCACATTATCAGAAGATGTGCTATGGTGTGCACTTTGCCGCAAAGAAGCTGAAGCCTTATTTTCAAGAGCACCCAATAACCGTCGTCTGCACGGCTCCGCTTGCTGAGATCATTAGAAGCCGAGATGCCTCTGGCCGAGTGGCCAAGTGGGCTATTGATCTGGCCCCTTACACCATCTACTACCAGCCTCGCACCGCCATCAAGTCACAAGTGCTGGCCGACTTCCTCGTCGACTGGGCCGAGACCCAGTACCTGCCCCCAGCGCCAAACTCCACCCATTGGCGGATGCATTTTGATGGCTCAAAAATGCGCACCGGTCTGGGAGCCGACGTCGTCCTCACCTCTCCCAAAGGCGACAAGCTCAGATACGTGTTGCAAGTACACTGTCACCTCCAACAACGTAGCCGAGTACGAGGCACTAATACACGGGCTCCGGCTTGCCAAGGAACTCGGCATTCGCCGGATCCTGTGCTATGGTAACTCCGATTTGGTGGTCCAGCAGTCGTCAGGCGACTGGGATGCCAAGGACGCGGACATGGCAAGCTACCGCTTCCTCGTGCAGCAACTCAGTGGATACTTTGACGGGTGCGAGTTCCTCCACGTGCCAAGAAACAACAACGAGCAAGCAGATGCCTTGGCGCGGATTGGCTCCACCCGAAAAAGATACCAGCCGGCGTCGCCTTACGCCGCCTTCTCAGGCCGTCCGTCAAGCCGTCCCCAGAATCAGATTCCATCTTCGTGCCAGCCCCTCCCGAAGCATTCGGATCCGACTTGAGGGTCCCAGAAGCTGGCACGGGGACTTCAGCAGGTGGCCCGGGGACTGCTACAGTCGCACCCGGCTCGGGGACTCCAGAACCCGGCCCGGGGATTGCAGCAGTCGGCCCGGGGACTTCTTCAGCTCAGCAGGCGGAAGCAGCTGCCAACCCGCCGCCTCCTGGCCCAACCGCCCTCATACAATTTGCAGTTGTGGCAGTCGAAGAAATAGCAGCACCATCCTGGGCTCAACCAATCCTCAAGATTTTGGTAAACAAAGAGCTGCCGACCGATGAGATCTCGGCCCGACAAGTACAACGGCGGGCGGCAGCTTACACCATCGTGAACAGAGAGCTGGTACGGCGAAGTGTCACTGGCGTTTATCAGCGCTGCGTGGAGCCGGACAAAAGACAATCAATACTCAGGGATATCCACCAAGGCGAATGCGGTCACCACGCGGCTTCAAGATCACTTGTGGCCAAGGCTTTCCGCCATGGATTCTTTTGGCCGACTGCTCTAGAAGAAGCCAAAGAACTAGTTTAGAAGTGTCAAGGGTGCCAGAAGTTCCTCTCCAAGACACATTTGCCAGCTTCTGCACTCAAGACCATTCCCATAGCTTGGCCCTTCGTCGTTTGGGGGCTGGATCTGGTGGGGCCATTCAAGATGGCCCGTGGCGGCATGACTCATTTGCTTGTCGCTGTGGACAAGTTCACCAAGTGGATAGAAGCAAAACCAATCAAGAAGCTGAATGGGCCGACTACCGTGACCTTCATCGCCGACATCACCACGTGGTACGGCATACCAAACAACATCATCACCGAAAATGGCACCAACTTTGCCAAAGGAGCCTTGGCTCGTTTCTGAGCAATGCAGGGCATCCGACTGGACTTAGCGTCCGTTTCCCACCCGCAGTCAAACGGCCAAGTTGAGCGTGCAAACAGCCTCATTCTGTCCGGCATCAAGCCCCGACTGGTCGAGCCTCTGGAGCGTTCGGCCGGTTGCTGTCTCGACGAGCTACCGGCAGTCCTCTGTAGCCTACACACGGCTCCGAACAAATCAACCGGCTTCACGCCTTTCTTCCTCGTCTATGGTGCTGAAGCCGTCATCTCGACGGACATAGAGTTTGACTCCCAAAAGTTACCATGTACACAGAGGCGGATGCCAAGGAGGCACGAGAAGACGGCGTCGACTTGCTGGAGGAGGGTCGGCTGTTGGCACTCAGCCGGTCCGCCATCTACCATCAGAGTCTGCGCCGATACTACAACTGCAAGGTGAAGCCAAGATCCTTCCAAGAGGGAGACCTTGTGCTCCGGCTGATCCAGCAAACAGCCGGCCAGCACAAGCTCTCGGCACGTTGGGAAGGCCCTTTCATCATCAGCAAGGTGCTGGGAAACGATTCCTACTATCTGATCGACACCCAGAAGCCCAGGGCACGCAAAAGAGATGATTCAGGCAAGGAGACGGAGAGGCCATGGAACGCAAACCTCCTCCGAAGGTTTTACAGTTGAGAGCAGTATGTATGACACTACCTTTTGTATTATGTATGAAGACTCCGGGTCCCCCGAGAAGAGCTCGGGGACTACCCTCTTTTATCTATATGATAAGTGTTATGCCTATGAGTATGTATTATTTTATTTTCGCCTGGCACCGGGTTTGACCAGTCGGCCCGGAGGCTCGCCGCCCTCTGCTATATGCCGCTTCCCGCAGCCGGACAAGTAGTGTGATTGGCACCAAAAACTTCCCTTGACAGAAGCCGCAGCTCATAGAGCGACTGCATGACGGGCAGGGGTTGCAAAACAGTGCCCACATGAAAAACAACTAAGAAAAAAACGCATATAGTTGAGGCCGGCATCGCGCCTGTTCAGCCGGCTGCTGAGCAGCCGGTCGGCCGGCTTCTACTTCTATTGCTAACACTCCGAATGGCTAAGTACTGGACCTCCCACAAATAGCTAAGTACTCAACCCAGCCGCAGTCCGCAGATCGGCTGCTTGGCTGGCAAGAGGATAGCCAAGGGAGGGCGGCAAAGGAAAAGGCAAAGAGTACAAAGCAAGGGAAGTTAGAAGCCGGCAAAGCAATGCATAAATTGCAATAAATATTTACATAAGATAAAGACCTAACGGCCAGCATTCAGTATAGTTTGATATACACTTCGAGGGTGGAATTGCGCAAAGCTAACCAAATTGTCCAGAGTAGCAAACAGGAAAAGAAAAAATCCTAAGAGGCAGTAGAAGGCTCCGGCTGAACGGCGGGGTCGGCAGTGCCAGTTGGTACATCAGAGGCCTCTGGCTGGATGATGGAGTCGGCGGTGCCCGTTGGCGCTGCAGAAGGCTCCAGCTGATCGACAGGGGCGGTGGCACCAGCTAGGGTGGCGGACGGTTGGGCGGCAGAGTTGGTGGTGTCCGTCGGCGGAGCGGGCGGCTGGTCGGTCTCCGCCTGGCTGCCTCCAGCAGTGGTCGGTGCCTTGGAGCACGGATCATTGCTTGAGGCTGACCATCCGCTTCGGCCTCCAGCACATCATCTTCGTCCTCCTCTTCCTCATCCTCCTCCTCCTCCCCCTTGTTGTTGGAGTCGATCACTTCATCGAGTCCCCGCTGTCCTCTGGGTTCAGCCCAAGCCACTCTAGCGGCGCTTCGGCACCTTCCTCGACCACCTGCGGGATGAACACGCTGGTGTCGGTATAGTCGGCGCTTGCCACCGCCCTGCTGATAAGCTCGGCCTCCACCGCCACCAGCTCCTCCTGCGCCTCCAGCCGAAACATGGTCAACTGGGCTAGATCTAGCCCAGGGTACCATGCCTTGACGAACTCCAAGGCTCGGCGTGCTCCTGCCCGGGCCGCAGAACCCTTCCAGACCTCCAGGCGGCCGTCCACCACCTCCAGCCAGTCGACAGTCCGACTTGGGGTGCGCGGTGCCTGCACACCCGGCCAGAGGGCGGAGATCGCCTGGGCCCCGACGCGCTGAAGGCGGCGCAGTAGCTGATAGGCAGGCCGAAGACGGGCCTGGATGCTGAGGAGCTGCTCGTTGAGGGTCCGGGGGGGCGTCAGCGGTAATCTGCACGCCCTCCGCCCTCTGCTCTTCGCGCTGGGCCTCGATGATCTGGTTCGCAACAACAGAATGGCCCGGGAAGAAGTCTGCTCAAACAGAGGGCAAGGAAATCCAAGGTCAGAAACCAGCAATCGGCCTAGATGAGGGCCGGCAACCCAAAACAAGAAAACAAAGACGATGAACCTTACCATCGACCAAGTCCTCGATGCTGCTGAAGCTGGCCGTCATCTGCGCCTCCTTATCGGCCCAGGCGGAGCGCTTGATCTCGAACTTGGCAAGGAGGTCGGTCTCCTTCACCTTTGCCTCCCTCTGATCCGTCTTGAGGGCCTCCGCCTGCTCCGCGAGTGTGACACCCCAAAAATTTAACCATGTTTTGTTTATTAAAATTTTGCGAGGAAACTTAAACTTTTATTTTCTGGATTTCCTTTTGATTTCAGAACCATTTTTTTCTTTGTTACTATGGAGTTTTACCCCAAGTGAAAACTTTTCAATCATTATTGGACTTATTTACCCTCTCAAATAAAACAATTCTTTTATCAGTGGGATTATTTATATAATTATTTTTCCTTGAGCTTTATTTCTCTAAAAGGGTTTTTCTTAAGTTTTAGGGTCCCTTTTGAACTGCAACCCTTTTATAAATTCATTTAAAAATCCCACCAAAATTTGGGGATGTCATGTGATGTTTTTAAATCACTTTTATGCAAAAATATATTTCATTCTTTGGATATTTTGAGCTCTACATCAAATTTTCAAATATGGTCCAGTGGGCAATTTTGCACTACAACCTAATTAAATATTTCTTTAAAGCTTCCACCAAAATTATGGGATGTCAATAGGAGTATATTATTCATCTTTATGCAAAAACCCAGTGATGTTCTTTGAAAAAATTGAGTTAATCAACCTCATTCTCATTCTGGTCCAACTTGGTGATTTGTACTGCAACCATATTTTTACTTGCCCATTTAGCTATGATTCTTTCTCCTGCTTATAGACCACCCTGCAAAACCCTTAAGTCCAGGAGACTGGACCCATTGGAGGATTTTAAGTGCATGCAATCATGCCTTTTTCTTTCTGTCCAAAACTGAAGTTTTGCAAAACTTGCACTAGCAAGTTTCTGGTTCTGCCCAAATGACCATGCCACCATCACCTACACCTAAAGAGACCCTGATCTGGAGATTTTGGCCACTCCAAGAAATGCCTAAGTGCCCTTGGCATTTTGTCAAACACCTTATGGGCATGATCAGTTTTGGCATAGTTTCTGGTTTGTACAATGGACCTGCTTACTTTGCCAAACCACCATGTCCACTAAGCCCCTAGGCTACCCTAACCTAGGCCTGTTAGTCCCCACCCTCATCCAAACCCCCTAGCACCCACTGGCATTTCACCGAACAGTTGGCGTGCACGCTCTGGGCGCGGCCAGAGCGCGCGGTTTGCACGTGCGTGCGCACGGGTCGCCGCGTCCCGCTGCCGCCTCCCCCGCACCTGTTCTGGCCCCTCCCCACTCATAGCCAGTGCCTGACTCCTCCCTCGCTGTAGAGCCGCCCTGGCCCTCTCCTGGCGCCCTACAGCGCCACCGACACAAGCCGCCACCGCCGCCCCGACAGCCCCTGCCCTGGACGGCGCCGCCCGAGCCACTAGCGCTCGCCAGCTGCCCCCTAGAGCAGCTCAAGCTCATCCGCAAGCTTGTCCGCAAGCGCTCGTCGCCGCCACGTCCCCCCTGCTGCTACAGAATGGCGGTCGCCGGTGATCTTATCCCCGGCTGCCGCAGAACCGCCATTGCTCGCCTATTTAAGGGGCCCCCGGGCTCGTCCAGGCCCTCGAGACACTCATACCACCTCTCTCACTCCCTCACTGATCCTCCCGTAGTAGCAGAAAGACCAGAAATGGTCATCTTCTTCTTCTCCGGCAACCACGACCGCCGCCTCTGTCTCGTTCATTCCAACGCCACCAGGGCCTCCCCCTCTCCACTCTCTTCACCAATAGCATCCTGCAGCACCCGCGAATCCATCCCCATGCTCGATTTTGATCGGGACTCGCCACAGGCGAAAGCCCCATCTCACCCGACGCCGCCGTCCGCCGGGAAGCTCGTCGCCGGCGACTCCGTCCACGTCGGCGACCATGGTGGGTACCCACGGGTTCACCTCGACCACCTGAGCACACCCATGTACTCAGATCCTCGAGGGATGCCTCCGTTTGCCGGCGAGCCTCGCCGGAGCTCCGCCTCTGTTCGGTCGGAGGAGACGGCGCGCGCGTGGACTAGTCAAACCTGACCAGTGGGCCCGCTGGACCGACTGTCAGTGACCCAGCCCCGCCACCACATGCTTTAAGTGGAGGCGTATTCCCAAAGTACGTCTTCGACGTGTACTCTTTCGAAAACATTTTTCTTTTTTTCAGTTTTATTTTAAAAACAGAAAGTTGACTAAACTTTGACTGGCTATAACTTTTTAAATAAAACCCCAATTAAGTTGATTCTTTTTCCTACCTCTCTCAAATTTAGTCTAGTTTATTTTAAGATTTATTTTCAAAAAATTCAGACAACTTTTTTGCACTGTTTTGAAACTATGTGTTAATTTGAATAATTTCAAAAATAGGTTTTTGAAGAAGAAGGCATCTTTCAAAAATGCAACCCCACTTGCATATTCTTGAAGGCAAGCGTTCTGAACCCTGGCATAATATTTTCATGCATTGTTTGACACGATTATAACACCACCGTAATACGGAGAACTCGTTATTTTATGTGGTGATACGATCATTTGCATGAGTGCATGTTGGAGATTTCCTTGCTGTTGGAATGGTCATACTTGTGACAGCAATCATCCTCGAATGCTTTTCGTGCCTGCCGGAAGGAAGCCGGGAAAGTCTCTGTCTTGGGTAGACCTGAGCTTGTCCCTAGTTCCTCGTCGAGACGAGTGTGTCCGGTATGGCATGATGGGGTATGATGAGTGGTGGTTCAGTCTATTGGATGAAATATGTTCGTTATGCTAATCATGCAGGGAATACTTAAACCTCTTGAGTCGACCATAGACCGAGTCTTGTTCAATAACCCCCATACTTGTTTCGTACTACCACTTGTCCCTACAACAAGTAGGGTACGGTTTAGTAAGTCGTCAACCCCTTTCTAGCACACACCATACAGAGAGGCCATGGTGGAAGATACCGGTTGTAGCCGGTAGGCAGGCCACCTGGTTCGGGGGCATGGGTGTTTCCGGTTGGGACCGAGAGGGGAGGCCACCCCTTAGAGCGCACGATATAAATTTGATCCCATGCTGCGTGAGGTTGTAGCTGAAGGGTTTCGTAGTAATTTCAAAAAATTTCCTACGCACACGCAAGATCATGTGATGCATAGCAACGAGGGGAGAGTATTGTCTACGTACCCAACGCAGACCGACTGCGGAAGCGATGACACGACGTAGAGGAAGTAGTCGTACGTCTTCTCGATCCAACCGATCAAGCACCGAAACTACGGCACCTCCGAGTTCGAGCACACGTTCAGCTCGATGACGATCCCCGGACTCCGATCCAGCAAAGTGTCGAGGAAGAGTTTCGTCAGCACGACGACGTGGTGACGATCTTGATGAACTACAGCAGCAGGGCTTCGCCTAAACTCCGCTACAGTATTATCGAGGAATATGGTGGCAGGGGGCACCGCACACGGCTAAGGAATCGATCACGTGGACCAACTTGTGTCAACTTGTGTGTCTTTGGGGTGCCTCTACCTCAGTATATAAAGGAGCCAAGGGGGGAGGGGGCGCCGGCCAAGAGAGAGAGGCGCAGGAGGAGTCCTACTCCTACCGGGAGTAGGACTCCCCCCCCCAATCCTATTCCAACTAGGATTCCCAAGGGGGAAAGAGGGAGAGGGGTGGCCGGCCACCTCTCCTAGTCCTAATAGGACTAGGGGAAGGGGGAGGCGCGCAGCCCCCTTGGGCTGCCCCTTTCTCCTTTCCACTAAGGCCCATGATGGCCCATATGGCTCCCGGGGGGTTCCGGTAACCTCCCGGTAACCCGGTAAAATCCCGATTTCACCCGGAACACTTCCGATGTCCAAACATAGGCTTCCAATATATCAATCTTTATGTCTCGACCATTTCGAGACTCCTCGTCATGTCCGTGATCACATCCGGGACTCCGAACAGCCTTCGGTACATCAAAATGCATAAACTCATAATATAACTGTCATCGTAACCTTAAGCGTGGGGACCCTACGGGTTCGAGAACAATGTAGACATGACCGAGACACGTCTCCGGTCAATAACCAATAGCGGGACCTGGATGCCCATATTGGCTCCTACATATTCTACGAAGATCTTTATCGGTCAGACCGCATAACAACATACGTTGTTCCCTTTGTCATCGGTATGTTACTTGCCCGAGATTCGATCGTCGGTATCCAATACCTAGTTCAATCTCGTTACTGGCAAGTCTCTTTACTTGTTCCATAATACATCATCTCACAACTAACATATTAGTTGTAATGCTTGCAAGGCTTATGTGATGTGTATTACCGAGAGGGCCCAGAGATACCTCTCCGACAATCGGAGTGACAAATCCTAATCTCGAAATACGCCAACCCAACATCGACCATTGGAGACACCTGTAGTACTCCTTTATAATCACCCAGTTACGTTGTGACGTTTGGTAGTACCCAAAGTGTTCCTCCGGTAAACGGGAGTTGCATAATCTCATAGTCATAGGAACATGTATAAGTCATGAAGAAAGCAATAGCAACATACTAAACGATCAGGTGCTAAGCTAATGGAATGGGTCATGTCAATCAGATCATTCAACTAATGATGTGACCTCGTTAATCAAATAACAACTCATTGTTCATGGTCAGGAAACATAACCATCTTTGATTAACGAGCTAGTCAAGTAGAGGCATACTAGTGACACTCTGTTTGTCTATGTATTCACACATGTATTATGTTTTCGGTTAATACAATTCTAGCATGAATAATAAACATTTATCATGATATAAGGAAATAAATAATAACTTTATTATTGCCTCTAGGGCATATTTCCTTCAGTCTCCCACTTGCACTAGAGTCAATAATCTAGTTCACATCGCCATGTGATTTAACAGCAATAGTTCACATCACCATGTGATTAACACCCATAGTTCACATCACTATGTGACCAACACCCAAAGGGTTTACTAGATTCAGTAATCTAGTTCACATCACTATGTGATTAACACCCAAGGAGTACTAAGGTGTGATCATGTTTTGCTTGTGAGAGAATCTTAGTCAACGGGTCTGCCACATTCAGATCCTCATGTATTTTGCAAATTTCTATGTCAACAATGCTCTGCATGGAGCTACTCTAGCTAATTGCTCCCACTTTCAATATGTATCTAGATCGAGACTTAGAGTCATCTAGATTAGTGTCAAACTTGCATCGGCGTAACCCTTTACGACGAACCTTTTTCCATAATCGAGAAACATATCCTTATTCCACTAAGGACAATTTTGACCGCTCTCCAGTGATCTACTCCTAGATCACTATTGTACTCCCTTGCCAAACTCAGTGGTATGGCATACAATAGATCTGGTATACAGCATGGCATACTTTATAGAACCTATGACTGAGGCATAGGGAATGACTTTCATTCTCTTTCTATTTTCTGCCGTGGTCGAGCTTTGAGTCTTACTCAACTTCACACCTTGCAACACAGGCAAGAACTCCTTCTTTGACTGTTCCATTTTGAACTATTTCAAAAATTTATCAAGGTATGTATTCATTGAAAAATCTTATCAAGCGTCTTCATCTATCTATATAGATCTTGATGCTCAATGTGTAAGCAGCTTCACCAAGGTCTTTCTTTGAAAAACTTTTATTCAAGTATCCTTTCATGCTTTGCAGAATAATTCTACATTATTTCCGATCAACAATATGTCATTCACATATACTTATCAGAAATGTTGTAGTGCTCCCACTCACTTTCTTGTAAATACAGGCTTCACCGTAAGTCTGTACAAAAACTATATGCTTTGATCAACTTATCAAAGCGTATATTCCAACTCCGAGATTCTTGCACCAGTCCATAAATGGATCGCTGGAGCTTGCACACTTTGTTAGCTCCCTTTGGATCGACAAAACCTTCCGGTTGCATCATATACAACTCTTCTTCCAGAAATCCATTCAGGAATGCAGTTTTGACATCCATCTACCAAATTTCATAATCATAAAATGCGGCAATTGCTAACATGATTCGGACAGACTTTTAAGCATCGATACGAGTAAGAAAATCTCATCGTATTCAACACCTTGAACTTTGTCAAAAACCTTTTTCGACAAGTCTAGCTTTGTAGATAGTAACACTACTATCAACGTTCGTCTTCCTCTTGAAGATCCATTTATTCTTAATGACTCACCGATCATCGGGCAAGTCAATCAAAGTCTACACTTTGTTCTCATACATGGATCATATCTCAGATTTCATGGCCTCAAGCCATTTCGTGGAATCTGGGCTCATCATTGCTTCCTCATAGTTCGTAGGTTCATCATGGTCTAGTAACATGACTTCCAGAACATGATTACCGTACCACTCTGGTGCGGATCTTACTCTGGAAGACCTACGAGGTTTGGTAGTAACTTGATCTGAAGTTTGATGATCATCATCATTAACTTCCTCACTTATTGGTGTAGGAATCACTGGAACTGATTTCTGTGATGAACTACTTTCCAATAAGGGAGAAGGTATAATTACCTCATCAAGTTCTACTCTCCTCCCACTCACTTCTTTCGAGAGAAACTCCTTCTCTGGAAAGGATCCATTTTAGCAACGAATGTCTTGCCTTTGGATCTGTGATAGAAGGTGTACCCAACAATTTCCTTTGGGTATTCTATGAAGACGCACTTCTCCGATTTGGGTTCGAGCTTATCAGGATGATACTTTTTCACATAAGCATCGCAGCCCCAAACTTTAAGAAACAACAGCTTAGGTTTACTGCTAAACCATAGTTCATACAGTGTCGTCTCAACGGATTTAGATGGTGCCCTATTTTAAAACGTGAATGCAGCTGTCTCTAATGCATAACCCCAAAACGATAGTGGTAAAGAGATATCATAGATTGCACCATATCAAATAAAGTGCGGTTACGACGTTCGGACACACCATAACGATGTGGTGTTCCAGGTGGCGTGAGCTGTGAAACTATTCCACATTGTTTTAATTGAAGACCAAACTCGTAACTCAAATATTTGTCTCCGCGATCAGATCGCAGAAACTTTATTTTCTTGTTACGATGATTTTTCCACTTCACTCTGAAATTCTTTGAACCTTTCAACTATTTCAGACTTATGTTTCATCAAGTAGATATACCCATATCTGCTCAAATCATCTTGTGAAGGTCAGAAAACAACGATGCTTGCCACGAGCATCAGCACTCATTGGATCGCATACATCGGTATGTATTATTTCCAATAAGTCAGTAGCTCGTTCCATTGTTCCGGAGAACGGAGTTTTAGTCATCTTGCCCAAAAGGCACAGTTCGCAAGCATCAAGTGATTCATAATCAAGTGATTCCAAAATTCCATCAGTATGGAGTTTCTTCATGCGCTTTACACCAATATGACCTAAACGGCAGTGCTACAAACAAGTTGCACTTATCATTATTAACTTTGCATCTTTTGGTTTCAATATTATGATTATGTGTATCACTACGATCGAGATCCAACAAACTATTTTCATTGGGTGTGTAACCATATAAGGTTCTATTCATGCAAACAGAACAACAATTTATTCTCTTACTTAAATGAATAATCGTATTACAATAAACATGATCAAATCATATTCATGCTCAACGCAAACACCAAATAACACATATTTAGGTTCAACACTAATCCCGAAAGTATAGGGAGTGTGTGACGATGATCATATCAATCTTGGAACCACTTCCAACACACATCGTCACTTCACCCTTAACTAGTCTCTGTTTATTCTGCAACTCCCGTTTCGAGTTACTAATCTTAGCAACTGAACTAGTATCAAATACTGAGGGTTTGCGATAAACACTAGTAAAGTACACATCAATAACATGTATATCAAATATACTTATGTTCACTTTGCCATCCTTCTTATCCGCCAATCACTTGGGGTAGATCCGCTTCCAGTGACCAGTCCCTTTGCAGTAGAAACACTTAGTCTCAGGCTTAGGATCAGACTTGGGCTTCTTCACTTGAGCAGCAACTTGCTTGCTGTTCTTCTTGAAGTTACCCTTCTTCCTTCTGCCCCTTTTCTTGAAACTAGTGGTCTTGTCTACCATCAACACTTGATGTTTTTCTCGATTTCTACCTTCGTCAATTTCCGCATTACGAAGAGTTTGGGAATCGTTTCCGTTATCCCTTGCATGTCATAGTTCATCACGAAGTTCTACTAACTTGGTGATGGTGACTAGAGAATTCTGTCAATCACTATCTTATCTGGAAGATTAACTCCCACTTGATTCAAGTGATTGTAGTACTCAGACAATCTGAGCACATGCTCACTAGTTGAGCGATTCTCCTCCATCTTTTAGCTATAGAACTTGTTGGAGACTTCATATCTCTCAACTCGGGTATTTGCTTGAAATATTAGTTTCAACTCCTGGAACATCTCATATGGTCCATGACATTCAAAACGTCTTTAAAGTCCCGATTCTAAGCCGTTAAGCTTGGTGCACTTAAACTATCAAGTAGTCATCATATTGAGCTAGCCTAACGTTCATAACGTCTGCATTTGCTCCTGCAATAGGTCCGTCACCTAGCGGTGCATTAAGGACATAATTCTTCTGTGCAGCAATGAGGATTTAACCTCAGATCACGGATCAAATCCGCAACATTGCTACTAACATTTTTCAACACAATTTTCTCTAGGAACATATCAAAATAAACACAGGGAAGCAACAACGCGAGCTATTGATCTACAACATGATTTGCAAAATACTACCAGGACTAAGTTCATGATAAATTTAAGTTCAATTTAATCATATTACTTAAGAACTCCCACTTAGATAGACATCCCTCTAATCCTCTAAGTGATCACGTGATCCAAATCAACTAAACCATGTCCGATCATCACGTGAGATGGAGTAGTTTCATCGGTGAACATCATTATGTTGATCATATCTACTATATGATTCACACTCGACCTTTCGGTCTCCGTGTTCCGAGGCCATATCTTCATATGCTAGGCTCGTCAAGTTTAACCTGAGTATTCTGCGTGTGCAAAACTGGCTTGTACCCGTTGTAGATGGACGTAGAGCTTATCACACCCGATCATCACGTGGTGTCTGGGCACGACGAACTTTGGCAACGGTGCATACTCAGGGAGAACACTTCTTGATAATTTAGTGAGAGATCATCTTATAATGCTACCGTCAATCAAAGAAAGATAAGATGCATAAAAGGATAAACATCACATGCAATCAATATAAGTGATATGATATGGCCATCATCATCTTGTGCTTGTGATCTCCATCTCCGAAGCACCGTCATGATCACCATCGTCACCGGCGCGACACCTTGATCTCCATCGTAGCATCGTTGTCGTCTCGCCAATCTTATGCTTCCACGACTATCACTACCGTTTAGTAATAAAGTAAAGCATTACATCGCGATTGCATTGCATACAATAAAGCGACAACCATATGGCTCCTGCCAGTTGCCGATAACTCGGTTACAAAACATGATCATCTCATACAATAAAATTCAGCATCATGCCTTGACCATATCACATCACAACATGCCCTGCAAAAACAAGTTAGACGTCCTCTACTTTGTTGTTGCATGTTTTACGTGGCTGCTACGGGCTTAAGTAAGAACCAATCTCACCTACGCATCAAAACCACAACGATAGTTTGTCAAATAGACTCCGTTTTAACCTTCTCAAGGACCGGGCGTAGCCATACTTGGTTCAACTAAAGTTGGAGAGACAGTCGCCCGCAAGCCATCTCTGTGCAAAGCACGTCGAGGGAACCGGTCTCGCGTAAGCGTACGCGTAAGGTTGGTCTGGGTCGTCTCGTCCAACAATACCGCCGAACGAAAATATGACATGCTGGTAGGCAGTATGACTTGTATCGTCCACAACTCACTTGTGTTCTACTCGTGCATATAACATCAACATCAATAACCTAGGCTCGGATGCCACTGAAGGGTTTCGTAGTAATTTCAAAAAATTTCCTACGCACACGCAAGATCATGTGATGCATAGCAACGAGGGGAGAGTATTGTCTATGTACCCAACGCAGACCGACTGCGGAAGCGATGACACGACGTAGAGGAAGTAGTCGTACGTCTTCTCGATCCAACCGATCAAGCACCGAAACTACGGCACCTCCGAGTTCGAGCACACGTTCAGCTCGATGACGATCCCCGGACTCCGATCCAGCAAAGTGTCGAGGAAGAGTTTCGTCAGCACGACGGCGTGGTGACGATCTTGATGAACTACAGCAGCAGGGCTTCGCCTAAACTCCGCTACAGTATTATCGAGGAATATGGTGGCAGGGGGCACCGCACACGGCTAAGGAATCGATCACGTGGATCAACTTGTGTCAACTTGTGTGTCTTTGGGGTGCCTCTACCTCAGTATATAAAGGAGCCAAGGGGGGAGGGGGCGCCGGCCAAGAGAGAGAGGCGCAGGAGGAGTCCTACTCCTACCGGGAGTAGGACTCCCCCCCCCCCAATCCTATTCCAACTAGGATTCCCAAGGGAGAAAGAGGGAGAGGGGTGGCCGGCCACCTCTCCTAGTCCTAATAGGACTAGGGAAAGGGGGAGGCGCGTAGCCCCCTTGGGCTGCCCCTTTCTCCTTTCCACTAAGGCCCATGATGGCCCATATGGCTCCCGGGGGGTTCCGGTAACCTCCCGGTAACCCGGTAAAATCCCGATTTCACCCGGAACACTTCCGATGTCCAAACATAGGCTTCCAATATATCAATCTTTATGTCTCAACCATTTCGAGACTCCTCGTCATGTCCGTGATCACATCCGGGACTCCGAACAACCTTCGGTACATCAAAATGCATAAACTCATAATATAACTGTCATCGTAACCTTAAGCGTGCGGACCCTACGGGTTCGAGAACAATGTAGACATGACCGAGACACGTCTCCGGTCAATAACCAATAGCGGGACCTGGATGCCCATATTGGCTCCTACATATTCTACGAAGATCTTTATCGGTCAGACCGCATAACAACATACGTTGTTCCCTTTGTCATCGGTATGTTACTTGCCCGAGATTCGATCGTCGGTATCCAATACCTAGTTCAATCTCGTTACCGGCAAGTCTCTTTACTCGTCCCGTAATACATCATCTCACAACTAACATATTAGTTGTAATGCTTGCAAGGCTTATGTGATGTGTATTACCGAGAGGGCCCAGAGATACCTCTCCGACAATCGGAGTGACAAATCCTAATCTCGAAATACGCCAACCCAACATCGACCATTGGAGACACCTGTAGTACTCCTTTATAATCACCCAGTTACGTTGTGACGTTTGGTAGTACCCAAAGTGTTCCTCCGGTAAACGGGAGTTGCATAATCTCATAGTCATAGGAACATGTATAAGTCATGAAGAAAGCAATAGCAACATACTAAACGATCAGGTGCTAAGCTAATGGAATGGGTCATGTCAATCAGATCATTCAACTAATGATGTGACCTCGTTAATCAAATAACAACTCATTGTTCATGGTCAGGAAACATAACCATCTTTGATTAACGAGCTAGTCAAGTAGAGGCATACTAGTGACACTGTTTGTCTATGTATTCACACATGTATTATGTTTCCGGTTAATACAATTCTAGCATGAATAATAAACATTTATCATGATATAAGGAAATAAATAATAACTTTATTATTGCCTCTAGGGCATATTTCCTTCAGTAGCCTCCCCACTTAGAGTTTTGCTTGACAGGTGTCGTGGGTGATTCCTGACACCGGTAAGTTAAGCTGGTGTGTGCAAGTCAGGTGTGTTTTCAATTAAAAGACCATAGACGGAATTAGTCCCGATGGACTAAAGGAATCCGTTACTCGTGGGTAAAGAGTACACCCTCTACAGAGATTAAACATCTATTCAAATAGCCATGTCCATGGTTAAGGACTACAGTCTGGGTTGGGTCAAGTGTCGGTCTTAGTATCGGTCTTCAAAGGAGAAACTACTAAACCAGAACATGGATCATGACGTGTGACTTATGATTATGATTATTATTATTATGGACTAACCCCTTGATATATTATTTGAAGTATTGAGTATCCCTAGGACGGTTCTACCTCCTGGATATTCACTGTGATTGTTTTCTTATAAGCCCTTTATGTGGTGTCGCTCAGACGCCCGACTGTGGCATGTTGTTACTTATTTACTTTATAAGCCCCTTATGTGGTGTCGCTCAGACGCCCGACTGTGGCATGCTGTTATTTATTTACTTTATAAGCCCTTTATGTGGTGTCTCTCAGACGCCCGACTGAGGCATGCTCATTATTTACTCTCCTTTCGAGGCGTCGCTTCAGACACCCGATCAGCATTTTATTACTACTCTGTTACTACATATTCATGTTGCATACAAATAACCTGCTTGCATGCATCAGGGATTTTATTTTATGACTGACGTTGTGATCATGGAATTATTTAGAGCATGATTTGTTATATTATACCCGTGTTCATAATGTTTGCGAGTACATTCAAAGTACTCACTGGCTTGTCCCTGGCTATTGTCTTGGCCAGATTTCTTGCATGGAGAGGAGCGTTGCGATGACAGCTCCGGAACCTAAACAACAATGATAACAGCCCCGCGAAGATAGTAGTTAACCTGGTCAGCTGTTCCTGTGGGAAATGGAGTCCCATAGACGCTGATGTACCACAAACCGCTTCTACCATCAACTACTAGCAACCTTATGTTGTACTCATAGGCCAGAATGGTCTTGTACTACATATTATGTATTTTTTTGCTTGGAGTTTCTGTATCAAGTTGGTGCCTCATCAGCTAACAGTAATCCTGGGGCTGGTGAGCACAAAGGCCATTTTTTGGGAAATTAATACCCGGAAAACCAGTCGTGACAGCGAGCTGAGTGACCAGCCGGTCACGCTCCTCGGCCAGCTTGTTGCACTCCGCCTCCTTGCCGCGGAGGGCGGTATTAGCTTTGCCCAGGTGCTGCTGCAAGGCGGCGTTGGCCTCTGTAAAAATAAAGAAGGAAGAGCATCAGACAAATGATGAAGAGGGATGTAGTTGCCGGAGAGATTCGGCCCGACTACTCAGCAGTCGGCCCGAACCTCGGGGACTACAGCCCGCGGGTGCGCTATCGCGCCCCCGCAGAGAAGAAGTTGCCAGCAAAATAAAGTCACTAACAAGATTTGGCCCGACTGCTCAGCAGTCGGCCCGAACCTCGGGAACTACAGCCCGCGGGTGCACTAGCGCACCCCCGCGAAGAAAGGAAATTGAAGCTTACTCCGGCTCTCGGACAAGTTGGTGGTCTATTTTTCCAGCTCCTGAACCCTGGAGTTGAAGGTGACCGCGCGAAGATTGTGGTAGTCCTGTAGAAGGGATATCAGACAAGTTAGCGTTCAAAACTGACAAGATGAAGTTCCGGACCGCCTGTTCAGCAGCCGGCCCGAAACTTGGGGAATACACCCAGTGGGTGCGCTGGTGCACCCCCGCGAAGGATGCAAGAAGATCAAAAATCAGGAGAAGCAGGAAACTTACGCGGATGGCTGCCCGCAAATTCAGAAATGCCTCATTGCAGCGCTTGAGGGCTTCAGCTTCAGCCCGGAGCTTGGCCTAGACGTCGAGGGGCGCCTGGTTCAGGGCGCCCGTCCCGCCCCTGCATACCCAGCCGGTTGGCGCGGCGCTAGTCGCCTCGGTGTCGTGGACCAACGAGCTTGCAGCTCCGGCCTCCAGCGGTCGCGGTGCCGAGGCCGCTTTCTCAAGACGGCGGCATACGGGTGTACGGACCTCAGGAATCAGGTCCTTCACCAACGCGTCTCCGTATGGTGGCACCAGCGGGGCGGCCGGCTGCTCGTCCCGCGGTCTGCTGGTCGACAGTGGTGGCGGCAAGATGACATCTGGCATGGCCACGTCGCTGCCCTCCCTCTCCATGACCGGTTGCTCGTCGCCGGCTCCTCCAGTCGATGCCACAAACTCCGGCGGAGGCGGCGCGGAGTTTAGAGGAGTCACGAGCAGCGGCTCCTGGTGGCGCGCAGCCTCTGCAAGCCGCTCCTTCTCTGCGGCGTCGACCTCTGCTTGCGCCAGCTTCCTCGCCGCAGATGTGGCAGCCTTGTCCACCTCCGCCTTCGCCAGGCGGTCGGCCTCTTCCTCACGCGCCTCCCGCACGTTCCGCTCCTGCGCCTCCTGGAGGTCGGCGGCCGGGTCGATCCGCCGGCTGGTGGTGGAGGTTTATGCCGACCTGATGACCGAGGCGGCGGACGACTTCTCAAGGGTGAGCGTGGCCCTGAGATAAGAAGACAAGACAAAGAGTTTCTTAGACCAGATCGGCAAAGAAGTGGAAGCGTAAGAAGGATACTTATGCTGACACCATGAGTGGCACCTTCGGCTGCCGTTGGAACTTGGCCACCTTGGCCGCGGCTTCACTCCGCCTAGTCGCCACGGCTGGGTTCTTGGGCTTCTTTGGCGCGTTGCCAAACAGGGCAGCGCCTTGCTTACGCTTGCGCTTGCCGCCTCGGGCGGGTGGCCCGGTAGAGGGGCCTGCGCCGGTGTTGGCGGTGCTCCGAGGGGGTCGCGGCTCGTCTTCGTCATCGTCGTCATTAGGCCAGGTCTCCACGCCACCGCCTTCCTTGGAGCCTCCTGCTCCTTCGCCGCCTGCTGCGTCGTCCTCCAGGGCGGCCGCCCCCAGGTCGAGGTCGTCCACATCACTCACTGCCCTGTCTGGCAGGTAGTCACCACCCGGCCCCACGATGGCGGCCGTCGCCGCGGACATATAAATCTGCGCTCCAGAAAAAAGAGTCGCATCACACCAGGCGCAAGACTATAGGTCTGAACTACAAATAAAGAGAATTCAAGGGACTTACGGCAGGCAGCGGGTTGTCGCGAGAATACGTCTGCTTCCTGTACCGCTAGTCTTCCTCTGACACCTTGAGGTCAGAGATCTCATTCACCATCCTCCTGACCTCGGCAGTCGACATCTCCTTCGTGCACAGCCTACACGGGTCGCGGTGCCCGCCCATCTGGCAGATCATGTGAGGGCGTCCCTATAGCGGAAGAACCCGACGCTCGACAAAGGCGATGAGGAGGTCGAAGGCCATGAGGCCCTCCGACTCCTGGAGCACCCGGAGTCGGCCGATGGCGGCTGCCGTGTCCGCCGACACCGGCTTCGGCTTATAGCCCCAGTTGGGCCGGGACCCGACTGGGGGGCCGGCCTCGTAAGCCGGCAGGTTGATGAAGTTGACATTCGGGTTGACGTTCTCAACGTAAAAATAAGACGGCTGCCACAATTTTACTGACTGTGATAGCTTGATGACGGGGAAGGCGTTCCTCTTCGCTGGCCGGCGCACAGCGACGAACCCGCCGAATTCGGCCGCCGTGTCCTCGGCGGAGGTGCCGAGTTTGCCATAGAAGAATGCTCCCCACAGCTCTATCGTGGGGAGGATGCCGATGTAGCCCTCGCACGCCGTGACGAATGCGGAGAGCAGGGTCACGGTGTTGGGCGTCAGATGATGCGGCTGGACGTGGTAGAAGTCCATGAACGAGCGGAGGAAGCCGCTCGCCGGAAGGCCGAAGCCGTGGAGGAAGTGCGAGCGGAAGACGACCCGCTCATCCCACCTCGGTGCTGGCGAAATCTCCTCCTCCGACAACACCCGCGCCTTGACGAATGCCGCATTGGTCATCCGGCATGTGTCCCGGAGGAAGGAGATGTGGTCTTTAATCACCGTCAAGCCATCCCAGTCGCCGCCCTTCTCGCGCGCCATGGCTTCAGGCGGGGCTGCGGTGTGAGGAGGCGAGCGGCGGCGGCAAACGGCGGCAAGCACGGAGCGGCGACAGCAGCGATGGCGGAGAGAGCAAGAGGAGAAGAGAGTGTGGGGAGGAGGGCGCGCGTGCTCCGCCGCTCCCCTTCCTCCCCATACTTATAGCCCTCGGGCTACGAAGCCGCGGGGACGGGATGCGGGATCCTCGGATTAACTGCGCCCATGACCCCATGACCCCCTCGTTTACCGCGCACACATACTGTGCCTTGAAAGCTCGTGGGAATCGCAACCGCCCACCTTGGCGCAGCGGATCCGCCCGCGTGCCGAGGCTCGGTAGTGGCGGGCCCGGCCCACTGTCACGTTCCATCAATAGCATGGGGTGGCAGGCTAGGCGAGTTGGCACGTGCCGCGTGGCGTGCTTATGGCGGGCGGCGGCACCAGGAAGCTTAGTAGGCACGCCACCTGTTTTCCTGCCTTGGAGTTCAAAATTGGTCGACGATCCCGCCTTGTCAAAGCCGGCCTCAGCAGTTGGCATGCCGCGAGACGGATCAAAATATTCTCCTGGAGCTCGGTGAGGGGGGAAGCCGCTGAGACTTCGCGGCCCCGCGACCACAACGCCTCACCGGCTTCGGGGACTACCGTCAGAGTAATGGGCCATGGGTAGCCTCACCCGAGTCCCTGGACATGACAAAACTTTGGGCTGGCTTCGTCCCGCAATGACCCAAGCTAAAGCTCCGCCCTCCGAGGGTCGGCTGGCTCAAAGGCAGGCCATCGGAGGACGGCCAAGCGCCAGAAGACGGCACTGAGAGCGAACAGCTCCAGTAGGCCAGCTCCCAGAGAGGGCGGCCACCTGGTGCCCTCAGAGTTTGTGCCCCCATCAAGAGTACGAGATAGAGCGTGGCTACAGTGAAGCCCCTCGCCCCCAAATTCCGGGATGGGCATGGCCACAGTGCCCCGTACAGGCGGAGATCTCCGTACGGCATGGCACTATTGCCACCTCCCCCCTGACGTCACTCCGGACAGGCGGAGCCCTGTTCCCCACGATGACCTGTCGATACGGCCCACCGGCCGCGGGCCCTATCGAGTAGTGACACCACAGAAGACGGTGGATGCCCAACCAGTCGAACCTGAGGAGAGCTGGCCTCCAGCAGGCGACCGTCCCTCGCCCCGAGGCAAGCATGCCCTTAACCTGACGAGACCAGGTGTGGCTACAGTGATCTCCTGTGAGGCGACAGGACTGTAGCCACACTGAGCTAACCAAGCCCGCGTCATTAGTAGCAGGGCTACAGTGAGCAGCCGCCGACCAGACCCACCAGCGGCGGGGGCAGCCTGTCGACTCCATACCAGACCAGCCGGCGGGGCCCACTAGGCGGGGGGGCCCAGCAGTCGGCGGAGAAGCCGGAGGCCGGAGTCACTGACTGCTGAGCCCAGCACCCGGCCGGATTACCATTGTACCCCTGGGGGGTAGGCCTATATAAACCCCCCAGGGCACCCATGCAAAGGGTTCCCACTTCCTCAGAACTAGCCATTTCCCCTAGAGTAGGAGGGAGCTAGCCTTGCCTTCTCCTACCTCTAACAGACAACTCAAGGAGCACCTTTGTATCACTAGTGCCTTAGTGATCATGCGGAGACCCCGCAGAGCAGGAGTAGGGGTATTATCTCCACGGAGAGCCCCCAACCTGGGTAAAGTTCGCCGGCGTACGTGTCTACGCCTCATCCCGCTTTTAGGCACCGGCGACGTTCTACTCGCTCCCACCATGATAAGCCATCCATTGGCATATGTCGCACCCAACCCCCGGCACCGGCGCATGCACGCGCGCATCGGGCACACACCCTCCTGCCTACTGGCAGGACGTTGAAGACAGTGGCGGCTGCGGTGGTCTGGGCCAGCACAGGAGCTGGGCCGGTTGGTGGGCGCCAGGTTAGTCCTTCTCTCTCTCTTTTATTTTTCTTTTCTATTTCTGTTATTTTGTTTTGATTTAGTTTGAAAGCTAAACCATTTTAAACCTTTCTGTAAATTTTGATGTGAGCTCAGAGAGCTAGTCCAAGGTCAGATGCAAACTTACAAAATATTTGAACATTATTTCTTATATAGTAGAAATAATTCCAACCCAATATATATTATTGATTTAAATCAAAGGCCCAAAATAAATTATTTCTGTGACTCCAAAAATATTGGTTTGACTTTTACCTCATGCCAATATTTTCACAGAATAACAGGAACATTTTCTTGGACTCATTTGATGAGATTTAAATTTTGATTATTTTTAGAGGTTTTCTGAGGCTTTTGAAAATTCCTCAATTCAAATTTCATTTGAATTTAAACATGATGCCCACATGGAAGCTAGCATAGGTCACACCAGGATTAGGGATGTGACAACTCACCCCCACTAAACAAGAATCTCGTCCCAAGATTCAAGCGTAGGGTAAGATGGAAGTGGAATGCAAACTAACACAATCTTCACGATCCAGTTGCACTTCATAGGAACGTCGATTCCTTGCATCACCTTGGTCTTGACAACTATGCTTTTGAGATCTTCATCAAACACGAGGACAAGAACAACTCTACAATGATGGATCATCTTAATGGTCACAAGATCAACTCACATAATGAGACGTAGAACATCTCTTGAGCTGAGAGGCAAAACACACCTTGGAAAGGACGGAACAAACAATTTGACAGGGGTTTCAAAGTAGCAAGGAAAAATTGCCATGATTCCATAACGGAACATCTTAGTGGAGGTGACTCGTAGAATTAATACCTTAAGTGGAAAAAAAGAATTACTTCTGATACATAGATCGTTGAGACTCTTTATGCCAGCCTGAGGCAATTCACATTTGATCGCTTGAAAGAATTAAAAAGAATGGCATACTCAGTTTGGAAAGGAAACAATGATTATAGCACAACTCGGCAAACTAGAGGCACATTCCAATTGATACCGAGGATATAACCTAGTGACTGAGTGTGCTCTCAAGAACTTGAGCATTTCCATATTCATCAAGGTTTTACCAACATCTGTGCCTAGGATCCTGGCAACACATCATACTACCATGATGAATAGTGGTGGAGGATGCAGACGCAAATGAAGAAATCACCTTCTCAGATTTCACCTTAGCGAGGCCAAGGAAACAAAAATCCGAATGATCGACCGAGAGACATTTAGCACTCTGCTTCTAATGTTCTCCTTGATGTGCTAGTCTAACCCATTTGTTAAAATGGTTTGGTATCTAGAACATCAAGTAAAAGGTTAGACTTTGGGAACAAAAAAATCCATAAGGGACAACTAGGGAGTAAATCCTACGAAATCCTTATGGGGAGGTGGCTAACTTATTCAATCAAAATACTACAATAACAGTTCTTCTGGCTGGGTGTGTTGGCCACGACATCCACTTTACCGGGTTACAAAGAGACCAATATTATAGTTCCTGGGAGACCTTCCAACCATCATATCTGCCTGAGATTCAGATCTGGCTTGGTGCCAGAATATTCCAGACTCATCAAGTCTAGAAGGAAAAACAAAAGTTTGCAACACAAATCGACGAGACGGTGTTGCGAGATTCTCGGGAATAAACTACGATAGCAAGCTCCAAAACATGAGCAGGTTCTGCTACAAACATGTGAACACGCTATCACGGACAAGCATGACCACGTAGTAGTCTTATAATAAAACACTACCAAGTTCATAAGGGGAATCATCATCGCGGATAATGAAGTCCTTGCATAAGTCATATGACTAGCTCTATGAAGGAACTACTTCTCCTTGAACAAATCAATAAGTGGCTTGGTGTGCTAGGGATACGTATGGAGTGAAGATGATCAGTCTATCGGACCATATAATACTTCACACATGCATGACTGACTTGAGATGGTTCCAGAGGAGGCAACATTGACTTTCTTGAATTCACGGCGGCCACTTGCATCAATTGCACATTAATTAGAGGAGGTCACTTCTTTCATCCAAACATATGCTTCATGTACGGGGCATGAAGACAATGCTTATAAAGTTTCCAACACTAGCATAATGTTCAACAAAATCATGGAGGAGATAAGGATGTTGTCGATGGACTCAACAACAATTCATCCTGGTTTTCGTGAAGATGGAGTTCCATATTTATGAGAACAAGTGATAGCATTGATCAGACCAAAGGATATAATGGTGTATGCTCGAGGGATCAACCACGGGTAAGACAACATTAAGAACATCATTGGTTCTGATTTGATTTGATGATAGCCCATACTCAAATCAAAGGTTGGGTAAGATGATAGGTCCATAAACTGATCACGAGGTCAATAGATGAAAATACCATCTTTCTTCAACACACATACAAGATATCCCTTAAACTGAACTAAGCTAGGCAAGCTTTTATCATCCAACTCTCCAGGTTGTTGTTTGGCTTGACCAACTAGCTCAGGGGTATCCAACACGGATTCTTGGAGAATGGGTGGTTATAAGAAACCAACTTGATCACGAGCTCAACATAACAGCCAGGGGACAACTTGGTGATACTTTTGAGAAGATATTCGGAAAATCACGAACCACCGATATGTTACTAAACTCGAGAACAATCTTGCTTTTAAGGGCAAGACGATATGATCAAATAAGAAAGGGATCAACACGATCATAACTCATTGATCGAAGAGTGCACCAGGAAATAAGGACTAGGTAGCACGATCTGTCTTAGAATGATAATTCAATAACCAACACACTAACAATGATATTGCTGTCCATTTAACTACCAAGCAACGAAGTTGCCAGGAGTATTGATTTCACACATCACGATTCACTTGTCGGCATTCCGGTTACAATAACACGAGAACCAAGGAATGAATAATGATGGCAAGAAGTATCACTGCGTCAAGAATTCATAAGAGCTGGTGCAATTCTCATGAAAATCCCGACATAAAGGGGGCGATACTCCAGGGTAGAACAGAATCAAAAGCTGGTTTGGCATTTTGATCTACGGATTACAACTGTTTTGAACCAATCCTAGATATGGACGAGGTTCTAGAGTTTGTTTCTCATATTCATTCTGGAATTGAATTACTTGATGGACCACAAGAGTAATAGGCATCTATAAATGAATGCATGCATACTCTTGACTATTAATTGATAGACGAAGGTCAGAGAACAACTAAAGAGGGACAACTCAAAAGAACATACGATTTTCTGAGTTGTGTATGCATAGATTAGTATGTCAAACAAATTCAACATATTTCTTCCGGATAACCATGTAGAAAGGTAGAACTGGCAGAGTCACAATATAAAACGGTGAACTCATCGAGAGCACTCTTTTTGTGATCTTTTGGTTTAGAAGAACTTCTGCGAAGAATGGTTCATGGTATTTGGAAGAATGATATACCACGGACCTCGAGGACTATCGCAAAGGTTACTAATATCCTAAAGGAACTAGCAAACACTATCAACAAGAAGTAAGTAGGGTGAATCTCGGGTTCAAGAACCCATGAATAGAATACCTACTATTAAGTGGCATCAGGGGATGCTTTCGAGAATGATGACCAGAATCATCACGCTCGGAACACAAAACATGGCTAGATTACTAGGTGGTACTCTAAAACACCTAGGGTCATAATAACAACTCCAACATATATACTGAGGCAATGAAGTACCTCAACACACTAGTTAGCATGGTTGATCTGGCACAAAGGAAGTTCGGAACGGTAAGAAGGGATTTGCAAATGCATCAGATTATTTAGAAACTTGGGATGACTCGGACAGCATAACGGCTGTAAATGCTCAAAAAGATTTGAGACATCCTACAAAATGGTGGCATAACCACTCGATCATCACAATAACAAGGTTCTGAGACCAACTGTCAACACACGGAGGTGGTAAGAACTGAACTGAGGCTTGAATCCATCAATCTTAAAAGTCTACAAATTAGTAAGACGTGATCCTGATAGAAAGAAGAGAAAGCCTAGTTCCTTAACCCCGTAGAAAAGAAGAGGTTGACTCAGATCAGAAGGTATAAGGTATAAGGAGTAAAAAGAGCCTTATGTTCCCATCCAAAATCAATTCCCTTATATAACTAAAGAATTTCTAGACTCAACTTCGACCAGTTTGGCTTGGTAATCCTACAAGCAGTCAGGCTCTGATACCAAAGCTCTCAGGACCCCGATCCTAAGTCACACCGATCTAGCATGTAACACATACTTTGCGGCCTCACATACGGTATTCCCACGGGTGCCACCTTACCTGGCCCAGGACCGTTTGCGCCTCTTGGCTCACGTATATGATAGTGTTACTAGCATCCGTATGACAAATAACCCAGGCCGACATGACTAGTCGTAAACCCAAAGTGGCACTAACTTACAGGGACAAGCATACATGACCCAGCAACGAACGTGTCGGTCATCAGCGAGTGAATGCGGGCTGTAGCAGCTGGGCTAATAGGACTCCAGAGAATCTGGGCTATAGCAGGCTAACAAGACTCCGGTAGACACCGCGTGACATTTCACCATAGGGACAGACACTGGAACGAAGAAGGACACATGCGGGCCAACCTAAGTGTTCCAGAGCAGTAGCAAGCTACCATGGCTCACTGGAAGCACTAGGAGACATTTCCCCATAAGAGAGGCTACCAAGAATAAACAACTAGGTTATCGGATCCCACTCATACCAAGCATTTCAAATCATACACACAATATGCTCGATATGTGCAAATACAACATGGCATCACAACATAACTCTATGACTCAAAGTATTTATTCCATAGGCTCTGAGGAGCGAGATATTACAAACATGGGTCTCATGACCCAACATTCAGAGCATACAAGTCAAAACACAAATGGAAGCTTAACATGTGTGAGTACAAACATCTATAAATGAAAAAGGCTTAGAAGCCTGACTATCTACCAGATCCTTCCAAGGGCACAAGATCGTAGCTGAGGTAACAAGCTAAAAGTTGAAGTCCACGCGGAACTACTAGCGAGACTGAAGTCTCTCTGGGCAAACATAAATTAAGCAAATGCGAGTACAAATGTACCTAGCAAGACTTACATCATAACTATCTACATATGCATCATTATCAACAAAGGGGATAGTGGGGTTTAACTCAAGCTAGCCAGCTTTGACTCAGTGGCTATCCTGAACTACGACTGCAAGTAACTCTTTTGAGGTGGCGCACACGAGTCCACATATTCACCATATCAATACGCCACTATGGATCCGCCCCGTCTTCCTACGAGAACGCCATCCATAGCACTCATGCTTATCTTGCGCACTTTAGAGTGTCCACTTTCACTTGTCTATGAACTATATAGGCAACCTAGAGGTCCTTTACCGCGGACACGGCTATTCGAATAGATCATATTAACCCTGCAGGGGTGTACTTCTTCACACACTTTCTCGCCACTTACCTCCATGTACACGTCATGTATCTTGATGACCCACAAGTATAGGGGATCTATCGTAGTCCTTTCGATAAGTAAGAGTGTCGAACCCAACGAGGAGCAGAAGGAAATGACAAGCGGTTTTCAGTAAGCTATTTTCTGCAAGCACTGAAATTTTAGGTAACAGATAGTTTTGTGATAAGATAATTCGTAATGGGTAACAAGCAATGAAAGTAAATAAGGTGCAGCAAGGTGGCCCAATCCTTTTCGTCGCAAAGGACAAGCCTAGATAATTTCTTATAATGAGAAAATTGCTCCCGAGGACACATGGGAATTATCGTCGAGCTAGTTTCATCACGCTAATATTATTCGCGTTCATTACTTTGATAATTTGATATGTGGGTGGACCGGTGCTTGGGTACTTCCCTTTCTTGGACAAGCATCCCACTTATGATTAACCCCTATTGCAAGCATCTGCAACTACAAAAGAAGTATTAAGGTAAACCTAACCATAGCATGAAACTAATGGATCCAAATCAGCCCCTTACGAAGCAACTTATAAACTAGGGTTTAAGCTTCTATCACTCTAGCAACCCATCATCTACTTATTACTTCTCAATGCCTTCCTCTAGGCCCAAATAATGGTGAAGTGTCATGTAGTCGATGTTCACATAACACCACTAGAGGAGAGACAACATACATCTCATCAAAATATCGAACGAATACCAAATTCACATGACTACTAAGAGCAAGACTTCAGCCATGTCCTCGGGAACAAACGTAACTACTCACAAAGCATATTCATGTTCATAATCAGAGGAGTATTAATATGCATTAAGGATCTGAACATATGATCTTCCACCAAGTAAACCAATTAGCATCAACTACAGGGAGTAATCAACACTACTAGCAACCCACAGGTACCAATTTGTGGTTTTGGATACAAGATTGGATACAAGAGATGACCTAGGGTTTGGGAGGAGATGGTGCTGGTGAAGATGTTGATGGATATTGACCCCCTCCCGATGAGAGGATTGTTGGTGATGATGATGGTGATGATTTCTCCCTCCCGGAGGGAAGTTTCCTCGACAGAACAGCTCCGCCGGAGCCCTAGATTGGTTCCGCCAAGGTTCCGCCTCGTGGCGGTGGAGTTTCGTCCCGTAAGCTTACTTATGATTTTTTCCAGGGTAAAAGCCTTCATATAGTACAAGATGGGCACCGGAGGGCCACCAGGGGGCCCACGAGACAGGGGGGGTGCTCCCAGTAGGGGTGGGCGTGCCCCCACCCTCCTGACCAGGGTGTGAGCCCCCTCTGGTACTTTATTTACTCAATAATTCTTATTAATTCCAAAAATGACTTTCGTGGAGTTTCAGACTTTTGGAGCTGTGCAGAATACGTTTCCAATATTTGCTCCTTTTCCAGCCAGAATCCTAGCTGCCGGCATTCTCCTTCTTCATGATAAACCTTGTAAAATAAGAGAGAATAGCCATAAGTATTGTGACATAACGTGTAATAACAGCCCATAATACAATAAATATCGATATAAAAGCATGATGCAAAATGGACGTATCAACTTCCCCAAGCTTAGACCTCGCTTGTCCTCAAGCGGAAGCCGATATCGAGAAAATATGTCCACATGTTTAGAGATAGAGGTGTCGATAAAAATAAAATACGGACATGAGGGCATCATGATCATTCTTATAACAGCAACATATATAGATTTTGTCATATGATTTCTTATGCTCAAGTAACAACCTATTCACAATATCAAGTATGGTACAGAAACTTCATTAAAAACTAATAAACTATAATCTCAGTCATTGAAGCAATTGCAATTTATCATAACATCAGAAAGAGTCAAGAATAGAGCTTTTCAGCAAGTCCACATACTCAACTATCATATAGTCTTCTACAATTGCTAACACTCACGCAATACTTATGGTTATGGAGTTTTAATCGGACACTGAGAAAGATAGGGGCTTATAATTTTGCCTCCCAACGTATTCACCTTTGGGTGATGTCAACAGTAATATTTCATGCTAACTTACATCCAATTGGATATATATATATATATATCAGGATCTTTCCAACATGAGGTTCTTGCCAAAAGGATAAAATGAAAAAGGGAAAGGTGAAGATCACCTTGACCCTTGCATAAAGTAAAAGACATAAAGTAAAAAGATAGCCCCTTCGCAGAGGGAAGCAGAGGTTGTCATGTGTTTTTAGGGTTGGATGCACAAAATCTTAATGCAAAAGAACGTCACTTTATATTGCCACTTGTGATATGAACCTTTATTATGCAGTTCGTCGCTTTTCTTACTTCCGTATCACACGATCGTATAAAGCTTATTTTCTCCGCACTAATGTCATACATATTTAGATAGCAATTTTTATTGCTTGCAACATGACAACTTACTTGAAGGATCTTACTCAATCCATAGGTAGTTATGGTGGACTCTCATGGCAAAACTGGGTTTAAGAATATTTGGAAGCACAAGTAGTATCTCTACTTGGTGCAAGGAATTTTTGGCTAGCATGAGGGGGAAAGGCAAACTCAACATGTTGGACGATCCATGACAATATACTTTAACTGAGATGTGAGAAAACATAACCCATTACGTTGTCTTCCTTGTCCAACATCAACTCTTTAGCATGTCATACTTTAATGAGTGCTCACAATTATAAAAGATGTCCAAGATAATATATATATATATGTGAAAACCTCTCTTTCTTTATTACTTCCTATTAATTGCAACGATGACCAAAACTTTGTTTGTCAATTCTCAACAACTTTTATGCGTCATACTCTTTATATGTGAAGTCATTACCATCCATAAGATCAATATGAACTCTTTTATTTCTTTTTATTTTCTTAAGATCATGGCAAGATAGCAAAGCCCTTGACTTAACACTAATCTTTATTATATATAACTCATGGACTCGATTACATAGAAGGATCACAAAAGCAAAACTCAAAACTAATTCATACCAAGACTTTATTCTACAAGATCTAGATATTACCAAAAGGATCGAACTAAGTAAAACGGTAAAGATAGGAGTGTGATGGTGAAACGATACCGGGGCACCTCCCCCAAGCTTGGCAGTTGCCAAGGGCAGTGCCCATACCCATGTGATTATGTCCTCGGAGGTGGTGAAGAAGGAGTTGTTAATGATGTAGGCTTGTCGTCCATCTTCCAAGGCATAGGCTCACCATCATAGAAGGATGATCGAGTCTCTGGGATCCTCAAATCTGCAGCCAAACTCATCCTCTTGAATCTATATTCATACTCACAGTTTTGGTTTTGCAGGTCATAGATCTGGGCTTGGAGGTGCTCGATTTTCTCATGAAGCTTGAAGATGGTCTCCCCAATGTTCTTGGCATCCAGCTTGTGGTTGTTGGTGAACTCCGCGATCATCATCTGGTTGGCATTGAGTCCACGCTCCACCATCCATTGGCGCTTGAAAACATGTTGTTCCATAGCTTCGAGCTTTTTTTTCCACGCTTCTGGTACGCCATGGTCCCTCCACATCGCAGATGTGCAGCACCCCCTCACGCATCTCAATGGTTTGAGGGTGTTGCAGCACCTCCGCAAGATAGAGGTTGATAACTGATACGTCTCCGTCGTATCTAAAATTTTTGATTATTCCATGCCAATATTCTTCAACTTTCATATAGTTTTGGCAACTTTTTATACTATTTTTGGGACTAACATATTGATCCAGTGCCCAGTGCCAGTTCCTGTTTGTTGCATGTTTTATGTTTCACAGAAAACAATATCAAACGGAATCCAAACGGGATAAAAACGGAGGGAGAATTATTTTGGAATATTTGGGATTTTCCGGAGGAAGAATCAATGTGAAACGGTGTCTGAGGTGGCCACGAGATAGGGGGGGCGCACCCCAGGGAGGCAGGCGCGCCCTGGCCTCTCGTGGGCCACCCGTAAGGCGGTTAACACTCTTCTTTTGCCACAAGAAAGCTAGTTTTACAAGAAAAATCTAGGCGAAAGATTCACCCCAATCGGAGGTATGGATCTCCGGATATTAAAGAAACGGTGAAGGGGTAGAATCAGAGAACGCAGAAATAGAGAGATAGATCCAATCTCGGAGGGGCTCTCGCCCCTCCCAATCCATGGGAGCCAAGGACCAGAGGGGAAACCCTTCTCCCATCTAGGGAGGAGGTCAAGTAAGAAGAAGAAGAAGGGGGCCTCTCTCCCCCTTGCTTCCGGTGGCGCTGGAGCGCTGCCGGGGGCCATCATCATCACCACGATCTTCACCAACACCTCTGCCATCTTCACCAACATCTCCATCACCTTTCCCCATCTATATCCAGCGGTCCACTCTCCCGCAATCCGTTGTACCCTCTACTTGAACATGGTGCTTTATGCTTCATATTATTATCCAATGATGTGTTGCCATCCTATGAAGTCTGAGTAGATTCCTATTATCCTATCGGTGATTGATGAATTGCTATGATTGGTTTGAGTTGCATGTTTTATTATTGGTGTTGTCCTATGGTGTCCTCCGTGTCGCGCAAGCGTGAGGGATTCCCGCTGTAGGGTGTTGCAATGCGTTCATGATTTGCTTATAGTGGGGTGTGTGAGTGACTGAAACACAAACCCGAGTAAGTAGGTTGTTGCGTATGGGATAAAGAGGACTTGATGCTTTAATGCTATGGTTGGGTTTTACCTTAATGAATCTTTAGTAGTTGCGGATGCTTGCTAGAGTTCCAATAATAAGTGCATATGATCCAAGTAGAGAAAGTATGTTAGCTTATGCCTCTCCCTCAAATATAATTGCAATAGTGATTACCGGTCTAGTAACGTAGTCAATTGCCTAGGGACAATTTCACAACTCCTACCACCACTTTTCCACACTTTCTATATTTACTTTATTGCATCTTTATCTAAACATCCCCTAGCTTTTATTTACGTGCTCTTTATTATCTTGCAAACCTATCCTATCACACCTACAAAGTACTTCTAGTTTCATACTTGTTCTAGGTAAAGCGAACGTCAATCGTGTGTAGAGTTGTATCGGTGGTCAATAGAACTTGAGGGAATATTTATTCTACTTTTAGCTCCTCGTTGGGTTCGACACTCTTACTTATCGAAAATTGTTGCGATCCCCTACACTTGTGGGTTATCAAGACCTTTTTCTGGCGCCGTTGCCGGGGAATCATAGCGTGGGGTGAATATTCTCGTGTGTGCTTGTTTGATTTATCACTAAGTAATTTTTATTTGCTGTTCTTAGTTGTTCTCTATCTTTAGTTATGGATATGGAACGCAAAATACCAAAAAATTAGATGTACTTGCTACTCATGTAGATGGGGTAACTCCTAAAACCCCCGACTCTCATTATGCGAGAGATATTATGTACTACTTTGATAATCCTGAGAAAACCCCATTCAACTTTATAATGGGAGACACATTGGATCAACGTGAATACTTTAGGGATTATTGCTCGACACAAAAAGGTAAACTATTATGGGATCAATTTATTATGTTGCATTGGTATGCCTGGAATCTATGCTTGAGATATGATATTACTTGTTGCTCTAGGATGGAGGCTCCACACCTTCCCTTTTCATGCAAATTTAATGGTAATGAAACCTTAGCTTCTTATGCTAATGGTATATATGATTACTATGATGTGGAACAACTAGAAGAATTTGTTGCTTTTAAGGTTGCTTATGAAATTGAAGCTTTGTTTGAAAAGTATGAAGCTTTTGATGATGATGGTTATAGGCCTGAAAATCTTGTTATGCTTAGATATTGCTATGAAAATTATGAATACAATTACTATATTAATGCTTTTATGAAGAAAGTCTCCGTTGTCCAAGAAGAGATTAATATTTTGCAGGAAGCTATGGAAGAAGAAATTGATGAAACTGTGAGCTCATTGGATGAAAAAGATGACGAGGAGAGCGAAGAACAAAAGGAGGAAGAGCGAATTAGCTACCCGTGCCCACCTTCTAATGAGAGTAACCCTCCAACTCATACATTATTTGATTCCCCTTCGTGCTTACCGAAGGATGATTGCTATGATGATTGCTATGATCCCTTGAATTTGCTTGAAATTTCCCTTTTTGATGATGCTTGCTATGCTTGTGGCCAAGATGCCAATATGAATTATGCTTATGGAGATGAACTTGCTATAGTTCCTTATGTTAAACATGAAATTGTTGCTATTGCACCCACGCATGATAGTCCTATTATCTTTTTGAATTCTCCCTACTACACTGTATCGGAGAAGTTTGTGCTTATTAAGGATTATATTGATGGGTTGCCTTTTACCATTGCACATGATGATTTTGATAGATATAATATGCATGTGCTTGCTGCTCCTACTTGCAATTATTATGAGAGAGGAACTACATCTCCACCTCTCTATGTTTCCAGTACGATAAAATTGCAAGAAACTGTTTATACTATGCATTGGCCTTTACTATGTGTGCATGAATTGTTCTTTTATGACATGCCGATGCATAGGAAGAGAGTTAGACTTTGTTGTTGCATGATATATGTTACTTTGTGCTCACTACTAAATTACAAATCATTGTTAGTTAAAATTGGCTTTGATATACCTTGGGATCCGGGTGGATTCATTACTTGAGCACTAAATGCCTAGCTTAATGGCTTTAAAGAAAGCGCTGTCAGGGAGACAACCCGGAAGTTTTAGAAAGTCATTTATTTCTGTTGAGTGCTTTCATATAGTTTAAAAACAAAAAAATAAAGAGGGGAACCTAAAAACTTTTCAAAAAGGAAAGTGAAAGTGAGAAAGACAAGCATTGTTGAAGTGGGAGCTAGCCTTGAACTTTGTTCATGCTCACGGAAACTTTGTGAATCTTGATTACAGAAAGTTTTCAACAAAAATAATTATCCCCTTGTATAATTCCATTGTATTATAAAAATAATGTGCCAAGGTTTGCCTTTAGGATGTTTACAATGCTCGTTGGTTTGTACGGTGCAGGACAGAAACTTTGGCTGTAGTGCGCGATTTTACATTTTTATCTGGAATGTCAAACGGTTCTGATTCCTTTTGCAATGTATTTATACACAACTTGTTTATGTTTTCTAATTTTGGTAGAATTTTTGGGGTACCAGAAGTATGGTGGATGTTCAGATTGCTACAGACTGTTCTGTTTTTAACAGATTTTGTTTTTGATGCATAGTTTGCTTGTTTTGATGAATCTATCAATTTATATTAGTGGATTAAGCCATGAAAAAGTTATATTACAGTAGACACAATGAAAAAATAAAATATGAATTGGTTTGCTACAGTACTTAGAGTGGTGATTTGCTTTATTATACTAACGGATCTTACCGAGTTTTCTGTTGAAGTTTTGTGTGGATGAAGTGTCTAAGCGAGGAGGTCTCGATATGAGGAAAAGGAAGAGAGGCAAGAGCTCAAGCTTGGGGATTCCCACGGTACCCCAAGTAAATATTCAAGGAGACTCAAGCATCTAAGCTTGGGGATGCCCCGGAAGGCATCCCCTCTTTCTTCAACAAATATCGGTATGTTTTCGTATTCGTTTCGTTGATGCATTATGTGCAAGTCTTGGAGCGTCTTTTGCATTTAGTTTTCATTTTTCTTTTATGCACCATTCTGGTATGAGATAGTCCTTGGTTGATTTATAGAATGCTCATTGCATCTCACTTAAATATTTTGAGTGTGGCTTTATAGAATGCTTCATGTGCTTCACTTATATCATTTGAAGTTTGGATTGCCTGTTTCTCTTCGCATAGAAAACCGCCATTTGTAGAATGCTCTTTTGCTTCATTTATAATTTTTAGAGCGCGGGCATATCTTTTGTAGAAAGAATTAAACTCTCTTGCTTCACTTATATCAATTTAGAGAGATGATAGGAATTGGTCATTCACATGGTTAGTCATAAAATCCTACATAAACTTGTAGATCGCTGAATATGATATGTTTGATTCCTTGCAATAGTTTTGTGATATGAAGATGGTGATATTAGAGTCATGCTAGTGGGTGGTTGTGGATTGTAGAGACACTTGTGTTGAGGTTTGCAAGTCCCATAGCATGCACGTATGGTAACTGTTGTGTGACAAATTTGAAGCATGGGGTGTTTCTTTGATTGTCTTCCTTATGAGTGGCAGTCGGGGACGAGCGATGGTCTTTTCCTACCAATCTACCCCCCTAGGGGCATGCGTAGTAGTACTTTGCTTCGAGGGCTAATAAAATTTTGCAATAAGTATATGAGTTCTTTATGACTAATGTGAGTCCATGGATTATATGCACTTTTACCTTTCCATCATTGCTAGCCTCTTCGGTACCGTGCATTGCCCTTTCTCACCTTGAGAGTTGGTGCAAACTTCGCCGATGCATCCAAACCCCGTGACTATCACACATAAGCCTCATTATATCTTCCTCAAAACAGCCACCATACCTACCTATTATGACATTTCCATAGCCATTCCGAGATATATTGCCATGCAACTTCCATCATCATCATATACATGACTTGAGCATTTATTGTCATATTGCTTTGCATGATCGTGAGATAGCTAGCATGATGTTTTCATGGCTTGTCCGTTTTTTGATGTCATTGCTACGCTAGATCATTGCACATCACGGTACACCGCCAGAAGCATTCATATAGAGTCATATCTTTGTTCTAGTATCGAGTTGTAATATCGAGTTGTAAGTAAATAAAAGTGTGATGATCATCATTATAGAACATTGCCCCATGAAAAAAAAGAAAAAAAAGAAAAAAAAAGGGAAAGGCCAAAGAAGCCTAAATAAAAAAGGGGGCCAAAGAAGCACACCGAAAGAAAAAAAAAGAAAAAAAGAAAAAAGAAAAGAAAAGGGGCAATGTTACTATCCTTTTTCCACACTTGTGCTTCAAAGTAGCACCATGTTCTCCATATAGAGAGTCTCTTATGTTTTCACTTTCATTTACTAGTGGAAATTTTTTATTATAGAACTTGGCTTGTATATTCCAACGATGGGCTTCCTCAAATGCCCTAGGTCTTCATGAGCAAGCAAGTTGGATGCACACCCACTTAGTTTTCAGTTTGAGCTTTCATACACTTATAGCTCTTAGTGCATCCGTTGCATGGCAATCCCTACTCCTCGCATTGACATCAATTGATGGGCATCTCCATAGCCCGTTGATTAGTCGCGCCGATGTGAGACTTTCTCCTTTTTTTGTCTTCTCCACATAACCTCCATCATTATATTCTAGTCCACCTATAGTGCTATATCCATGGCTTGCGCTCATGTATTGCGTGAGGGTTGAAAAGGCTGAAGCGCGTTAAAAAGTATGAACCAATTGCTCGGCTCGTCATCGGAGTTGTGCATGATGGGAGCATTTTGTGTGACGAAAATGAAGCATGGCCAAACTATATGATTTTGTAGGGATAAGCTTGCTTTGGCCTTGTTGTTTTGAAAATACATGACTCCTTTATTGGTACGCTCGAAGTATTATTGTTTTTATGTCAAATGATAGACTATTGCTTTGAATCACTCGTGTCTTAATATTCATGCCATGATTAGACATATGATCAAGATTATGCTAGGTAGCATTCCACATCAAAAATTATCTTTTTTATCATTTACCTACTCGAGGACGAGCAGGAATTAAGCTTGGGGATGCTGATACGTCTCCATCGTATCTATAATTTTTGATTGTTCCATGCCAATATTCTTCAACTTTCATATACTTTTGGCAACTTTTTATACTATTTTTGGGACTAACATATTGATCCAGTGCCCAGTGCCAGTTCCTGTCTGGTGCATGTTTTATGTTTCACAGAAAAACAATATCAAATGGAATCCAAACGGGATAAAAACGGACGGAGAATTATTTTGGAATATTTGGGATTTTCCGGAGGAAGAATCAACGCGAAACAGTGTCCGAGGTGGCCACGAGATAGGGGGGTGCGCCCTGTCCTCTCGTGGGCCACCCGTAAGGCAGTTGACGCTCTTATTTTGCCGCAAGAAAGCTAATTTTACAAGAAAAATCTGGGCGAAAGATTCACCCCAATCGGAGTTACGGATCTCCGGATATTAAAGATACGGTGAAGGGGTAGAATCAGAGAACGTAGAAACAGAGAGATAGATCCAATCTCGGAGGGGCTCTCGCCCCTCCCAAGCCATGGGAGCCAAGGACCAGAGGGGAAACCCTTCTCCCATCTAGGGAGGAGGTCAAGGAAGAAGAAGAAGAAGAAGGGGGCCTCTCTCCCCCTTGCTTCCGGTGGCGCCGGAGCGTTGCCGGGGGCCATCATCATCACCGCGATCTTCACCAACACCTCCGCCATCTTCACCAACATCTCCATCACCTTCCCCCATCTATATCCAGCGGTCCACTCTCCCGCAACCCGTTGTACCCTCTACTTGAACATGGTGCTTTATGCTTCATATTATTATCCAATGATGTGTTGCCATCCTATGATGTCTGAGTAGATTTCTATTGTCCTACCGGTGACTGATGAATTGCTATGATTGGTTTGAGTTGCATGTTTTATTATTGGTGCTGTCCTATGGTGCCCTCCGTGTCGCGCAAGCGTGAGGGATTCCCGCTGTAGGGTGTTGCTATGCGTTCATGATTTGCTTATAGTGGGTTGCGTGAGTGACTGAAACACAAACCCGAGTAAGTAGGTTGTTGCGTATGGGATAAAGAGGACTTGATGCTTTAATGGTATGGTTGGGTTTTACCTTGATGAATCTTTAGTAGTTGCGGATGCTTGCTAGAGTTCCAATAATAAGTGCATATGATCCAAGTAGAGAAAGTATGTTAGCTTATGCCTCTCCCTCAAATAGAATTGCAATAGTGATTACCGGTCTAGTAACATAGTCAATTGCCTAGGGACAATTTCACAACTCCTACCACCACTTTCCACACTTGCTATATTTACTTTATTGCATCTTTATCTAAACAGCCCCTAGCTTTTATTTGCGTGCTCTTTATTATCTTGCAAACCTATCCTATCACACCTACAAAGTACTTCTAGTTTTATACTTGTTCTAGGTAAAGCGAACGTCAAGCGTGCGTAGAGTTGTATCGGTGGTCGATATAACTTGAGGGAATATTTATTCTACCTTTAGCTCCTCGTTGGGTTCGACACTCTTACTTATCGAAAACTGTTGCGATCCCCTACACTTGTGGGTTATCAATAACCCTCTTGAAAAACTTGTCCTTGGGAGCGCTTCGAGACGTCATGGTGCTCTAGATCTGTCAGAAAAACAGCTCGAAACGAAAACAGAAGATTTGCATGATACGGTGGTCAAAACCTTCGGGAGATTATATAATGAATTTTTACCGACCAAGAGAAGTAACATGCAAGAAAACGGAGTCCGGGAGGCACACGAGGTGCCCACCAGGCAGAGGGGCGCGCCCAGTAAGGGTGTGCGCGCCCTCCACCCTCGTGGAGGCCTCGTGTCCTTCCCGGATTACTTCTTGCTTCCCTAAATTCTTAAATATTCCAAAACGGAGAAAATTGCCATTAGAATTGTTTTGGAGTCGGTTTACTTATCGTACCACATACCTATTCCTTTTCGGAGTCTGAAACGTTTTGGAAAGTGTCCCTTATGTATTTCTCCGGGGTTACGGTTTCAATAATATTAGTTTCAACATTTATAGGATTACCTGAGATATAATGTTTGATTCTTTGACCGTTCACCACCTTCGGATTTGTGCCTTCGAAGTTGTTGATTTTTATGGCACCAGAACGATAGACCTCTTCGATAATGTAAGGACCTTCCCATTTAGAAAGAAGTTTTCCTGCAAAAAAATCTTAAACGAGAGTTGAATAGCAACACATAATCACCTACTTTAAACTCATGCTTTTGTATCCTTTTGTCGTGCCATCTTTTAACTTTTTCTTTAAACAGCTTGGCATTCTCATAGGCTTGGGTTCTCCATTCATCAAGTGAGCTAATGTCAAATAACCTCTTCTCACCGGCAAGTTTGAAATCATAGTTGAGCTCTTTAACGACCCAATATGCCTTATGTTCAAGTTCAAGAGGTAAGCGGCAGTCTTTTCCATAAACCATCTTATATGGAGACATACCCATAGGATTTTTATATGCAGTTCTATAGGCCCATAATGCATCATCAAGTTTCTTGGACCAATTCTTTCTAGATCTAATAACAATCTTTTGCAAAATTAATTTGAGCTCTCTATTGCTCAATTCTACTTGACCACTAGACTGTGGGTGATAAGGAGATGCAATTCTATGATTAACATCATACTTAGCAAGCGTTTTACGGAAAGCACCATTAATAAAATGTGAACCACCATCGGTCATGAGATATCTAGGGACTCCAAACCTCGGAAAATAACTTCTTTAAGCATCTTAATAGAGGTGTTATGATCAGCACTACTAGTTGGAATAGCTTCTACCCACTTAGTAACGTAATCAACATCAACTAAAATATGTGTGTATCCATTGGAGGCATGAAAAGGTCCCATATAATCAAAGCCCCAAACATCAAATGGTTCAATAACAAGAGAATAATTCATAGGAATTTCTTGACGTCTACTAATATTACCAATTCTTTGACATTCATCACAAGACAAGACAAACTTACGGGCATCTTTGAAGAGAGCAGGCCAATAAAAACTGGATTGCAATACCTTATGTGCAGTTCTATCTCCAGCGTGGTGTCCTCCATACGGTTCGGAGTGACACTTGCGTAGGATCTGTTCCTATTCATGCTCAAGTACACAACGTCTGATAACACCATCTACTCCTTCTTTATAAAGGTGTGGGTCATCCCAGAAGTAATGTCTTAAATCATAAAAGAAGTTTTTCTTTTGCTGATATGTGAAACTAGGTGGTATAAATTTAGCAACAATGTAATTAGCATAATCAGCATACCATGGAGCAGTACGAGAAGCATTAATGACCGCTAATTGTTCATCAGGGAAGCTATCATCAATAGGTAGTGGGTCATCAAGAACATTCTCTAAGCTAGACAAGTTGTCTGCAATGGGGTTCTCAGCTCCCTTTCTATCAATAATATGCAAATCAAATTCTTGGAGCAAGAGGACCCATCTAATAAGTCTAGGTTTAGCATCTTTCTTTTCCATAAGATATTTAATAGCACCATGATCAGTGTGAATAGTTACTTTAGAATCAACAATATAAGGTCTGAACTTATCACATGCAAATACAACTACTAAGAATTCTTTTTCAGTAGTAGCATAATTTCTCTGGACAGTATCAAGAGTTTTACTAGCATACTGGATAACATTTAATTTCTTATCAACTCTTTGCCCTAGGACAGCACCTATAGCATAATCGCTAGCATCACACATAATTTCAAAGGGTAAATTCCAATCAGGTGGCTGAACAATAGGTGCAGTGATCAAAGCTTTCTTAAGTATTTCAAATGCTTCTACATAATCGTCATCAAAGACAAAAGGAATATCTTTTTGCAGTAAATTAGTCAGAGGCCTAGAGATTTTAGAAAAGTCCTTAATGAACCTCCTATAAAAACCGACATGACCAAGGAAACTTCTTATACCTTTAATGTCCTTGGGACATGGCATCTTTTCAATAACATCAACTTTAGATTTATCAACTTCAATACCTTTTTCAGAAATTTTATGCCCCAAGACAATGCCTTCATTAACCATACAGTGGCACTTTTCCCAATTCAAGATGAGACTAGTGTCTTCACATCTCTGCAAAACTCGATCAAGGTTGCTCAAGCAATCATCAAAAGAGGATCCATAGATGGAGAAGTCATCCATGAATACCTCACAAATATTTTCACAAAAGTCAGAGAATATAGCCATCATGCATCTTTGAAAGGTAGCAGGTGCATTACATAAACCAAAAGGCACACGTCTATAAGCAAAAGTACCGAAAGGGCAAGTAAAAGTAGTTTTTGATTGATCATCCGCTGACACAGGTATCTGAGAGGAACCAAAATAACCATCTAGAAAGAAGAAATGTGTATGTTTGGATAGTCTTTCTAGCATTTAATCAATAAAAGGTAAAGGGTAATGATCTTTCTTACTAGCTTTATTTAATTTACAGAATTCAATTACCATCCTATAACCTGTAATAATTCTTTGCGGAATCAATTCATCTTTATGATTAGTAACAACAATAATACCTCCCTTCTTAGGGACGCAATGGACATGACTTACCCAATCATTATCAGCAACAAGATAAATTATACCTGCCTCAAGGAGCTTTAGTATCTCCTTTCTTACCACTTCTTTCATCTTAGGATTTAACCGTCGTTGATGATCTCTAACTGGTTTGGAACCTTCGTCCAATTTAATTTTATGTTGGCATAGAGTGGGACTAATGCCCTTAAGATCATCCAGAGTATATCCAATAGCAGCACGGTGCTTCTTCAGAGTTTTCAATAATCTTTCCTCTTCTTGCTCTGAAAGGTTAGCACTAATAATAACAGGATATATCTTCTTTTCATCAAGATAAGCATATTTAAAATTATCAGGTAAAGGTTTAAGCTCAAACACGGGATCACCCTTGGGTGGAGGGGGATCCCCTAGGATTTCAACAGGTAAGTTGTGTTTCAGAATAGGACCATGTTGAAGGAATACTTCATCTATTTCCCTTCTTTCATTCATAAACATATCATTTTCATAGTCTAGCAAATATTGTTCTAACAGATCAGTAGGAGGCACGGCAATAGAAGCAAGACCAATAATTTCATCCTTACTAGGTAATTCTTTATCATGGGGTTGTCTACGAAATTTAGCAAAATTAAACTCATGTTTCATATCCCCCAAGCCAATTGTAACAACATCCTTTTCGCAATCGATCTTAGCATTAACAGTATTCAAGAAGGGTCTACCAAATATAATGGGACAAAAGCTATCTTGTGGGGAACCCAGAATAAGAAAATCAGCAGGATATTTAACTTTCCCACACAAGACTTCAACATCTCTAACAATCCCAAATGGTGAAATAGTATCTCTATTAGCAAGCTTAATTGTAACATTAATATCTTCTAACTCAGCGGGTGCAATATCATGCATAATTTCATTATATAAGGAAATAAGTATTGCACTAGCACTAGCACCCATATCACATAAGCCATGATAACAATGATCTCCTATTTTAACAGAAATAACAGGCATGCCTACAACAGGTCTATGTATCTTAGCATCTGGTCTAGCAATATTAGCAGCTTCATCATAGAAGTAAATAACATGCCCATCTATATTATCATCCAAGAGATCTTTAACCATAGCAATACTAGGTTCAACTTTAATTTGCTCAGGAGGTGTATATGTTCTAGTATTACTCTTACGAACCACAGTTGAAGTTTTAGCATGATCCTTTATTCTAACAGGAAAAGGTGGCTTCTCAACATAAGTAGTAGGAACAATAGGATCATTATAAGTGATAGTCTTTTCTTCAACGGTAATAGGTGCAACTACATTTACTTCAATGGGAGGATTATATTTAAACCACTTCTCCTTAGGGAGATCAACGTGAGTAGCAAAAGATTCACAGAAAGAAGCTACTATCTCAAAGTCAAGTCCATATTTAGCGCTAAATCCACGAAAAGCATCGGTATCCATAAAAGATTTAACACAATCAAACTTAGGTGTCATACCTGACTCCTTACCATCGTCGGAACCCCAATCTTCAGAGTTGTGTTTAATTCTTTCCAATAAATCCCACTTGAATTCAGTAGTCTTCAACATATAAGAACCAGCACAGGAAGTATCGAGCATGGTGCGATCATTGAGAGAAAGCCGAGCATAAATTTTTTGAATAATCATATCTCTTGAGAGCTCATGATTGGGGCATGAATATAACATTGACTTAAGCCTCCCCCAAGCTTGAGCGACGCTTTCTCCTTCGTGAGACCAGAAACTATATATGTAATTACGATCACGATGAACAAGATGCATAGGATAGAACTTCTGGTGAAATTCCAACTTCAATTGTTTATGATTCCAAGATCCCGTATCATCACATAGCCTATAAAATGTCAATGCGTATCCCTTCAAAGATAAAGGAAAGACCTTCCTTTTAACAACATCATCGGGAATACCTGCAAGCTTAAATAATCCACAAACTTCATCCCCATAGATAAGGTGTAAATCGGGATGCAATGTTCCATCTCTTGCAAAAGGATTAGCTAGCAGTTTCTCTATCATACCCGAAGGAATCTCAAAGTAAAAAATTTCAGTAGGTTCAGTAGGTTGAGGAGAAACTCTTTGCTCTACTGGTCGGGGCGAAGATGCCCCGAACAAGCCCCTCAAAGGATTAGTTTCCATAGTAACAAGTGACAGAAAATTTCAGCACACTATATAAGTGTTTCCTTACCAAGTTCCAATCACCAAAGGCGCCTCACTCCCCGGCAACGGCATCAGAAAAGAGTCTTGATGACCCACAAGTATAGGGGATCTATTGTAGTCCTTTTGATAAGTAAGAATGTCGAACCCAACGAGGAGCAGAAGGAAATGACAAGCGGTTTTCAGTAAGGTATTCTCTGCAAGCACTGAAATTGTAGGTAACAGATAGTTTTGTGATAAGATAATTTGTAACGGGTAACAAGCAATGAAAGTAAATAAGGTGCAGCAAGGTGGCCCAATCTTTTTTGTAGCAAAGGACAAGCCTGGACAATTTCTTATAATGAGAAAAGCGCTCCCGAGGACACATGGGAATTATCGTCGAGCTAGTTTCATCACGCTCATATGATTCACGTTCGTTCTTTGATAATTTGATATGTGGGTGGACCGGTGCTTGGGTACTGCCCTTTCTTGGACAAGCATCCCACTTATGATTAACCCCTATTGCAAGCATCCACAACTACAAAAGAAGTATTAAGGTAAACCTAACCATAGCATGAAACTAATGGATCCAAATCAGCCCCTTACGAAGCAAATTATAAACTAGGGTTTAAGCTTATGTCACTCTAGCAACCCATCATCTACTTATTACTTCCCAATGCCTTCCTCTAGGCCCAAATAATGGTGAAGTGTCATGTAGTCGACGTTCACATAACACCACTAGAGGAGAGACAACATACATCTCATCAAAATATCGAACGAATACAAAATTCACATGACTACTAATAGCAAGACTTCACCCATGTCCTCAGGAACAAATGTAACTACTCACAAAGCATATTCATATTCATAATCAGAGGAGTATTAATATGCATTAAGGATCTGAACATATGATCTTCCACCAAGTAAACCAATTAGCATCAACTACAAGGAGTAATCAACACTACTAGCAACCCATAGGTACCAATTTGTGGTTTTGGATACAAGATTGGATACAAGAGATGAACTAGGGTTTGAGAGGAGATGGTGCTGGTGAAAATGTTGATGGATATTGACCCCCTCCCGATGAGAGGATCGTTGGTGATGACGATGGTGATGATTTCCCCCTCCCGGAGGGAAGTTTCCCCGGCAGAACAGCTCCGCTGGAGCCCTAGATTGGTTCCGCCAAGGTTCCGCCTCGTGGCGGCGGAGTCTCATCCCGTAAGCTTGCTTATGATTTTTTTTCTAGGGTAAAAGCCTTCATATAGCAGAAGATGGGCACCAGAGGCCACTAGGGGGCTCACGAGACAGGGGGCGCGCCCAGTAGGGGTGGGCGCGCCCCCCACCCTCGTGGCCAGGGTGTGGGCCCCCTCTAGTACTTTCTTTGCTCAATAATTCTTATTAATTCCAAAAATGACTTTCGTGGAGTTTCAGGACTTTTGGAGCTGTGCAGAATAGGTTTCCAATATTTGCTCCTTTTCCAGCAAGAATTCTAGTTGCCGGCATTCTCCCTCTTCATGATCAACCTTGTAAAATAAGAGAGAATAGCCATAAGTATTGTGACATAACGTGTAATAACAGCCCATAATACAATAAATATCGATATAAAAGCATGATGCAAAATGGACGTATCATATCTCGGCAACCTTCAAGCGGAAGTCTGGCGAGGGTGTCGGCCACGACCTGACTAACCACACAAGTCTCTAGTCCAGGTTTATCGCCTATTTGGGTTCCATCCGCAAGGAGATCCAGTCGGGGTGTCACTCACGGCCCCAAACGATGTGTACAGGGTTCCAAGCCCACCAAACGAGCGGCGCTTGGCATACCCGGCCACGATGTCTAGTCTGACCCAAGCCCACCTGTACCGGGTGCCACTTGGTAGACTACTAACACAACCTACAAACACCAGAAACTAGTTGCAACTCCTGGACCGAGATCGAGTTGATTAATAAGTCGAGAGGGGCACTTAAGCATTCCAATGTGTGGTAGTAGCTATTCATGGATCACAAACATAGAACTCAGTTTCTGAGGACGGTTTTAATGAGACAACCCACCATGTACTCCTATATGGCCTCTCACCGCTACCTTTACCAAGTCATGTTCACACACTTAGTTCACACACAGTAGGACATGTTCACACACCTCCAATTCACTCCTGATGAATTAGACCCGACTCAACTCTAAGCAGTAGCAGGCATGACAACAAGCATGAACGAGTAGGCACATTAGGGCTCAAACAACTCCTACTCATGCTAGTGGGTTTCATCTATTTACTGTGGAAATGACAGATCATGAAGAGGAAAGGGGTTCAACTACCGCAGCATGTAACAATTGAATCATTGTTGTCCTAATGCGGTAAAAGAGAGCAGGAGTAAGAGAGTGGGATTGTATCGGAATGAACAAGGGGGTTTTTCTTGCCTGGCACTTCTGAAGATGATATAGCTCTTCATCGGTGTCATCGAACTCATCGCCGGAACACGTCTACTGAAGGGGGACAATTACCGGCAATAGAAAGGAAAACACAATCAATGCAATGCACAATATGATGCATGATCATGACATGTCAATATGCTGTGATTTGAGCTAATGCAACTAGCAACAAGTTAAATGAAGTTGGTTTGAATCCAAGATTCAAATTCAAACTCCACATGTGGTTATTTAAATGCCATTCATTTCATTTGTCCTAAACAGTAGTCATAAGTTGTTCTAACATGCATGAAACCAGTATAGATGGATAGATTGGTTTTTTCTGATCATTTTTCATATATAATTTATTTCATTTGGAGTTATGGTTGAATTTCTATGAATTTTAGAAGTTTTGGGCATTTTCTGGAATTTCTTGAATTATTTTTAATTCAGAAAATGATTTACTGCGCCAGCCTGACGTCAGTGTGACGTCAGCAGGTCAGCGGAACCGTTCCTGGTCAAATCTGACCAGTGGGTCCCGCATGTCAGTGTCCTAACTAATTAACAATGTTAATTAGCACTAAGTAAGAACTAATCTAGGGTTAGTCAGAGGCTGGCCCCACATGTCAGTGACTTACGGTGAATCAAACAGGGTCAACTCGGGTCAAACTCGCCGGAGTTGACCCGCGGCTCCTCGCCGGCGACGCCAGAGACGACGGAGGGCATCGAAAACGCTCCTCCGGCAACCAAATCGATGGCTGAGAGGTTCTACACGATGCTGAAGCTCGGCCGCGTCTTGTGGTGCACGCAGCAGCAGCTCAGGTGACCTAAATCGACAACGGCGACAACTTGCACGGCGGCCGGAGTTCGGGAGCGGACAGTGTCGATGCTATGGTGCACTAGAGGAGAGACCGAAGAGTGATACGTGCTCCTGGGAGTGTGTTGAGCGCGCTGATGGACTCGGACACGAGCGACAACAACTGTGGTCGCGACGGCGCCATGGCCGGCGGCGAGGAGTGCTCGGTAAGGTGGTTAGAGAGGTTAGGGGAGGCAAACGAGCACGGGTTAGGGGGAGAAGGATCGTGGCCTCACCGCGGTTGCAGGGGTCATCGAAGCGGGCTCGGGGAAGGCTTGACGGCATCGGAATCCCGGCGGCTATCTCCTGTGGCCGAGGAAGAAGATGAGGTCGAGGACAACATTGCAGAGCTCCCACGGTCGAACGGGTTGGCGTAGACGATGCAGGAGTCGACGGCAGTTCTTCTGGGCGCATCGACAAGGCGAGGGGTGGACAGTGGCCGTGGCTACGGCGAGCGGCGGCGACGGCTGCGCTCGGGCGCGAGAGGGAGAGAGAGCAGAGGAGGGGAGAAGCACGGGAGAGAGTGAGAGCGGTCCAGGGAGGGTGCGTGGCGACGCGGGAGAGATCTAGGGCGAGCAGGCAAGCAAGAGGTAGCCGGCGCGTGCGCGCGCGCGTCGGGCACACGCCCTCCTGCCTACTGGCAGGAGGTTGAAGACGGTGGCGGCTGCGGTGGGCTGGGCCAGCACAGGAGCTGGGCCGGTTGGTGGGCGCCAGGTTAGTCCTTCTCTCTCTCTCTCTTTTATTTTTCTTTTCTATTTCTGTTATGTTGTTTTGATTTAGTTTGAAAGCTAAACCATTTTAAACCTTTCTGTAAATTTTTATGTGAGCTCAGAGAGCTAGTCCAAGGTCACATGCAAACTTACAAAATATTTGAACATTATTTCTTATATAGCAGAAATAATTCCAACCCAATATATATTGTTGATTTAAATCAAAGACCCAAAATAAATTATTTCTCTTACTTCAAAAATATTGGTTTGAATTTTACCTCATGCCAATATTTTCACAAAATAACAGGAACATTTTCTTGGACTCATTTGATGAGATTTAAATGTTGATTATTTTTAGAGGTTTTCTGAGGCTTTTGAAAATTCCTCAATTTTTGAATTTAAACATGATGCCCACATGAAGGCTAGCATAGGTCAGACCAGAATTAGGGATGTGACAACGAACTTGCCAATGGTCGGCTCCAGTGCTGGCACGTCTTCTCTTGGTCAAAGATGTCCGTCGCCAGCCTGCCAAAAGCTCTGGTCGGCACCAGTGGCCCATGGGTTTTCAGATATTTGACGCCACCTTCCATTTACCTGCAAGAGATAGTCATCGTACTGATTCCTACATCCGTCTCCGGAAATTTAGCAAATGGGCCGACCCGGGAATTGATTTCAAGTCAGTGTGTCGCTCCCTCGGGGTCGCTTTTCGCTCGGTTTAAATTCCGGTTTTGTTAAAAAAAATGTCTTTCTTCCTTTTCATATTTTCTGGATTTTCAGTTTTTCTGTGTTTCTTCGCCATTTTACTCTAGTCTTTTTTGATTCCTTTGGTGTAATTTTGGTTTTTATTTTTATCTTCTTCTTCTTTTGGGCGTGAAAAATTGTACTTATGGCGTGAAAAACAACCCCAAAACGTCCACTGCAGCTGACGCCCACTGCAGCACGCTAGTGGGCCGGCACATCAAACACGCAGGGCAGTGAAAAATTGTACTTATGGCGTGAAAAACAACCCCAAAACGTCACTCTCTTGAGGAATCGAACCTGCGGAAGTTAGCTTCAGTGCATAGCTGGAACATTTAAACCCGGAACATTTATGAATTAACTTACCCGCGCTATTTAGAAAAATGGGATTTCTTCTGAAAAGAAATGTGAACAAAATTTGAATGTTCACAGATTTTAAAAACATCACAATTTAGGATAAAAATTCATTTACTAAAAACGTTCATTAAAATTGAAAAGGTTCATCAATTTTAAAAAAAGTTTAAAATTGTGAAAAAACAAATTCATCGACTCTGAAAAAATGTTCACATATTTTGAAGAAATGTTCATCGACTTGAAAAAAGTTCATGGATTTCAAAACAAAATTAATAATTAAAAAAAGTTCACTGTTTTTGCATCGATTTTGAAATTAAGTTCAAAATTTTAGAAAAAAGTTCATCAATTTTGAAAAAATGTCATGATTTTGAAAAAAATCACGAATTTGAAAAAGAAAATCATTGATTTTGAAAATAGTTCATCAAATTTGAAAAAGATTGCCAATTTTGAAAAAAGTTCATTGAATTTCAAAATATTCATCGAATTTGAAAAAAAGTTCGCACAACATAAAAAAGGTTCATCGTTATTTAAAAAAGAAATTTAAAGAAAAGGGAAAGGAGAAGGAAAAGAACGAAACAAAAATATGAAGAAAAATAAAAATAAAAAATTCCGCGAACTGAATAAAGAATAAGAGGCGGAAAATGCAGTAACTAGTCAGAAGGGATGATGTAGTCGAAGTGGTTACGGTCCTTCCCCACGACAGAAGCGGTCTCATGCCTGCAATCGATTGGGTGATCTACAGAAGGCGCCAAATAAGATTCCGCCCTGCAAGGAACACACAGTCGCGCCCCCATTTTCCTACTTGCAGATCACCCAATCACTTTGTACTATAGCTAGGCCCAAGCACATGAATCACTTAGTGTCGCTGATGCTACGAGTAGGGTTCCTTGGAGAACTGCAGTTGCCACAAGAGAAATTTTGGTCCCCTCGCGTCAAACCGCCATTTTTGGCGCTGAGTGGTGATGGGACCTTAGATCTTCAAGAGTATTACGTTCTTCGTCACTGTCTAGTGGTGATCGTAGCTTCTAAGAATAAAATTACACTCGTTCTTTTTTGATGGTGCCATGAAGTCAGAGAGTTTTGTGTCCTCGCGGATTCTATTATATGAGTTTATGCTAGAGTGCCAAACTTTTTTTGTTTATTTGATTCTTTCTGGAGATGAAATCTTTTACCGACACCATGATGAAGATATTGTGATTCGACCACCTGCACTTCTATGGGATCATCGCCCACCAAAGTAAGATCATCGCTCAATGATTTCCATGGTTTTAGATAGGCAACTCAACGGGCTATCAGCAACCTTTGTCGTCGTGGTCTAATTGTATCCTCTACACTGAAATTTTAGGAGTATTTGCAGAGATTGACACCATAAAGAATGTGTTTCCAAGAGATCTTATCATAATTATTAGTCATATGAGTTACTTTGTATTTTCTGGGAGCTTGGATCTTTTTTCTTCGAATCAAGAGCTTATATTACTCAAATAGGTGTTCTACAATGAATCTGAATACAACCAGCTAGGAAAGTAGACATATAATTTATCCTCCTCTCATCTATGGCCAGCTTAGCACAACTATGGGTCGCTTCATTAGCTTCCCTACGCACAAAACAAGCTCACAAATAGTAAACCCACCCTTCCCTCAAAAAAAAAAACTAGTAAACCCACCCACCCAGAAGTTAAAAACTACTCCCTCCGTTCCTAAATATTTGTCTTTCTAGACATTTTAAATGACTACTATATACGGATGTATGTAGACATATTTTAGAATGTAGATTCACTCATTTTGCTTCGTATGTAGTCACTTGTTGAAATGCCTAGAAAGACAAGTATTTAGGAACGGAGGGAGTACTAGTAAACCCACCCACCCAGAAAAACTAGTACTAACCCCGTGGCAAACGGCTGCGACAGCCGTTCTATCTGAAGATTCAGAGTTGCACATCTTAACCGCATAGTTAGCATCACTTTCAGTGCAAATCCTTGTGCATACCAGATCTCTGGCAAGTTGAATTCCGCCACGAATGGCATACATCTCCATGGCTTGAGCATACCAAACTGCCTGCGCCTATACAAGCTTTCCGTCAGAGCCTCCAACCACAGGTCCTGTGCTGAAGCGTGAACATATTGATTTTCAGGCTTTCCCTTGTCCGGTGCTCGCCAGCGAGCAGTCTCCATTATACTTATAACACTATACATCTGTACATTCGCAAGAAAGGAAACCACCTTACAAGTGATTGATTACATGACAGCACCACCGTCGTCATGGTCATGGTGAGCCACCCTCTTCTTGTACACATAGACGCGCGAGACAACCACGAACGCGGCCAGCTCCGCCGCGCAGAGCCCGGCGAGCAGCCAGTAGAAGTAGTCGAGGTGCGCGCGGTTGAGGTTGTTGGAGAACCAGCTGGCGCCGCTCTTCTTGGTGGCGCCGTCGATGGCGGAGATGAGGAAGCTGCTCAGGAAGTGGCCCACCCCGAAGATGCTGAGGAAGAAGGCCAGACCCAGGCTGCGCAGCGCGTCGGGGACCTGGTCGTAGAAGAACTCCTGCAGCCCGATCATGGCGAACACGTCCGACAGCCCGAACAGCACGTACTGCGGCACCATCCACCACAGGCTCATCGGCAGCGCCACCTTGGGGTCGTCCACGAGGCCGGCGTCCCTCGCCACGCCCAGCCGCCTCGCCTCCACCAGCGCCGCCACCACCATGGCCACCAGCGCCAGGACCAGCCCCGTGCCGATCCTCTGCAGCATGGTGATGCCCGAGGACAGGCGCGTGAACCGCCGCGCCGCTGGCACGAACAGCCGGTCGTAGACTGGGATGAAGGTGATGATGGTCAGGCTGATGAACGTCTGCAGCGCCGCCGGCGGCACGCGGAAGGTGGCGCCGATCCGCCGGTCCAGCGTCGCGGCCTGCTTCGTGAAGAAGGTCGACGACTGGGAGAAGATGACGGCGTAGATGATGCACGTCGCCCAGATGGGGAACAGCCGCAGCAGGCCCCGAACTTCCTCCCGGTGCTCCGCGTTGAACTCACCATCCTCGCCCGCAAGAGTACTGCTTGTTAAAACAACAGATCAACCACATTCAGAGTTAGCACTGTATGTAAGCCTGACAAGATCATACATTCAGAAATCTCATGGCCAGATTGCAGATTTCAAACGAGAAATGATGGATGATGAGTGGGCATACTTGGCGCATTGGCTGGATTTGGAGCCTTTGAGGAGCGCGACGAAGGCCCTGGCGAGGCGCGCGAAGGGGCTGGACTGGGTGGAGGTGTAGTAGCGGTAGCGGCGGGTGCCGAGCAGGAACATGGCGAGCGCGAAGACCATGACGAGGCAGGGGATGCCGAAGCCGAGGCCCCAGCCGATGTTGTCCTGGATATAGCTGGAGACCATGGTAGTGGCGGCGGTGCCGGAGCACATGCCGAAGTACCACCAGTTGAAGAAGGAGCTCCGGGAGACGGACTCCTCGGGGTGGTGCTGGTCGAACTGGTCGGCGCCGAACGCCTGCGCGCAGGGCTTGTGCCCGGCCTCCGCCAGCGCCACCAGGTAGAGCGAGACGTAGAAGATGGTCACCTGCACCGGCGACGGCGAGCACGCGCCCGAGAGCGAGGTGAAGCTGGTGCACCCGTCCGAGTGGAACACCGGCAGCGCCGAGGACAGGGTCAGCATGCCCATGCTCTGCAATGGCAACCCGGCTGTCAGTGGTCAGCTGGACGCACTTTTCTGTCAGTGGAAGTGCGCGAGCTTGATTGGGGGAGGGCAGACAGAAAGGGGTTCGTTCATGAAGCACTTTTTTTGTCAAAAGGGGGGATTTTTACGGGAGGGGAAAAGTGGGCTGACCACGACGAAGAGGACGGAGGCGAGCACGATGGTGCGGAACCTCCCGAGCCAGGCGTCGGCGACGCAGGCCACCAGCAGCGGCAGCATCGTGGCCACGCCGCTCCACGCGTTGATCGCCGCGGCGGCGCCGGCCGTGGACTCCCCCAGCGGCCCCGTCAGGTAGCTGATGAGGTTGGCCGACACCCCGTGGTACGCGAACCGCTCCGCGATCTCCACACCTTCAATCCAAGCAACAAACAACCCAAATCAGATCAACCCTCGGCTTTCACCAGATCATCATCCTTGGCCTACTGTGCGCCGGGGGGGCGTACTTACCGAGGACGAACATGGCGGCGGACCATCGGCCGGTGGAGGCGCGCGGGGCGGGGCCGCCGCGGAAGTCCACGACGCCGGGGACGGCGCCGTCGATCCGGGGCAGGAGGAGGGCGCGGGTGGCGTCCATTCTTGTTCAGTTGGGTTTGGTCACGTTGCGTGTGCGTGCCGGCGAACTGAACTGGAAGGGGCTGCAGAAATGCGACGGGGGGCGTGGCGGGCATCATATACCGTGGCGGCCGTGGTACAGTACGGGATCGGAGCAGCGCGCAAGGCGCCGCACGGGCTCGGACAAGGAGGTACAGGACACCAAGTCACCAACCAAGACCTTCGCTTTTCGCAAACAAAATACGCTCTTTTCTCTCTGGGAATCTTCTGCTTAGTAGTACTACTAATACTTCTTTTTTTTTGTAAACGAACTGTGCGACTTTACACGGATGTTACGCATCACATTGTAAACTGATAATAATACTGTCCATCCTATCCTTTCCAGCAGAAAAAAAAAAGTGTGCTGATGTCCCCGTGAATGGCGTGCACGGCGACGGCGAACGCGGCCATGGATCATATGATCCTGAATTCGTACACTATGTGATGACGCGAGTGAAGAGGGGTGCGGAGAATCACGCCACCTACCTATCGAATCGGAGCGGGGGATGGGATGGCAGGAGACGCGTATGCGGAGAGGCGACCTGATCTGTTTCTGGAGTTGGCGCGGCCCCGTTTGGCCGGTTGCGTCGCGTGGGGATCCCGGGCCTCCATGGATCTCTTGCGGGGGATGTCAGCCACCTAGGACTAGTCTAGTACTGTAATAATGTTGTAATGTACTATGACGAATGGAATGCTCCTGCAGCTCTGTTTTTAAAGACCTCTTTGGTTCATACTCCCTCCGTTCCAAAATAGATGACCAAACTTTGTACTAAAATAGATGACCCAACTTTGTATTAAAGATAGTACAAAGTTGGGTCATCTATTTTGAAACGGAGAAACTACTTGATAGGATTTTCATAGAAAAATTAAAAGTTGGAATCTTCAAAAATGTTTTCTTTATCGACCGTTTGATCTTTAGGATCGAATTATGTATGAATGTTTTATGAGGATTTCCTTGCACTGCATATCATAGGAAACGTAGCATGCACTTGGACATATGAAGATAATTATCTTTTCATGCAACCAATGAATCAAATGAAGCAAAATCATTTGTTTGCATGCCATCCAACGTTTTTAGAATCCCACGAATCAAAAGGACCCTAGGTCCTCAAACTTTATGAAGGGTTCACGGGTTGGAGATAAGCGGACTCGAACAGTTGACATCCGCTATATGTTCTTTACTCTTTTGTATGTGCCTACACAAAAAAATAAGGTCTTTTTATCTTTACAAAGCTATTGGATTTGTTGAGGAGGCGCAACTGCTCTGTTTAAGTCCTCAGAGTTCTCAAGGGGTCCTATACAGTCCCTCTGATGTTTCCTTTTACCGTTGACATTATGACAGTGCTCGGTTTAGCGTGGCGTAAGAAGACGACGATGGGTACTTGAAGATTGATCGATGATGCCTTATGATGACTTGACTATCATGATGATGACGTGCGAAGACGACGTGTCTTGTGCTGAATTGACTATTGATGGAGGTGACTCGAGACGAGAGACAACAAGAGAGGATGGCCATGGTAGTGACGAGCGATGGTAGGAGAGGCGGCGACTCAAGACGCAACTGCGACGGGTGGTCAAGTGGTGGCGGTGAGGCCGAGTGAAGGTAGAATTTAGGGGTTCCTAATGGTTGGGGTAAACTCTGGTGTGGTTTACATGTTCGATGTATATGATGTCCCGGCGACTGAGAGGGGGTTGCATCACGTGATGCAGACAACCATTTATAAAAACGTTCAAGTTAACAAGTACTACCTCCATCCTGGATTATTAGTCTCCATCCTATTTTGAGTTAAAGTTTGATTACATATTTGACTAGCAGAATGTTAATGCATATTACCTAAAATTACGTTGTTGAATTCGCATTTGAATGTACTTTGTAGTGATATTATTTTTCCTACGTATAACACATATTTACTAGTTAAAATCATGGTTAAAATATGATCCAGAATATGAGAAGGCCTAGTAAACCGGGATGGACGTAGTACATGCAGTGATGTACTCCCTCCATTTCTTTTTAGTCTGCATATAAGATTTGGTCAAAGTCAAACTTTACAAAGTTTGACTAACATTATAGAAAAAATATTATCATCTACAATATTAAAGTTATATGTCATGAAAATTAATTTCATCATTCATCTAATAATGTAAATTTCATATCATGAATATTGATATCTTTTCCTATAAAACTAGTCAAACTTTACAAAGTTTGACTTTGATCAATTCTTATATGCGAACTAAAAAGAAACAGAGGGAGTAAATAAAAAGAAAACACGACCACAATCAGACCGATAAAAATAACTAAGTCGTTGGTTGGGACATTCCGGTACGCATGAAAAATTGAGAAAGAAAAATGTGCCGAGCCCTTTAGCAATTTTTAGGATCAACTAGCAAAAGAGCCCGTGCGTTGCAACGGGACAAAACACACATGCTCTTAACCCAATAACCACGACTTGAGACCTTGATACGTAGACGTTCTTTATTTTAAAATTGCATCACATTTGTGTTCACGACGGTGGTCTCAATGCTCACACAACGAAAACGTATTTGAATGTGGTCAATCCTAAGGCGTCTTTCTCTCTCTCTCTCTCTCTCTCTCACACACACACACACACACACACACGCTCGCACGCACACAATCATTGAGAATAAGATGAGAAAAATGTTGTTTTTTCCCGTGAGGTTTTTCAGAGTTGTGCATGTGTGGTTAACAATGTTTTTTTCCCTCTCAATCTGGTGTTAATGTGTGTTTATTTGCGATTTGGATCGCCGCCAGTGCGAAAAAAACCCCAGACCGTGCACTATAGATTATGTTTGCATCCAAATTAATAGTTTAGAAATATGTAATAGCTAAAAGTAACAACATATTTGGATTCTACACATTTTTCTAATCAAATTTTATATATAATATGTTAAAATCGGACTTATGATTTAAAAGATATGAATAATTTTGTTTTAGATAAACCGCGGATTGATTAACCGAAAGGTCAGGGGGTTTTCTGTTAAAACACAAAAAAAGATTCGTATGACTTAAATACGTACGGCGGGTTGATTACCTAAAATCTCAGGGGGGGTTCTGATAAAACTAAAAAAATGGTTTGGTATGACTTAAAAATGGACTGCGGGTTGATTTCAATAAATTGCAGGGACTTTTTTGCAAATAAGGATGACGGACGACAGAAACCCACCGTGCTTTATTATTAGGTAAAGAAGTGGAGACTTCCTGAATTCAACGACTGGATTGCACGTACTCGACAACTTTGATGATCGCATACGTATTTTACTCTACATATCAATGCCATACGTCGTATTCCCTCTCTCACAGTTTATAAGGCGTGCGCGTACGCATAGGTCGTCAATTTGACCAACCTAATATAAGTTATATATTAAAAAAAATATCAATATAAACTTCAGATGTTCTATTTTCAAACGTTATAATTTGGGTTATATAGTTTATATTAGTACGATAAAATTGGCAACATAGGTATACGCGTAGGACTTGTAAACTGAAACGGAGGAAGTACTAGTATTTTATAATGGTATCTAACTCTGAAAAGGATGGTGTCCCGACTCTATTTGTCTGTACAAGTGACAGTGAAACCGATGCATCGTCGTTGTTGGAGCCTTTCTCAAAGTACTATCCAACATTTAAACCAGGTCGCTGTTCATCGTTCGAGAAATCGACGGGCGAAGCCACATCCTACAGGCCGTGGAAAGAATACCCAGTTCGAGAGAATTCACTGTCTCCCATTTTCAGTTCGTATGCCCAGGTACGTAGGTTCCAAAGTTCAGTTCCAAGCGGCTCTGATCGATCGATCTCGAGATACACGGATGCGGCGAGCTGCCGCGGGCGCAGCAGATCCGGGGCTTGTGCCGGTTGTGCAGGAGCACACGCCCGGGCACGTTCCCCACGCGGTCAGCGCGTGCCCGTCGTGCGCGGGCGTCCTCCGTGCACGGGCCTCGTGCCACCTCGGATCGGACAGGTTCTTTCCTCATCTGCCTTCCCCGAAACGGACAAGCACGTAGGAGTACTTGCTTCGCCAGTGCCAGCGAGTTGTAACCTTGTGATCTGTGTGTTTGTCTACAGTATTTGTTTGCCAACAGAAAAAAATAGGAATATACTTCCTCCGTTCCTAAATACTATAAGTCTTTTTAAAGATTTCATTATGGATAACATACGGATGTATATAGAGTAGTTTAGAGTATAGATTCACCCATTTTGCTCCGTATGTAGCCTCTTATTGGAATTTCTAAAAAGACTTATATTTAGAAATGGAGGAAGTACTTTATGTTTGCTTAGCAAAGGCAACAATGATGTGTCCCCAGCAGCACAGTTAATTAGCTCAAGGTCATCTGTCTACGTGATTCGAGAGGGGAAAAAGGTAACCTTTTCATTTCCTGGCCGTGGGAAAAGACTGGAAATTTCTCAGTTAAATCAGCGTATAATTTTGCTATGTCTGATTATAATGTTCAGTTCGTTCCTGGTGCTTCTAGTTCATCACCCCATGCTGATAGATCCTTATGGGAGTTAGTTTGGGGCACGTTGGTGCCACCAAAATTGAAACACTTTGCCTGGCAAGTATCTTCGGGTTCACTACCTACTACTGCAGAGAAGTTCAGAAGACACATAGGTACGCATGGCTATTGTAAACTGTGTGATCAGGAAAAAAAGTCTTCTCTTCATGCTCTACTTGTTCGCCCCAATGTTGCTGTTCTTTGGGATACCATGAGGAGGCACTGGCCATTACCAATAAGGGAGGAGATTACTTATATCGGTGATGAATGGCTGCTCCATCTCCTAGCCGGTTCACAAGAACATTTAAGAAGCATGATCATCATGGTGTTGTGGCGGATCTGGTATCTGCGAAATGAACTTGTGCATGGCAAAACAATCCCTCCTGTAGAGGTGTCCTGTGCCTTTTGGACCAGCTACTACAACACTTTCATACAGAGCTCAGCATCGGCAGACGAAATAATCAAAGGTAAAGCCCCATTGTGTGGAGTCCCACTTGCTAAAATAGTGCAGCCAGAGCATGTCACTTCCATCAAGCCATGGCCCAAGCCTCATGTGGGATCTATGGCGTTGGCTACTGATGGTTCTTACAATTCTTCAGATGGCTCGGCGGGTTCTGGAATGATCCTCCGAGATGATAAAGGGGACGTTATCTTTGCAGCTTACCGTAAACTTTTCCATGGTAATGAAGCCCTTGAATCTGAGTTACAAGCAATCTGGGAAGGACTAAAGCTGGCGGTTGAACACTCTAGTGCTACGATTTTACTTCAGTCAGACTGTTCGGTGGCACTTAGAGCACTATTAGATGATTCCGTGGATAGATCGCCATTTGGTTAGAGATATTAAGAGTTTTTTGAATGATAGGGTTGTTATTCCTGTTAAAATTCTCCGGGAACAGAATAGAGTTGCACATTATTTAGCGAACTTTGGGAGGGTCGGTGATAGTACAGCATGTTGGCTAGGGCAACAACCTCCTTGTGTTAGTGACTTAGTCGCTGAGGATTGTAACTCTGTCATTTTGGAATAATAAACCCTATGATTCTTTGCAAAAAAAAGGTAACATGTACTCCCTCCGTCCGGGTTTACTAGGCCTCTTAGCATCACAAGCATGCCCTTTTTTATAAGGCCTCGCTTTAAAAAGATGCATGCATGCAACCATTTCATTGGTTGCATTGAAAGTCATTGTTGTTGGTGCCATGGTTAGGCAATTAATACACTTCATGCGTGCTTTTTCATTGGCTGCATGCATGTGAAAGAGTGCATTGGGAGTGGAATAAAAGAATTAATATGAGCAAATTACTATGTGTCTTGGTCTAAGAGAAGTTGTTTTTAGGCCTAATAAACTCGGACGGAGGAGTACCTCTCTATTCAGGCAGCTATTATCATGGCTTCAAATTTGACGGCGTCAGGCATCAGTCGGACATGCATCAAGTGAGTCATTGGTAAATATACAAAACCTACCACATTTTAGATTAGTAGATTACCACACCAACAGAGGAGAAACAGATCGCCCGCGTCGCCTGGCCCTGGGCGACTCGGGCGGAACGCGGTTGCTAGCGCCGCCGCCGCTCCTTTCTACACGCCTCGCCGCGCCGCTGCCGGAGGACGTCGCTGGCAAAGCTCACGCGGCCGACGGCGGCGGCGGGGCGCCTTCTCGCGACAGCCTCCGATCTATAGGGCGGCAGCTTCGGGCGGCACGTCGGCGCGCGTCGGGACTCAGTTGGGTCGCGGCGACCGGCAACTGTTCTCGACATCCTCCTGTGGGGCGTGGTGACGGCGACCGGCAACTGTTCTCGACGTCCTCCTGTGGGGCGTGGTGACGGCTACCGGCGGCATGGCGGCGAGGCTGTGCCAGAGGCGTGGGGCCGGTGCAGCGCGACGGCCAGATCCATGCGCTTTGTGGCGGCAGTGCTCCTGCTAACCATTGGATTTTGGCCATAGGGGCGCCTCGGTGGATTTTGGCCGTGGTGTTGTGGTCAGGTTGGCTGCGGTGCCGTGGTTCTGTCTTGTGGACAGATCTGTCTTTCTTGCTTCAGATCCGGTCATGTCTGCTTTTGGTCTATAGGCCTGGATAGGGCTCTCTTTGGCCAGAAGGCACTCATCGGTGATGTGCTCTGCCGACGGTGTTGGTCCATGTGATGGTCACTCCGGTCGGCGGTGGCCTCATTGCGGATTGCGATGGCCATCGAAAGATCTTCGCGGGATTACTCTCTTCAGATCTGGTGGTTTCATCCAGCGACAAGATGCAATCGATGGACAACGACTTGACGCAGAGGACAAGATACAACGGCGAGCAGCTGCTAGGATCGTGGAAAAGCGGTGGCGACAACATATGATTGACTTCAATGGTGGTGCTTTCGAGTACCCAGTCTCGATCTCCGAGGTGAAAACCTATGTCTGACACGAGTGGTCATACATGGCAAAGGTGATGTTTTTGCGTCATTCCTTTTTTGAAGGCATTGCTCGTATATGCTTAGACTGATTCTTCAGGGTGAAAACTTAGAGCCCGACCTTTGGTGGTTGGATCCGGTGACGGCGACGCTCGAGCATCGCTCCCTTCATGAAGGTGTTGCTGTTGAAGAACCCCATTATCCTTATGGTGTGATGAGATGGTTCTTGTGGATATGGTCATTGTTGTAGTTTGTCGATCGTGGATTTGTTCGCTTCGGGTTTTTTTTCTCGCTTAGGCATAGCTTTGGTCTTATATGACTTTGCTATTTGCTAGCGGGTTTTTGTGTGTGTTGGTGTTGGTTGTGTGCATCTTAGTTATGCAGAGGCCGGGTGTGTTCTCATCGTGTTTGTATCAACTTGATGCTTCATTTTGAGTTAATAAAATCCAATCTTTGTCAAAAAAACTAATGCCGTGATAAGAAACCTTGCAAACAATGTAACTATGTTCTACCTATGCAATAAAGTAGTCACGATGGCACTCCCTAAAAAATGTAGATTACCACGGAGCCGTTACCTTTGTCAAAGAGCTAAGCCTCCCCACATGAAAATAGGTAACTAATGGCGACCAATGTGATAATCCGAGGCACTCGTCCTCAATGGCCACAACTATCTATGCCTCACAAAAAAAGGTGTCCTACCTATGACATGAACATCATGATCGATCTTATATCTCGTGAGATAATGCGTGCAATTCAGGACTTGTAGGATCCACCTTTTGTCGGAGTCATGTCGCTAGCAGAAGAAAAACTTTTTGTTACCTTATATATCATAAGACACTATATCCATATCGATCTCAACAGCTAGTTATTTTGTATCAGCAATCTCAAAGATGCAAAGGACTTCCAAGGAAAAAGGTTCGAAGCTTACTCCAACCTTCAACCCGACAGCACCAACGAAGTCGATTGTTTGCATGGAAGAAGCAACAACATGACCATCCAATAGTCATGAGACCCTATGGGCACAAAGAATGTGATGGTTGAATGTGCCTCAACTGACATGTTTGGAGACTTCAACTAGTCTCAATCTCCTTACCGATCAATATAAATAATGTCCATTTGCAAAGTTATAATAAAAACTAAAGTTTTATATCGTACCACCACCTTGGTACAAATACATTTATATGTACCCTGTATATATTTCATTAGGAGAATCTTCAAATCTATAATAGATTTCTATGGGGGTCAACCTAATGAAAAGGAATATGTGATTGTGGACATATGATCCACAAACTCTATACTTAGGGAAGTAAAGTGTTTCCACTCTTACTAAGTGAAAATGGGATATTTTAACAATTGTTGCATAAGATGATGTACTTTTTGGCTCAAAGTGGCTCGTATTGCCATCCATCTGGGTACTTGAGTAACATCAACGATGATTTATTGTCTCGGTATACTAAACTATAGAGATATATGTCAAAATAGTTTGTGGCTACTCCCGGCCCCACAGAGATTACGGTCATATGGAACATTAAATTTCCAATGAAGATCCGCATCTTCCTTTGGCAATGAGTTCGTGGTCGTTTGCCCTCGGGCACGGAAGTGCGTAAGTGTAATGGCCCAAGTTGAAAGGATTGATATGGTTGACTAGAGGGGGGGTGAATAGGCAACTAACAATTTTTAAGCTTTTCTTTAACAATTTAAACCTTGTACAAAATAGGTTGTCTAGATATGCAACTACGTGGACAACCTATATGATGCAATGACAACAAGCACACAAGCAAGCAATAAATACAACAAAAGTAAGCTTGCAAAAGTAAAGACACGAAATAACCAAGAATGGAGCCGGTGAAGACGAGGATGTGTTACCGAAGTTCCTTCCTTTTAAAGGGAAGTACGTCTCCGTTAGAGCGGTGTGGAGGCACAATGCTCCCCAAGAAGCCACTAGGGCCACCGTAATCTCCTCACGCCCTCACACAATGCGAGATGCCATGATTCCACTATTGGTGCCCTTGAAGGTGGCGACCGAACCTTTACAAACAAGATTGGGGCTATCTCCACAATACTTGGAGGCTCCCAACAACACCACGAAGCTTCACCACAATGGAGTATGGCTTCGAGGTGATCTCAACCATCTAGAGTGCTCAAACACCCAAGAGTAACAAGATCCGCTAGGGATTAGTGGGGGGAATCAAATTTCTCTTGGTGGAAGTGTAGATCGGGGCCTTCTCAACCAATCCCGAGCAAATCAACAAGTTTGATTGGCTAGGGAGAGAGATCGGGCGAAAATGGAGCTTGGAGCAACAATGGAGCTTTTGGGGGAAGAGGTAAGTCAACTTTGGGGAAGAAGACACCTTTATATAGTGGGGGAAATAATCCAACCGTTACCCCCCAAACAGCCACGCACAGGGCGGTACTACCGCTTGGGCAGGGCGGTACTACCGCTGATAAGCGGTACTACCGCTCCCTCCCAGCGGTACTGCCGCGCTGACGAGGGAAGCAGGGTCCTGGCCCCAGAGCGGTACTACCGCGGAAGTATAGGCGATACTACCGCTTGGAGCGGTACTACCGCCCCTACCGCCGCTACTAGTACCGTAAAACCCGACACGAAAAACAGCAGTCGAGAATCGAGGCGGTAGTAGCCCGGAACCACTGCGGTACTACGGTCGAAGTTCGCAAGTGGTACTACCGCTCGGGGAGCGGTACTACTGCTTGACGAGCTTCGGCGGTACTACCGCTGAGGACCGCGGTACTACCGCTGGGACAGGACAGGCAGGCACAGATTAGGAAAGATAGCTCCAATGAAGCGGAAAGAAGCATCGGGTGTGATAAGGATGTGTACGTGTTGATTCCACCCTAGCCTTACCAAAGCGGATCCCCTCTTGATAGTACGGTGACTCCTACGAGACTAGACCACCAGCAAAGAAACGAAGGAGCTACACCGTCTTGAATAAAACACCGAGGGGAAGTAATCGTCTCATGCCAAAGGATGAATCTCTGAAAGAACTCAATGCACACGATTAGTCCGCAAAAGCATTGTCATCAATCACCAAAACATCTTGGGGATAAATATGCCCTGACAATCTCCCCCTTTTTGGTGGATTGACGACAATACGGGATTTGCACAAACAGGAAAGATATAGGATCGGCGCAAAGCCCCACCGTCCTAAAATGTAGAAGGGCTCCCCCTGGATGTGTGCTGTCTAGATAAGTGCTTTGGACTGCACGGCACAGATACCAGGATCAATGCTCCCCCTACATTTTAGAGACCAACTACCTAAGCATGATATATGAGAGCAACATAGATAACAGGATAAGCATGCAACTCATAAGCTAGATAGACATAGATAATGATACTCGAAAGATAAGGTAGCATATGTCTCACACCATATGACTGGAACTTAGGTCTCACTAACACAAACCAGACACAAAGCAAACCAGGCAAACTGCGAGAAAACACAAACGACGGAAGACACAACACAAATCCCTAAACTCTCTCCCCCTTTCGCATCGAGACACCAAAAAGGAGAGGGAGTGTTGCTACAGCTCCAGGTGATAGCAAGAGAATCAGGACTCAGCGGGATCGTCTGCGCCACCATCATTGGTCGGGAAGTGCTCGGCATCAGAATCGGTCCACGGGCAGTGCTGCTGAATCCACTCCTCCTCCTCAGTAAGCTGGTCCTCGGATCCACTGTTAACGGTGGCACCCAACTGGCGCATGAGCTCCTTGTGACGACGACGGGCCTTCTTCTCACCCACATGAGTCATGTACTGACCGTGAGCCTCCATGCAGAACAGATTCTTCATCTTGAGCTTGAGCTTCTGTGCCCAAGAGGGCTCTGCCACAGAAGGCACATAGTCATCATCATCCTCAGCCTCAGCCTCAGCCTCCTCCTCGGTCTCCATGGCAGTAGTAGACGAAGGAACTCCAGATTTAGGGACCTGAGAGCCCCAGTTGTCCTTCTTCCTCAGACGCTTGATGTCGTGAGAAACCAACTCCCCGGTCTCTAGCATCACCTTGGGATAGACACGACCCCATGCCTTCTCAATAAGCAGCATGATGAACGGACCATAAATCGGGCACTTGCACTCGGAGATAGCAGATAAAAGCTCAGACCACATAACATGGGATATATCCAGGGACTCTCCGGTGTTCTGTTCCTTCTCATGCTGGCAGAAGAGAAGCATGTCCACAAGATAAGAATGAACCATATCCAGATTCCCGATGCGAGGGAAAAGAGTCTCATGGAAGACACGGTGAAGAATGTCCATAAAGGCAGGAATCTCATATCCTTCTTCATCTCAGGGTTGATCTTCAAAGAGCAGTACGGCCATAGAGCTTGCTTGTGAGTGGCGGAGGTGTTGCGGTGTGGGCGAAAGCCGACAGGAGACGCAAGCCCTTGATCTTCCACCCCAATCAATTCCATGAACGCCTTCCATTTGACTGAAAGCAACTTGCCATTGGTCATCCAAGTCAGTGTCCTGTCCTCATCGGTCCCGAGATGAACCATGGCATAGAACTGGGCCACAATATCAGCATCATAATCTTTGTTGAATTGCATGACACCAAGAATGTTCAGTTGAGTGCACATCTGAAGAGCTTCACCAAAGTAATCAGGATCCTTCTCCATATGGTCGGTGTTGATGGAGTGCATGTTGACAAAGAGGTTCTTCTTGGCCTTGAGAACATCAAAGAAGATGGCAAACTGAAACCTGTTCCAGAACGGACGGTTGACCAAAGTGGGATCTTGGTCTGCCTCATAGGGGTTGCGGCGACGTCTTGCCCAGAACTCCTTGGCTGGCATTTCTGGCACAGTTTTGCCAGGCTTCGGCTTGACACCAGGCTTCTTTTGGAGTTGGGGTGGAGGAGGAGCACTTGAGGAACCTCCTGCAGACTCAGTTGTGCGGTACCGCTTGGACGTGGCACGACCGGGGTTGACACGCCGAGCCTGATGCTCAGGAAGCTCATCACCTGGAACCACACACAAGAACACGCAAACAACCAGAAAGAACGAGCATAAGCCACCAAACACAACCAAAAAGGATCACTGATTAGTAAAAGTATGGTGGAATCTGGTAGAGAACGGTAGTACCGCGACCTGTGAGCGGCAGTACCGCTCCAAGCGGTAGTACCGCTCTAGGGGGAGTGGTAGTACCGCTCGAGACGGGAAACAACAATTTCCTACTGCCATGGTCAGATCCGGCACTACCGTCCTACCAAATTCAAAAATACTCCTGCCAACCACCAATCCAAACTGCCTAGAAGCCTTCTCCATCCTACTCAAGCCAAGATTTGGCCAAAAATCTAGAGATGCAACTACTATTGCCCCTAAGATGCTAGATTGGAAATCTAGACAAGAAGAGAGAGAGAACGGGGGCAATACCGGCATCCATGGCAAGAGGACAAGGTGGGGATCGTCTCCACCAAAGGAAATGGAGAGGAGCGCCCCGGAGAGGGAGATCCGCCGGAGCCCTCCCGTGGCGCCGGTTGCTGGAGAGACGAACATAGCATGGGGGCGAGCGAATGGGTATGGGGAGAAGAAAACTCCCCCTTCCCCCGCCTCACAGCGGTAGTACCGCGCTGGTGGGCGGTAGTGCCGCTTAGAGCGGTAGTACCGCACACCACCAGCGGTAGTACCGCTCAGCAACCACAGGCCTCTAGACACACGGCTTAAGCTCAAAAAGAACGGAAAAACCACAACCAAGAAAGAGGAAAAACCAGCAAGGCCACAAACACACTAACAACGGACCAGAACACACCTCTTCAAGAGAGGGCGGTGGCCGAGGCCACCTATGTTTGAGTCAAGAGGTATGGCGTCGCGAAGATTTTAACCTTGGACCCATGACCAAAACTCGTCCTTGAAGCACTAGTACCATAAAAATATGGTTAAAGTGAAAGACTAGATCAATTTATGCATAATGGGGGGAGGGAGAGTTCATTGAGAGAACAACACTCCCCCTATGTCCATGCCTACATCTAAACTAGACAACAAGTTGAGTGTGGTGGGGGGTGCACGGGTTCAAGTCACATTGCTCGAATCAATGATATTTAGCTCATGCCTTAACTCGCGAAATCTTGCTTCATCCAACGGCTTCGTGAAAATATCTGCAAGGTTATCATGAGTGTTGACATACTTGAGCTCGATCTTCCCTCGCCTAATGTGATCCCGGATGAAGTGATACCGGATCTCAATATGCTTCGTCTTGAAGTGTTGCACCGGGTTGAGAGAAATCTTGATGGCACTTTCATTGTCACACCAAAGAGGCACTTTGTCACAAATGACACCGTACTCCTTTAATGTTTTCCTCATCCATAAGAGTTGTGCACAACAACTACCGGTCGCCACATATTCCGCTTCGGTGGACGAGAGAGATACACAACTTTGCTTCTTAGAAGACCAACTTACCAAAGAGCAACCAAGAAATTGGCACCCTCCGGAAGTGGACTTTCTATCCACCTTGTCTCCCGCCCAATCAGAATCCGTGAATCCTTCAAGCTTGAAGTTAGCTCCTCTTGGGTACCATAGGCCAAAGTTTGGGGTATGAGCCAAATATCGAAAGATTCGCTTGACCGCCACAAAATGGCTTTCCTTTGGTGCGGCTTGAAACCGTGTACACATACCCACACCCAACATGATATCCGGTCTAGATGCACAAAGGTAAAGCAAGGATCCAATCATAGAGCGATATACCTTTTGATCCGCCGCTTTACCATTGGGATCAATGTCAAGTTGGCACTTGGTAGGCATTGGAGTAGAAGCCGGCTTGACATCACTTAGCTTGAATCTCTTAAGCATGTCTTGAGTGTATTTGGCTTGGTTGATGAAGGTACCTTCTCTTCTTTGTTTGATATCAAAACCAAGGAAGAACTTCAACTCTCCCATTGAAGACATCTTGAACTTAGAGGTCATGAGAGCGGCAAATTCTTCATTGAAAGCTTTGTTAGGGGAACCAAAGATAATGTCATCAACATATAGTTGGCACACAAACAACTCCCCTTTGACCTTCTTAGTAAAAAGAGTGGGATCGATTTGCCCAACTTCAAATCCACGATCTTGTAACAACTCGGTAAGGTGGTCATACCACGCACGTGGGGCTTGTTTAAGGCCATAGAGTGCCTTATCGAGTTGATACACATGATCCGGGAAGTAAGGATCCTCGAACCCGGGGGGTTGCTTGACATAAACCAACTCATTAATAGGACCATTAAGAAAAGCACTTTTCACATCCATTTGTTGCAACTTAAAGTTGTGATGGGAAGCATAAGCAATCAACAAACGTATGGATTCAAGATGAGCAACGGGAGCAAAGGTTTCACCGTAGTCGATACCCTCGACTTGGGAGTAGCCTTGTGATACCAATCTTGCCTTGTTGCGAATGATGTTCCCATGAGCATCTTGCTTGTTCTTGAAGATCCACTTGGTTCCAATGACATTGTGGTTCCCCGATGGCCTTGGCACCAATCTCCACACCTTGTTGTACTCGAAGTTGTTGAGTTCTTCATGCATGGCATTGAGCCAATCCGAGTCTTCGAGCGCCTCATAGACCTTTTGGGGTTCAACACAAGAGACAAACGCGTGATGTTGACGATAGTTTGCTAATTGTCTACGAGTGCTTACCCCCTTTCTTAGACTTCCAACCACATTTTCCATGAGATGGCCTTTGGTGGTGAGTTTGGAAGCAATCTTCGCGGCACGACGCTCTAATTCCTCCTCGGATGTGGAAGAAGGAGGGTTAACTTGACCATCTTGAGCGTCGTCGTGAGCTTGTTCTTGATCTTGAGCTTGCTCATGATCTTGAACTTTCTCGAGGGGGAGAACTTGACCTTGGGCATCATTTGGAGGTTCACCATCATCTTGAGATTGATCTTGCCCTTGGTCTTGTTCCTGAGGTTGAGGGCCTACACTTTGTTCTTCGGAAGCGTGTGGGTCTTGAGTAGGTGAAGGCTCCACTTGAGTGGAGCATTGTCCTTCTCCTTCGGCCACAAGGGGTTCCTCAGTGGGTAGAATATGACCAATACCCATTCTTCTTATGGATTGGGGAGGAATTTCATCACCTACATCACAAGTACCACTTTGCTCCACTTGGGAGCCGTTGTTTTCATCAAACTCCACGTTACACGTCTCCTCAATGAGTCCGGTGGACTTGTTGAGAACACAGTAAGCATGAGAGTTTGTAGCATAACCAACAAATATGCCCTCATAAGCTCTAGCCTCAAATTTAGACAAACGAACACCTTTCTTGAGAATGAAACACTTACACCCGAACACCCGGAAGTACTTGAGATTGGGCTTGTTCCCGGTGAGTATCTGATAAGGAGTCTTGTTCAAGCCTTTGCGGAGATAGAGCCGATTGGATGCATGACATGCAGTGTTGATGGCTTCGGCCCAAAAGTTGTATGGAGACTTGAACTCCGCCATCATGGTCCTTGCCGCATCCATCAACATCCAGTTCTTCCTCTCCGCACCACCATTTTGTTGAGGGGTATATGGTGCAGAGTATTGATGCTTGATCCCCTCATCACTAAGAAACTCATCCAAGGTGTAGTTCTTGAACTCGGTGCCGTTGTCACTTCTTATTGTCAAGATCTTTGCATTATGTTGACGTTGAGCTTCATTTGCAAAGTCGATGACGGTTTGTTGAGTATCACTCTTCCTCTTGAAGAAGTATACCCAAGTGTATCTTGAATAATCATCCACAATCACCAAGCAATACTTTCTACCCCCAAGACTATCAAAGGATGGAGGCCCAAAGAGGTCCATGTGTAGGAGCTCCAAGGGTCTCTTCGAGTAGATGATAGTCGTGGGAGGGTGAGCCGTCTCATGAAGTTTTCCTTCGATACAAGCACTGCAAGCACGATCTTTGACAAAACTAACATTTGTTAGTCCACGGACATGGTCTCCCTTGAGAAGACTTTGCAAAGATCTCATATTGACGTGGGATAAACGGCGATGCCAAAGCCATCCCACATCAACTTTAGCCATTAGGCATGTCGCGGTCTTAGTGGGTTGCTCCGAAAAGTTTATCACATAGAGACCGTTCTCGACATGCCTAACAAAGGCTACTTTAAGAGTCTTGCTCCACAAGAGGGCCACGGTATCAATATCAAAGAAGGTGGCAAAACCCATGAGTGCGAGTTGACGAACGGAAAGTAAATTGAATGCAAGGGACTCAACAAGCATGACTTTCTCGATCGTTAGATCATGAGAAATGACAACCTTGCCAAGACCCAATACCTTAGAATGTGAGGCATCACCCCACTCGACATTGGTGGGCATAGATGGGATCTTTTGCACGTCCACCACCAAGTCCTTGCTCCCGGTCATATGATTTGTTGCTCCACTATCGAGCAACCATGATCCCCCACCGGAAGCAAACACCTACAAGAGATCAATGCTTGGTTTTAGGTACCCATTGAGTAATGGGTCCTTTGATGTTAGTAACAAGGGTCTTAGGAACCCAAATAGACCATTCAATGTACTCATAAGAAGATCCAACAAATTTACCATAAACATGCCCATCACTAGCACGACACAACACATAAGAGGGGTTAAAGTCGTCGGCTTTGTTGGGAGAGATGGCTTTGCGCTCTTTGGCATCACCACTCTTCACATTGTTCTTCTTCTCCTTAGGAGCACCCTCTCCCTCGTTCACAAAGGTTTGCTTGAGCGGGGGAGATCGTTTGGTCTTATTATTCTTCTCCTTGTTCTTCTTCTTGTTCTTGGACTTGGGTGAGAACCCAACTCCCTCCTTGCCCACAACTTCCTTTTGATTGCTCAAAAGGTCATTTAGGTTCTTCTCGCCTTGTATGCATGACACAAGACCTTTCTTGAGTTGTTCCTTCAACTTGGCATTCTCCTCCACAAGATGCACATGCTCACAACACGGGTTAGTAGCATTTGCATTATCAATTAAGACCATGTGAGGAAATGTGGCCTTTTCCTTGGTTAGCTTAACTTGGAGTTGAGCATGAGACTCCTTGAGGTTTGCATGAGCACCTTTCAAGACCTTATGGGACTTGTCAAGTACATCAAACTCCTCCTTGAGTCTAGCATGATCAACCCCAAGCTTAGCCTTCTTGAAAGTTAGAACATGAGACACAACAAGAGCATGATCAAGATCTTTCTTTAATTTTGCATGGTCATCGTTGTGTGACTCCTCAAGAGCCAAACGATGCCCACGCTCTTCCTCAAGAGCATTAGAGAGATCCGATATCTCATCAGCATAGTCACGACTATGACCTTCCATCTTAGAGATGGTTTCTTCGTGAGCCTCGATCATGTCATTGGCTTCACCAAGTTGTTCCAAGAGAGCAACGAAGTGCTTCTTGGATTTGCCCTTGAGCTTACTCATGAAGGACTCAAATTCATTTACCTCCTCATTAGACCCCTTACAATCATCAAAGCCATCCGTTGAAGAAGGATTAGGAATAATGGTGGTTTTGATGTTGGGGGTTACCTTGTTGGTGGCTTTAGCCATGAGGCACTTGGCAGCGATGTTCTCGTTAGGTGAATCGAAGAGAGACACCCGGGGAGTTTTGGCAATGGCAACGGATGCCATGGCCATTGCTTCACTATCTTCATCATCATCGTCATCCTCGCGGTATTCTTCTTGAACCACCAACCCGCGAGTAGGAGTCTTCTTGGTGAAGTTGTTCTTGTTGGGGAAGGACTTGGCCTTGTCTTTTCGGATGAATTTGCCACCATTGTCTTCCCGCTTCTCGTAAGGACAATCCGCAACGAAATGGCTCACATTGCCACAGTTGAAGCAAGTTCTAACTCGTTGCTTGCCCTTGAGGCCACTTGAAACGTTCTTGTTGAAGTTCGGTCTTGTATTCTTCTTGCTCCAAAATTGTCTTGAGGCAAGAGCCATGTGCTCATGATAATCATATTTCGTGTCTTCGGGGTTGCTCTCCTCATCTTCTTGTTCTTCCTCTTCTTCCACACTGACCTTGGCCTTCAAGGCAAGGTTGGGCTTCTTTTCCCTTTGAGAACGGAGCACCGCATTGTTGGCGGTCTTGTCCAAGATGCTCATTGCAACGAACTCATCCAACACTTCACCTGAGGTCATGGAGTGGAAGTCCGGTCTTTGACGAATGATGGAGGACATGGCCTTGTTGTAGGGCATCATGGCCTTGAGGAACTTGCGCTTGATCCAATTGTCATCCGTGTCCTTGCTCCCATGATCTCGGAGTGCGACCGTGAGTTTGGTAACTCTTCGAAAGAGCTCACGAGGTTCTTCATCTTCTTTCATTACGAACTCATCGGCTTCATCTTGCACCACTTCATAGTTGGAGTGTTGAATGCTAGCACTTCCTCGATAAAAGAGACACAACACATTGCCATGCGTCTTTAGCCATGGCATGAGGTCGAAGATGAGGGAGATCTTCGGGAAGGATTGCATCTTGGATGATGAAGAGAGCACTCTCATTGAATTGATTATCCACGGCTTCTCGAGGGGTGAAGTTGCTTGGTTCATGTGGATAGAAACCTTTTTCTATAATTCTCCAAAGATTAGTATTCACATGTTTTAAATGACGCTTGAAACGATACACCAAAGCATCAAAATCCTCATTGTTCACAATCTTAGGAGGAGGACCGGCATGATTTAAATGAGTAGTAGGAATCGGTCCACCATAAGTAGGAGGTTCCACATGGGCAAAGATGTCGGAGCCATTTCTACCACTAGTAGAAGGACCCTTTTCACTATTAGCTTCCCCCTTGTCGGAGGTGGCATCTGTCACCTTGTTAGTGGGTTCACCCACTTTCATCGGCGAGGTGGATAGATTAAGTCCTTCTAGGAATTCAGAAAACATGCTTTTAACCTCGGCCGTCATGGAGGTTTTCAATGTGTCTAAAGCCACATTTAATTCCTCATGTGAGACCGAGGTTCCCCGTCAGCCGTAGACGAGATAGGATTCACACCGGAGTGCTCCTCTGCACCGTCTTTGGTGTCAACCATACTCTTCGGACGGCAAAGTCCTTAATAAAGAGACGACGCTCTGATACCAATTGAAAGGATCGATATGGTTGACTAGAGGGGGGGTGAATAGGCAACTAACAATTTTTAAGCTTTTCTTTAACAATTTAAACCTTGCAACAAAATAGGTAGTCTAGATATGCAACTACGTGGACAACCTATATGATGCAATGACAACAAGCACACAAGCAAGCAATAGATACAACACAAGTAAGCTTGCAAAAGTAAAGGCACGAAATAACCAAGAGTGGAGCCGGTGAAGACGAGGATGTGTTACCGAAGTTCCTTCCTTTTAAAGGGAAGTACGTCTCCGTTAGAGCGGTGTGGAAGCACAATGCTCCCCAAGAAGCCACTAGGGCCACCGTAATCTCCTCACGCCCTCACATAATGCGAGATGCCGTGATTCCACTATTGGTGCCCTTTAAGGCGGCGACCGAACCTTTACAAACAAGATTGGGGCTATCTCCACAACACTTGGAGGCTCCCAACAACACCACGAAGCTTCACCACAATGGAGTATGTCTTCGAGGTGATCTCAACCATCTAGGGTGCTCAAACACCCAAGAGTAACAAGATCCGCTAGGGATTAGTGGGGGGAATCAAATTTCTCTTGGTGGAAGTGTAGATCGGGGCCTTCTCAACCAGTCCCGAGCAAATCAACAAGTTTGATTGGCTAGGGAGAGAGATCGGGCGAAAATGGAGCTTGGAGCAACAATGGAGCTTTTGCGGGAAGAGGTAAGTCAACTTTGGGGAAGAAGACACCTTTATATAGTGGGGGAAATAATCCAACCGTTACCCCCCAAACAGCCACGCACAGGGCGGTACTACCGCTTGGGCAGGGCGGTACTACCGCTGATAAGCGGTACTACCGCTCCCTCCCAGTGGTACTGCCGCGCTGACGAGGGAAGCAGGGTCCTGGCCCCAGAGCGGTACTACCGCGGAAGTATAGGCGATACTACCGCTTGGAGCGGTACTACCGCCCCTACTGCCACTACTAGTACCGTAAAACCAGACACGAGAAACAACAGTCGAGAATCGAGGCGGTAGTAGCCCGGAACCACTGCGGTACTACGGTCGAAGTTCGCAAGCGGTACTACCGCTCGGGGAGCGGTACTACCGCTTGACGAGCTTCGGCGGTACTACCGCTGGGACAGGACAGGCAGGCACAGATTAGGAAAGATAGCTCCAATGAAGCGGAAAGAAGCATCGGGTGTGATAAGGATGTGTACATGTTGATTCCACCCTAGCCTTACCAAAGCGGATCCCCTCTTGATAGTACGGTGACTCCTACGAGACTAGACCACCAGCAAAGAAACGAAGGAGCTACACCGCCTTGAATAAAACACCGAGGGGAAGTAATCGTCTCGTGCCAAAGGATGAATCTCTGAAAGAACTCAATGCACACGATTAGTCCGCAAAAGCATTGTCATCAATCACCAAAACATCTTGGGGATAAATATGCCCTTACACAAGTGACGGGCTTTGTCCCCTATGCCGTGTCCCGGAAGACTCCAACCATATTGTCTTCCGGTGCCCGGTAGCACGATTCCTCTTGAGTTGCTTCCGGGAGGTAGTTGGAGGTGGTTGGTGTGACGACAATCTCTCGGACATGTTTCGGGAGATTCTTAGTCTCCCAAACACTCGACGCCTGATACATCTCCAATGTATCTACAATTTTTGATTGTTCCTTGCTATTATATTACCCGTTTTGGATGTTTATGGGCTTTACTATACACTTTTATATCATTTTTGGGAGTAACCGGAGGCCCAACCCAAATTGTTGTTTTTTTGCCTATTTCAGTACTTCGAACGAAAGGAATATCAAACGGAGTCCAAACAGAATGAAACCTTTGGGATCGATCTTTTTGGAACAAACGCAATCCAGGAGACTTGGAGTGGACGTCAAGAAGCAGTTGAGGAGGCCACGAGGGTGGTCGGCGCGCCCTAGGGGGGCGCCCCCTACCTCGTGGGCCCCTCGTGGCTCCCCTGACTGACTTTCTTCGCCTATATATATCTACGTACCCTGAAAACATCCAGGAGCACCACGAAAAATTATTTCCACTGCTGCAACCTTCTGTACTCGTGAGATCCCATCTTGGAGCCTTTTTGGCGCTCTGCCGGAGGGGGAATCGATCACTGAGGGCTTCTACATCATCGCCAAGGCCTCTCCGATGAGTTGTGAGTACTTTACCACAGACCTTCGGGTCCATAGTTATTAGCTAGATGGCTTCTTCTCTCTCTTTGAATCTCAATACAAAGTTCTCCTCGATCTTCTTGGAGATCTATTCGATGTAACTCTTTTTGCGGTGTGTTTGTCGAGATCCGACGAATTGTGGGTTTATGATCAAGTTTATCTCTGAGAAATATTTGAATCTCCTCTGAATTCTTTTATTTATGATTGGTTATCTTTGCAAGTCTCTTTGAATTATCAGTTTGGTTTGTTCTACTAGATTGATCTTTCTTGCAATGGGAGAAGTGCTTAGCTTTGGGTTCAATCTTGCGGTGTCCTTTCCCACTGACAGTAGGGGCAGCAAGACACGTATTGTATTGTTGCCATCGAGGATAAAAAGATGGAGTTTATATCATATTGCTTGAGTTTATCCCTCTACATCATGTCATCTTGCTTAATGTGTTACTCTGTTCTTATGAACTTAATACTCTAGATGCATGCTGGATAGCGGTCGATGTGTGGAGTAATAGTAGTAGATGCAGGCAGGAGTCGGTCTACTTGTTGCGGACGTGATGCCTATATACATGATCATGCCTAGATATTCTCATAACTATGCACTTTTCTATCAATTGCTCGATAGTAATTTGTTCACCCATAGTAATACTTATGCTATCTTGAGAGAAGCCACTAGTGAAACCTATGGCCCCCAGGTCTATTTTCCATCATTTAAGTTTCCGATCTACTTTATTTTGCATTGTTTACTTTTTAATCTATATCATAAAAATACCAAAAATATTTATCTTATCTTATTATCTCTATCAGATCTCACTTTTGCAAGTGGTCGTGAAGGGATTGACAACCCCTTTACCGCGTTGGTTGCGAGGTTCTTGTTTGTTTGTGTAGGTACGAGGGACTTGCGTGGAGCCTCCTACTGGATTGATACCTTAGTTCTCAAAAGCTAAGGGAAATACTTACGCTACTTTGTTGCATCACCCTTTCCTCTTCAAGGGAAAAACCAATGCATGCTCAAGAGGTAGCAAGAAGGATTTTTGGCGCCGTTGCCGGGGAGGTCTTCGCTCAAGTCAAGACATACCAAGTACCCATCACAAACTCATCTCCCTCGCATTACATTATTTGCCATTTGCCTGTCGTTTTCCTCTCCCTCACTTCACTCTTGCCGTTTTATTCACCCTCTCTTTTCCGTTCGCTTCTCTTTCGCTTGTTCCTCGCATTTTCTGCCGCTATGTCTGAAACTGAGGAGGTCATCGTTGATAACGACAATAGTAATAACATGGGAAACTTTGATGCTTTTGATGATCCTGTTGAAGAACCACCTATCTTACATACTAAAAAGTTTCGAATTGGTAGTGGTAATATTATTTGAAAAAGGGGTTATTCAAGATTTCTTTACTTGTGCCGGTGCTTTGCCCGCTATGGGTGGATCTATTCTTCATAGAACTAGTAGTCTTGCGGATGTCATATCCTTGCTTATAGTTGAACTTGAAAGACAATTTATGCATATGCATCTTTGCATACAAAGGATTTTCCTAGAATTTTCCAATATTGAGCATTCTTCTGTTAAGCGTGCAGCTACTATCTTTTTGGCTCATGAGTTTAGATTCATAATAAAAGAAGACAAAGAAATTTTTGCGCACTATAGGGTAGACATTGGCCGTCCCCCCATAGAGGCAATCCTCTTCAATCAAGAGGACATAATGCGTTTACAATCTCTAGATTATGTTGCTTTTAATGAAAACCTTAGAAAAAAGGTTCCTACCAATGTTCTAGTTGATAGAATTTCTGAACTTAATAATGATTTTGCCATTCGAAACAATGAGTTAGGATTTTCTCTTGAGTATAGGCTCATGACTTTCTGCCAAAAGAATGCTTACAATGATGAATTAGTTGTGCAATATGAAGGGCCGAAGGAGGAACCCATACCTCCCGAGCTTGATCTTGGGGACTCCTGTCTCATTAAATTTAGCCCTTTTGATTACTTTTGCTTGCCCCAAAGAAAACTTGCTGCTGAACATAGGGAATATGAGATGAGTTTTCGTGATTAATCTTATTATTATGGCAATACTTAGATCTATCCTCGCTTTTATGCCTAGCTAGGGGCGTTAAACGATAACGCTTGTTGGGAGACAACCCAATTTTATTTTTGTTCCTTGCTTTTTGTTCCTGTTTAGTAATAAATATTTCATCTAGCCTCTGTTTAGATGTGGTCTTATGTTTTAATTAGTGTTTGTGCCAAGTAGAACCTATACGATCATCTTGGGTGAAAGTTAACTTGATCTTGCTGAAAAACAGAAACTTTTGCGCTCACGATAAAAATTCTAATAAATCACAGAAACGTGATTTTGAGTTGATTCTTTTTGCAGTAGATCAATAGACAAATTTTCTCGGACTTCCTATTTTGGTAGGAAATTTAGAGTTCCAGAAATATTCGAAAGTTATAGATTGCTACAGACTATTCTGTTTTTGACAAATTCTGTTTTTCGTGTGTTGTTTGTTTATTTTGATGAATCTATGGCTAGTATCGGGGGGTATGAACCATAGAGAAGTTGGAATACAGTAGGTTTAACACCAATATAAATAAATAATGAGTTCATTACAGTACCTCAAGTGGTGGTTTTTCTTTCTTGCACCAACGGAGCTCATGAGATTTTCTGTTGAGTTTTGTGTTGTGAACTTTTCAAGTTTTGGGTAAAGATTTGATGGATTATGGAATAAGGAGTGGCAATATACTAAGATTGGGGATGCCCATGGAACCCCAAGATATTCAAGGACAACCAAAAGCCTAAGCTTGGGGATGCCCCGGAAGGCATCCCCTCTTTCGTCTTCATCTATCGGTAACTTTACTTGGGGCTATAGTTTTATTCACCACATGATATGTGTTTTGCTTGGAGCATCTTGTATGATACGAGTCTTTGTTTTTTAGTTTACCACAATCATCCTTGCTGTACACACCTTTTTGTAGAGACACACATGATTCAGAATTTATTAGAATACTCTATGTGCTTCACTTATATCTTTTGAGCGAAATAGTTTTGCTCTACGTGCTTCATTTAAATCTTTTAGAGCACGGCGGTGGTTTTATTTTGTAGAAATTATTGATCTCCCAGGCTTCACTTATATTATTTTTAGAGTCTTTTAGAATAGCATGGTATTTGTTTTGGTTATAAAATTTGTCCTAATATGATGAGCATCCAAGTTGGGTATAATAAAAACTATCATATAAAGTGCATTAAACACTATGATCAATTTGATGCTTGATAATTGTTTTGAGATATAAAGGTGGTAATGTTAGAGTCATGCTAGTTGGGTAATTATGAAATTGAGAAATACTTGTGTTAAAGTTGGCAAGTCCCATAGCATGCACGTATGGTAAAACTTGTGTAACAAATTTGTTGCATGGGGTGCTCTTTTGATTGCCTTCCTTATGTGTGGAGGTCGGGATCGCGCGATGGTTAACTCCTGCCAACCCTTCCTCTAGGAGCATGCGTAGTGGTACTTTGCTTCAGGGCTAATAAACTTTTGCAATAAGTATATGAGTTCTTTATGACTAATGTGAGTCCATGGATTATACGCACTCTTACCCTTCCATCATTGCTAGCCTCTACGACACCGTGCATTGCCCTTTCTCACCTTGAGAGTTGGTGCAAACTTTGCCGGTGCATCCAAACCCCGTGATACGATACGCTCTATCACACATAAACCTCCTTATATCTTCCTCAAAACAGCCACCATACCTACCTATTATGGCATTTCCATAGCCATTCCGAGATATATTGCCATGCAACTTTCCACCGTTCCATTTATTATGACATGCTCCATCATTGTCATATTGCTTTTGCATGATCATGTAGTTGACATCGTATTTGTGGCAAGGCCACCTTCATAATTATTTCATACATGTCATTCTTGATTCATTGCATATCCCGGTATACCACCGGAGGCATTCATATAGAGTCATATTTTGTTCTAAGTATTGAGTTGTAATTGATGAGTTGTAAATGAATAAAAGTGTGATGATCTTCATTATTAGAGCATTGTCCCAAGTGATAAAAGGATGATGGAGACTATGATTTCCCCACAAGTCGGGATGAGACTCCGGACTTTATGAAAAATAAAAGAGGCCAAAGAAGCCTAAATAAAAAAAGAGAGGCCAAAGAAGCCCACCAAAAAATGAGAGAAAAAGAGAGAAGGGACAATGTTACTATCCTTTTTCCACACTTGTGCTTCAAAGTAGCACCATGATTTTCATAATAGAGAGTCTCTTATGTTGTCACTTTCATATACTAGTGAGAATTTTTCATTATAGAACTTGGCTTGTATATTCCAATGATGGGCTTCCTCAAAATGCCCTAGGTCTTCATGAGCAAGCAAGTTGGATGCACACCCACTTAGTTTCCTTTGTTGAGCTTTCATACATTTATAGCTCTAGTGCATCCGTTGCATGGCAATCCCTACTCCTCATGTTGACATCAATTTATGGGCATCTCCACAGCCTGTTGATTAGCCTCGTCAATGTGAGACTTTCTCCTTTTTTGTCTTCTCCACACAACCTCCATCATTATATTCTATTCCACCCATAGTGCTATATCCATGGCTTACGCTCATGTATTGCGTGAGAGTTAAAAAAGATGAAGCGCGTTAAAAAGTATGAACCAATTGCTTGGCTGAAACCGGGGTTGTGCATGATGGGAGTATTTTGTGTGATGAAAATGAAGCATAGCCTAACTATATGATCTTGTAGGGATAAGCTTTCTTTGGCTATGTTATTTTGATAAGACATGATTACTTGTTAGTATGCTTGAAGTATTACTATTCTTATGTCAATATGAACTATTATTTTGAATCATTTGGATCTGAACATTCATGGCACAATACAGGAAATTACATTGATAAATATGCTAGGTAGCATTGCACATCAAAAATTATATTTTAATCATTTACCTACTCGAGGACGAGCAGGAATTAAGCTTGGGGATGCTTGATACGTCTCCAACGTATCTATAGTTTTTGATTGTTCCATGCTATTATATTACCCGTTGTGGATGTTTATGAGCTTTACTATACACTTTTATATCATTTTGGGGACTAACCTACTAACCGGAGGCCCAACCCAAATTGTTGTTTTTTTTGCCTATTTTAGTACTTCGAAGGAAAGGAATATCAAACGAAGTCCAAACGGAATGAAACCTTTTGGAGCGATCTTTTTGGAACAAACACAATCCAGAAGACTTGGAGTGGACGTCAAGAAGCAGCTGAGGATGCCACAAGGGTGGTCGGCGTGCCCTAGGGGGGCGCCCCCTGCCTCGTGGGCCCCTCGTGGCTCCCCCGACCGACTTCCTTCGCCTATATATATCTACGTACCCCGAAATCATCCAAGAGCACCACAAAACATTATTTCCACCGCCGCAACCTTCTGTACCCGTGAGATCCCATCTTGGAGCCTCTTCCGGCGCTCCGCTAGAGGGGGAATCGATCACGGAGGGCTTCTACATCATCGCCAAGGCCTCTCGGATGAGTTGTGAGTAGTTTACCATAGACCTTCGGGTCCATAGTTATTAGCTAGATGGCTTCTTCTCTCTCTTTGAATCTCAATACAAAGTTCTCCTCAATCTTCTTGGAGATCTATTCGATGTAACTCTTTTTGCGGTGTGTTTGTCGAGATCCGATGAATTGTGGGTTTATGATCAAGTTTATCTATGAGAAATATTTGAATCTCCTCTGAATTCTTTTATGTATGATTGGTTATCTTTGCAAGTCTCTTCGAATTATCTGTTTGGTTTGGCCTACTAGATTGATCTTTCTTGCAATGGTGGAAGTGCTTAGCTTTGGGTTCAATCTTGCGGTGTCCTTTCCCAGTGACAGCAGGGGCAGCAAGGCACGTATTGTATTGTTGCCATCGAGGATAAAAAGATGGGGTTTATATCATATTGCTTGAGTTTATCCCTCTATATCATGTCATCTTGCTTAATGTGTTACTCTGTTCTTATGAACTTAATACTCTAGATGCATGCTGGATAGTGGTCGATATGTGGAGTAATAGTAGTAGATGCAGGCAGGAGTCGGTCTACTTGTTGCGGACGTGATGCCTATATACATGATCATGCCTAGATATTCTCATAACTATGCACTTTTCTATCAATTGCTCGACAATATTTTGTTCACCCACCGTAATACTTATGCTATCTTAAGAGAAGCCACTAGTGAAACCTATGGTCCTCGGGTCTATTTTCCATCATATAAGTTTCCGATCTACTTTATTTTGCATTCTTTACTTTTCAATCTATATCATAAAAATATCAAAAATATTTATCTTATCTTATTATCTCTGTCAGATCTCACTTTTGCAAGTGGCCGTGAAGGGATTGACAACCCCTTTATCGCATTGGTTGCGAGGTTCTTATTTGTTTGTGTAGGTACGAGGAACTTGCATAGAGCCTCCTACTAGATTGATACCTTGGTTCTCAAAAACTAAGAGAAATACTTATGCTACTTTGCTGCATCACCCTTTCCTCTTCAAGGGAAAAACCAACGCATGCTCAAGAGGTAGCAGCATCCACCTTTTGGGTATCCATGGGAACCCTTGACTGGACCCTTTGGAACGCTCGCAATAAGTTAGTCATCGAGCACGTAATTTCTTGTCATGTGACTGATGCAATCTACAAAATGTGCGGCTTCTTACAGCTATGGAGACCGCTTAGCAAGCGGCGCGACCGGGATGCCAGTGACCGCCATCATCACGGGTCTTCGCTGCACTGCCGCCATGTTGCCCTCCTCCCCCCCCCCCACCACCCCGCGAGCCGGATTAGCACCTAGTTTTTTTAGTTCTTTTGGGGCTTGTTGTGTTGTGCCCCAGCTGCATTTTCATGCTACCTTTCTTTCCTTTATTTGGACTTGAACCTGTGATGTTGTTGGATGCTTGGTGTTGTTTCTTTATAATATAAAGCGTGAGGAAATAGGGATGGCACCCGCAGGGTATGGGTATGGGTGGAGCCACCCCATACCCTCACCCGTCCACCCTAAACTTACCTATCACCCATACCCATACCCTTCAAGGGTATAAGTTTTTCTCATACCCTTCACCCGATAAGGTGTATAGGTACGCGCGGGTAAAAATACCCACGTTTACAACACATCAATTGAGTAGAAAATAGTTGTAAAAAGCAACATATAGTCATAAATTAGTAATAGCAACACATTTTAAACAACAATGTACAACATATTCTAACAACAACACATTCTCATAAACAAAAATACTTGCCTATAAAGCGACACATAAAAATGTTAAACAACAACACAATCGTAAATAACAACACATAGGCATACACTTTAAGATCACAAAATTATGATAAATTATAGAGATAATTTTACTACACATTAGAGTTTTACCTAACACGCGATTAGGAGGGAAACTTAATACATTAAGATATTAAAGGAAACCCACTGATCAACATTTTAGATGGGTACATGGGTACGCGGGCATGGGTTATACTAACCTATACCCGTACCTTCTCTACCTGATGGGTATCATATTTTCCCATTTAAGCACCTATGGGTAAATATTTGTCCCATACCCTTACCCTAATAGGATTTTTACCTGCAGGGTACGCGGGTAATGGGTACCCATTGCCATCTCTAGGAGGAAACCCTTTTTCGTAAAACTATTTTGCTCCGGTTGGTGACCATGGGCCCTTGAATGTTGTGAATGGTTTGGTGACTTTTGACTTTATTTATGAAGTCAGACGTACGCCTTTCTTCTAAAAAATGCATGCATGTACATCTAGAACAGGCAGCTGTACGGTCGAGCCCAAACACATCTTCACCTCGTCCATTTACTACTCCCTCTGTTCGCTGTTATAAAATGTTCTAACTTTTTTTTGAATTGGATGTATATAGACGCGCTTTAGTGTGTTTGTTCATTTATTTTAATCCATATGTGGTTTATGTTAAAACACTTCTGTTTCGGTACAACCCCCTAAACACACCAACGGTCCCGACCACTTGGTCTAGAACTTCTCTGGTGGCTAATTTGCAGCGCGGCTTAAAAAATTATCACCACTGTCCAGGATTTCACGTTATTTGAAGACTGCTCTGGAAACACGAGACTTTCTCTATGAGGCGTTGCAACGAGCCGGCATGCAGCGATGAACAGCGACAGATTTAAAGGTTTTTAGGAATTTTGAATGTGACTTTTTTATGAATGTGAAACATATTTGAACGTAACAAATTGGAACATCGTTTGGAATTTTGAATGCGACTTTTTTAAACATGAAACGAATGGAAACAATTTTCTTGAAAAGTGGAACAAATTTTGAAACTCCAAACAATTCTGAAAATTGAGAGAAAAATGAAATTCTGAACAATTTTTCAAAATGCAACGATTTTGAAACTCTTAACTTTGTTGAAAACATGACCATTATTTGAAATATCTGAACCTTTTTGGAAAATATGAACAAATACATACATTGAACTTTGTGGTTTTGAAAAAGAAAAAATAAGAAAGAGATAAAAAATGGATCATGAACCTTCTAAGAAGTATCCAAACCGGTAAAAACCGACCTGGAACCATCTAGAAGGTTCCCAAACCCAGCATGTGCAGAGGTAACAAAAAATTAAAACGGCTTGGGCCATGTTCACTTGTATCAGTCGGGTTTATGAGAAAAAACGACTGTTTGACGCAATAAATGTCAAATAAGGTTTTCTCCCAGCAGGCGCCCAACAGGAGCGATGACGTTGCCTAGTTGGACCAGGGCTTAAGCACTTATATTTTTTTCGTTTTCTTTTTCATGGTAATTTATTTTTCCCTTTGAAAACATTATTACTCCTTTCGAAATATGTTCAAACATTTGAAAAAATGTTCTTTCAAATATTCTTTGCAATTTTAAAAATTGTTCTTGAATTTCAAAAATTGACCATGCTTTTTAAAGTTGTTGTTCACAATTTTAAGAAATGTTTGCATTTTAATATTAGGAAAAACTACATGCTCATGGATGCACCCCAACTCATGTTTATTTTGATATATGAATAAGTGACCCCAACTTCTTATAGCAGCCTGACATGGACATATGAGGCGTCAATGTCAGGTTTGAATGACTTTCGGTAAAGTTTGCATGTTGCGACACATCCAACCATTTATCTATCATTTTTGACCGAGTAAACCCCAAAAAATACAAAACTTGTCAAAATCCAAATAACTGGCCATGATGCCTTGAAGTGGTCATAGAAACTGGGGAAAAAATGGGGTCATTCGGCGGATGTCAAAAAATAACATGCTTCCAAACAGACCCTTCTGGTCTCTACTCGAACACCCTTTGTTGAACATGGTATATTTTTTGACATGCTTGTAATGACCCCAACTTTTACAAGATGGTGGGCATGCCCATCGTAGGCATTCATGTCAAGTTTGAACGATTTGTGACACCATATGCAAGTTGCGACACGTCCGGCCATTTATTGGCCTTTTTTCACCAAGAAAACTATAGAAAATGTAAGACTTGTCAATTTTTTTTAAAAAATGGCATGGTGCCTTGAGTTGGTCATAAAAAGGCATGGAAAAAATTGGGGCCATTACAAGGATGTCTCGAAAGAACATGCGATGAGACGGAGTTTTTTGCCCTATTCGAACCCCCTCAGTTGAACATGGTCTATTTTTGGACATCTATGAAATGACCACACCTTTTGCAAGTAGGTGGGCATGCTCATGCTTGTTTGGCTAGCGACAAGTGGTCAACAGTGGGAGTTACATTGTTCGATCCCATGCACTGCCATTCTTTTGTCAGCGAGTTTTTTCCTATTTGTGCGCGTGACAATGGGGTGGCTCAGTCAGGTGGCCTTCTGTGCATGGTGCAGTCTATTTGACGTTACTCCCTCAATGTACGAAATTTCCTATTTGCCACATGTTGTGGCAAATAACCGGGCAATCACACACGCAATCGTTGAATGGGCCGGCCCATCTGAGCGTTCGAGCCATAGTATTGTAAATCTTCTAGAAGGTCCCTGGCTTGTTTTGGGAACTATCTAAAAGGTTCCTAAACCAATTTATCGTATTTTTCCAGCTTTAGTTTTGTTTCTATTTTTCGCATTTTTGTTTTTCTGATTTTATGTTTAATTTGGAATTTGCTTATGTGAACATTTAAAAAAATTCTGATTTTTTATTTTTGTTCTCATTTCTTAAGTGTTCGTAATTTCAAAATGTGCTCCAAAATTTCAAAAGATCCTTCTCAATTTCAAATATTTTTCACAGATTTAGAAAAAAAAAATCGTGCATTAAAAAAGTTCATGGATTTAATTTTTTCTTCATGTTCTCAATTTTGTTTTGGAATTTCGAAAATGTTTATGTTTTCAAAAATTGTTCACAGAATCTAGAAAGTATTCGTCATTAAAATATTCACAATTTTCAGTGAAGCATTCGAAAATTAAATGTGCCGCTTCTGGATGTTTATAAAATGCGTGCGCTTGTTCTCATATCAAGCAGAGGGCTGGTCGAGTGGCTAGCAGCACTATTACACAATGCGCTGGTCACAAGTTCGAATGCGTATAGGTCCAGATACATACGAAAGTGGGTATAATTTGTGAAATGTCCCTATTGCCCTTTATACGTTTTGTGAGGGGGGTTATACCGAAGCGGGACTCATATTAAAATACTTAAAACATCTTATAATAGTGATGGAGGGAGTACCTCGTGGATACTACTCTTTCTTGCTTTTTTGTGAAGCTTCCTATGTGGCTAACCTCCAAATAGATCAATATTTGCGAGGTTTGTTGTAAGTGATGGCCTAATGGAGTTTTTCACGAGGATTCGTATATGCTCTCCATGCCAAGAGACATCAACTAATATCAACCATCCCAGGGACATAAAGAAAACTGGAAAGTTTGGCAACGTCTGAACTTGGTTCACTGTTATTTCAAGGAGTGTAGCAAGAGTCTAGCTAGGATGGATGACAAGATTTAATGGACACATCACACATGCGAACTCTGTACAGAATGAAGAGGTACTGCCAGCAGTCCCAAGCACCATAGGAAAGACAATGGGAAGCATTGCCACCGAGAACCCTGCCAGCAGCAAACCAACTCTCTGTTAGTTAATGGAATGAAGCAACTTGTTTGTCCCCATTTAACCACAAAGACGACATATCGGGCTTAGATATTTCAGTCGCCCACTTGTTTTGGAATCACATCCTTAGATATTTCAGTCGCTTACTCGAATCACTGGTTCACTACAGCCAACGAAAGCAAGGAGAAGAAGTGACAATAAAAAGCAACAAGGCTAGTCCGTTTCTTAAGCCGGCGCGAAGTGCAGTGCAGGGCTACCCACAAATCACAAGCGATGGCTGAGATGGTCAGTTCTGCCATCGTTGGGGAGGCAGTTAGCCTGATCTTTTCTGGCATTGCCCCCAGCAGCAGAAACGACGACAAATCAGATGAAGAAGCAGCCGGAGGTGGTGGCCTGGAGAGGCTAGAGATGGCGCGCATCAAAATGGAGGCCGCGCTCGAGACGTCCGACAGGTGGCAGATCAGCGACAGGTCGCTGCTCCATTGGCGAAAGAAGCTGAAGCGCGCTGCCCAGGATTGCGACGACGCCGCGCGCAGATGCAGGCGGCTTTCTCGGGAGGAAGAGGAAGCAGAGCTCGCGGTAAGGCAATCCTCGTTTCCTCGACGTGTCGCTCACGCGACCAAGTCGCTCATCTCCTCTCTCGTCGGCGGCGACAGTGATCGCCGCTCGGCGGTTAGCTCCACAGCCGTCCGGAGATTCGAGAGGCTCGCAGACGGCGCCGGTGAATTCATGAGATATGTGCAGCTGGGTGGGACGCCACGGCAAAACCTGTTCTTGGACCCTCTCATCGGGCATATCTTCGCGGGCAAAACGGTTATGTATCAGGTGTTGCATCCGGGAGGCAAGTATCACTTCTTCAGCATAAGGCTGGCTGGCTTCGAGGAGCGCGGGCTAGAGGCCTTGCTGTCCTTCACGTACGAAGACCGCGAGGCGCCCAAGAACAATTTCGGGCTCCAGGCCATGCTGCGTCTCTCGGAGAGTACGGACGTAATTGGAACCACAGTCAAGTGCTTGCAGTTGATGACGCCTCACTTCAAGGCCATGGCCCGCGTTGCCATCGGAGAGATCACCCATCTCCCCACGCAAGATTTCTCCTGCGTTGCACGCATGGAACACTGGAAAATCTGGAACCATGCTCACAGGACTTTGACTGGATGGTTCCGTCCGGATCCGTTGTGCTGTCAGGGACAGGGGTACGATCACGATCACGACATGGTGCCTTCTTGCCACGGCGACAACGGAAAAGGAAATAAATCGAGCGTATTTCCTGAACCGGTCTTCCAAGTGCTTCTTCGGCGTTACATCTCACTATCTAAGTACCGTGACATGTCGGGATCAACCGCAGTCACTGGTCATGGCGACACGTCTTGTTTGGATAATTGCCCGCGTTTCAAGCTTGGGATTCTGTTCCTGCCTCATGACTCTCTGGAGGACCCAAAGTCTGCCGGTTGTGCTATAGATGTGGTCGATAGAGCGAATCAACACCACCTCACACATGTAAATGTTCAGTCGGACCAGCTCGACAAGATGTTTCTCCCCAAGGCGATCGATTATCTTCGTCGAAACGCCGAGGCCATGATGTACAAGGCATGCTGGAGGTCCAACCATGGCAGTGCGCACCTATGTGCGGAAAAGAGAGGCGCAGAAAGAATTCTCAGAGCATGTGTTGCCACACGACAAGGTAGAAACATCAAGAGTACCGAGGAGCTTCGTCTTCTGCAGCTGGATAAGCAGGTGCAGAGTTGGAAGCATATAGCCGGGGCTTTCCTAAAACTATGGGTTGTGCGTTCCTCCGAGAGGCTGCGGAGCTCCTTTACCGTTTGGTTCAATGAGTTAGGACAAAGCTTGTGACCACTGACAGTTTCCCCATGGGTTCTCTTTGAAATCATTTGTGCCAGAACGAGCAGGGTTATTTGTTGAGTACTTTAATGATCTAAACACTCTTATATCTCTTTACAAAGGAAGCATCTCTTATGTGCATATATTGTGTTTGTGTTTGGGTCACATTGTTGCGCCCGTCAATATTTATGGGAAAATGTTGAACGCATGAACCGGTGTGTTTATAGTCTGTAACTTCATTCACACTGAACAATGTTTTTTTCTTTTCAATTTTGTCACTTTTTGCCCAGAATTTCATGAGTGTTATTTCTTCGTGAAACTTCATACGCGAGTATACCGGTCGACTATGTATGTTACAAAAGAAATTCAGTTTTTATTTTTATTTTTCTAGGTGAATATTGTTCCATGCACACCCACATGAATAGTAAATTCAAAAACAAATATTAGGAAATTTCAAACAATCTGAAATTAGGGGATATCAAATGTGTTTGACTATTCTACCCACGTGTGAGATCTCGTGAAGTAATGGCATCCGTGGTATGCTTAGTGAAGAAAATACAATCGGCACCTTACCATTCACTAAATAGTGTCTTTTAATATAGCTTTGATTTTGTCATTTTTGCCCAGAATACCATAGATATCATTTCTTCGTGAAACTTCGTATGCGAGTATACCCGTCGACTATGTATGTTACAAAAAGAACATCTGACTTTTTTTCTAGGTTCTTTTTTTCTGAATTTACTATTATGAAGAGGTGCAACAGGAACCCATGTTCACCAAATCCCTACTTGTAAGAGTATATATTGTATTAAATGTACTAAAAGCATAACATAGAGGAAAATAGAGAGGTATGCAAGACACTCTCATAAAAAAAAGCAAAGCATCGGGCTCTTGATCCATTGGACTCACAATAATTAAATAGAAAACAACCATTAGATCTTCGTAACCATTTCTAATGAGTTTGCAATCGTTAGATTATATAAGCGTACTAAATATTATCATAACCGCTAAATCTTTAGAACCGTAAGCATCTGTATCTAAACACATCGCCACCACACTAGTAGAGAAATGCTTATAAGCAATCTACATTAGTGGCGCGCCAGCAAAGAGCCACCACTAGTATTTGCCAAAGTATCAGTGGCATGGCAAAATGAACCAACGACACCAATAACCTATTACCTCTAGTGTGACCATATATGCCGCGTCATCAATGTGTGGGACCCAGTGACCTTGCACGTGTAAGTTATTGGTGGCGTGGTCCCCAAGACACATCATTAGTATGGACGGGGTTACAAATATGGGGTAGACCAAGTATATGAATGGCCCAGTAGAGAGCCATAACCCATCAAAGATACGACCTAAAAGATCATGGGCCATGAGACATCACCTTTGACCCATAGGAGTTGGAGCCCAAGATAAAAAGAACAAGAGGGGTGGCTCGTGATCAGGCTAAGTCCTTACAGTCAGATCCTACACCCCCTGACGGACGAGACCCTACAGTCAGTCACCAGGAAGACAGGGGCAATTGGTTATCCTACAGTCGGCTGCTACCTAAGATACCCATCACCTACGGTGTATCAATGGCTTCAGTTACCCAGCGATGGCATAATCTAGTTAAATATGACCGTTACTAGCAGTAATAGCCAGAGAATAGTCGGCCATGCAAGAGGCCATGAATAGCATTAATACCAGCCCATCATGGCCCCCCTCCTAACACACTCTATATAAGTCGCGAGAGGGAACCGGGAGATGGTAGATCATACACACATTGTACCTTAAGCCAAGATGTAAAAGCACCAGAGGAGTAGGGTATTACCTCCACCAAAGAGGGCCCGAACCTGTATAAATCCTTGCGAGTAGTCCATGTACACTGTTCGTTAGATACGATTGCCACTACATACATACCCCATAGTATTATCGGGATTATATATATCCACGACAGTTGGAGCCCACGGTGGAGCAAGCGTCTATTGACACATTGTGCACGTGGCTTCATCTTTGCTTCCGACTGGCAGCATCCACTTTGGTGAGCTCAAGTTCGCCACCTTGAGTCCTCCCTCCCCGTCCTGCATGGGGCAACATGCAAGATGGCTCTCTTGGGCGAGCCCGAGGCCGTCCAATGATGATGGCCCTGGTCGTGCACTTGCGGTCCACCCGTCATGGATCATGGAAGCGGGTTGCCTAGGCGCGCGCCGTCTGGACAGATCGAACCATGCCTAAAGCACTCAAGGTGCCCCGCGGCACGTGAACGCGCAATGAACAGCTCGGAGGCACTCATCGCCCTTGAAGAGCACTAGGAGGCAGTTACTCCAGCATTCTTGATAAGATTAATGACCCATCACCCGTGCAACAATCTTTCATATGTGATAGCAAAAATCTCTCGCTTGCCTCCCTGAACAAGCTACACTTCTTTCTTCAGGGGCTTACGGACGGCGAATCTCACCCCAACTATGAAAGAAACCCCTTCCAAGTCGAAGGACGCAGGCTCGGAAGCCACATATTCCCCTACCTTGGATGCCAAAGACATGGTTGAAGGAAATATGCCCTAGAGGCAATAATAAAGTTATTATTTATTTCCTTATAATCATGATAAATGTTTATTATTCATGCTAGAATTGTATTAACCGGAAATATAATACATGTGTGAATACATAGACAAACAAAGTGTCACTAGTATGCCTCTACTTGACTAGCTCGTTAACCAAAGATGGTTATTTTTCCCAACCATGGACAAAGAGTTGTTATTTGATTAACGAGGTCACATCATTAGTTGAATGATCTGATTGACATGACCCATTACATTAGCTTAGCACCTGATCGTTTAGTATGTTGCTATTGCTTTCTTCATGACTTATACATGTTCCTATGACTATGAGATTATGCAACTCCCGTTTTCCGGAGGAACACTTTGGGTGCTACCAAACGTCACAACGTAACTGGGTGATTATAAAGGAGCATTACAGGTGTCTCCAAAGGTAGATGTTGGGTTGGCGTATTTCGAGATTAGGATTTGTCACTCCGATTGTCGGAGAGGTATCTCTGGGCCCTCTCGGTAATGCACATCACATAAGCCTTGCAAGCACTGCAACTAATATGTTAGTTGTGAGATGATGTATTACGGAACGAGTAAAGAGACTTACCGGTAACGAGATTGAACTAGGTATTGGATACCGACGATCGAATCTCGGGCAAGTAACATACCGATGACAAAGGGAACAACGTATGTTGTTATGCGGTCTGACCGATAAAGATCTTCATAGAATATGTAGGAGCCAATATGGGCATCCAGGTCCCGCTATTGGTTATTGACCAGAGACGTGTCTCGGTCATGTCTACATTGTTCTCGAACCCGTAGGGTCCGCACGCTTAAGGTTACGATGACAGTTATATTATGAGTTTATGCATTTTGATGTACCGAAGGTTGTTCGGAGTCCCGTATGTGATCACGGATATGACGAGGAGTCTCAAAATGGTCGAGACATAAAGATTGATATATTGGAAGCCTATGTTTGGACATCGGAAGTGTTCCGGGTGAAATCGGGATTTTACCGGGTTACCGGGAGGTTACCGGAACCCCCCGGGAGCCATATGGGCCTTCATGGGCCTTAGTGGAAAGGTGAAAGGGCTGCCCACCAGGGCTGCGCGCCTCCCCCCTTCCCCTTGTCCTATTAGGACTAGGAGAAGTGGCCGGCCACCCTTCTCCTCTTTCCCCCTTTGGGGATTCCTAGTTGGAATAGGATTGGAGGGGAGTCCTACTCCCGGTAGGAGTAGGACTCCTCCTGCGCCACCTCCTCCTGGCCGGCGCCTCCTCCCCCCTTGGCTCCTTTATATACTGAGGCAGGGGCACCCCATAACACACAAGTTGACACAAGTTGATCCACGTGATCGATTCCTTAGCCGTGTGCGGTGCCCCCTGCCACCATATTCCTCGATAATACTGTAGCGGAGTTTAGGCGAAGCCCTGCTGCTGTAGTTCATCAAGATCGTCACCACGCCGTCGTGCTGACGAAACTTTTCCCCGACACTTTGCTGGATCGGAGTCCGGGGATCGTCATCGAGCTGAACGTGTGCTCGAACTCGGAGGTGCCGTAGTTTCGGTGCTTGATCGGTTGGATCGAGAAGACGTACGACTACTTCCTCTATGTCGTGTCATCGCTTCCGCAGTCGGTCTGCGTTGGGTACGTAGACAATACTCTCCCCTCGTTGCTATGCATCACATGATCTTGCGTGTGCGTAGGAAATTTTTTGAAATTACTACGAAACCCAACAGTGGCATCCGAGCCTAGGTTATTGATGTTGATGTTATATGCACGAGTAGAACACAAGTGAGTTGTGGACGATACAAGTCATACTGCCTACCAGCATGTCATACTTTGGTTCGGCGGTATTGTTGGACGAGACGACCCGGACCAACCTTACGCGTACGCTTACGCGAGACCGGTTCCCTCGACGTGCTTTGCACAGAGATGGCTTGCGGGCGACTGTCTCTCCAACTTTAGTTGAACCAAGTATGGCTACGCCTGGTCCTTGCGAAGGTTAAAACGGAGTCTATTTGACAAACTATCGTTGTGGTTTTGATGCGTAGGTGAGATTGGTTCTTACTTAAGCCCGTAGCAGCCACGTAAAACATGCAACAACAAAGTAGAGGACGTCTAACTTGTTTTTGCAGGGCATGTTGTGATGTGATATGGTCAAGGCATGATGCTGAATTTTATTGTATGAGATGATCATGTTTTGTAACCGAGTTATCGGCAACTGGCAGGAGCCATATGGTTGTCGCTTTATTGTATGCAATGCAATCGCGATGTAATGCTTTACTTTATTACTAAACGGTAGTGATAGTTGTGGAAGCATAAGATTGGCGAGACGACAACGATGCTACGATGGAGATCAAGGTGTCGCGCCGGTGTCGATGGTGATCATGACGGTGCTTCGGAGATGGAGATCACAAGCACAAGATGATGATGACCATATCATATCACTTATATTGATTGCATGTGATGTTTATCTGTTTATGCATCTTATCTTGCTTTGATTGACGGTAGCATTATAAGATGATCTCTCACTAAATTATCAAGAAGTGTTCTCCCTGAGTATGCACCGTTGCCAAAGTTCGTCGTGCCCAGACACCACGTGATGATCGGGTGTGATAAGCTCTACGTCCATCTACAACGGGTGCAAGCCAGTTTTGCACACGCAGAATACTCAGGTTAAACTTGACGAGCCTAGCATATGCAGATATGGCCTCGGAACACGGAGACCGAAAGGTCGAGCGTGAATTATATAGTAGATATGATCAACATAACGATGTTCACCATTGAAAACTACTCCATCTCACGTGATGATCGGTCATGGTTTAGTTGATTTGGATCACGTAATCACTTAGAGGATTAGAGGGATGTCTATCTAAGTGGGAGTTCTTAAATAATATGATTAATTGAACTTAAATTTATCATGAACTTAGTCCTGGTAGTATTTTGCAAATTATGTTGTAAGATCAATAGCTTGCGTTGTTGCTTTCATATGTTTATTTTGATATGTTCCTAGAGAAAACTGTGTTGAAAAATGTTAGTAGCAATGATGCGGATTGGATCCGTGATCTGAGGTTTATCCTCATTGCTGCGCAGAAGAATTATGTCCTTGATGCACCGCTAGGTGACAAACCTATTGCAGGAGCAGATGCAGACGTTATGAACGTTTGGCTAGCTCAATATGATGACTACTTGATAGTTTTGTGCACCATGCTTTATGGCTTAGAATCGGGACTTCAAAGATGTTTTGAACATCATGGACCATATGAGATGTTCTAGGAGTTGAAGTTAATATTTCAAGCAAATACCCGAGTTGAGAGATATGAAGTCTCCAACAAGTTCTATAGCTAAAAGATGGAGGAGAATCGCTCAACTAGTGAGCATCTGCTCAGATTGTCTGGGTACTTCAATCGCTTGAATCAAGTGGGAGTTAATCTTCCAGATAAGATAGTGATTGACAGAATTCTCTAGTCACCATCACTAAGTTACTAGAACTTCGTGATGAACTATAGTATGCAAGGGATGACGAAAACGATTCCCAAGCTCTTCATGATGCTGAAATCAACGAAGGTAGAAATCAAGAAAGAGCATCAAGTGTTGATGGTTAACAAGATCACTAGTTTCAAGAAAAGGGCAAAGGGAAAAGAAGGGAACTTCAAGTGGAAAGACAAGCAAGTTGTCACTCCCGTGAAGAAGACCAAAGCTGGACCAAAGCCTGAAACTGAGTGCTTACACTGCAAAGGAAATGGTCACTGGAAGCGGAAATGCCCTGAATATTTGGTGGGTAAGAAGGATGGCAAAGTGAACAAGTGTATATTTGATATACAGGTTATTGATGTGTGCCTTACTAGTGTTTATAGTAGCCCCTAAGTATTTGATACTTGTTCGGTTGCTAAGATTAGTAACTCGAAACAGGAGTTACAGAATAAACAGAGACTAGTTGAAGGGAAAGTGACGATGAGTGTTGGAAGTAGTTCCAAGATTGATATGATCATCATCGCACACTCCGTATACTTTCGGGATTAGTGTGGAACCTAAATAAATGTTATTTGGTGTTTGCGTTGAGCATGAATATGATTTGATCGTGTTTATTGCAATACGGTTATTCATTTAAGTAAGAGAATAAATTGTTGTTCTGTTTACATGAATAAAACCTTATATGGTTACACACCCAATGAAAATGGTTCATTGGATCTCGATCGTAGTAATACACATATTCATAATATTGAAACCAAAAGATGCAAAGTTAATAATGATAGTGCAACTTATTTGTGGGACTGCCGTTTAGATCATATTGGTGTAAAGCGCATGAAGAAACTCCATGCTAATGGGATTTTGGAATCACTTGATTATGAATCACTTGATGCTTGCGAACCATGCCTCATGGGCAAGATGACTAAAACTCCGTTCTCCGGAACAGTGGAGCAAGCAACTGACTTATTGGAAATAATACATACTGATGTATGCGATCCGATGAGTGTTAAGGCTCGCGGCGGGTATCGTTATTTTTTGACCTTCACAGATGATTTGAGCAGATATGGGTATATCTACTTGATGAAACATAAGTCTGAAACATTTGAAAAGTTCAAAGAATTTCAGAGTGAAGTGGAAAATCATCGTGACAAGAAAATAAGGTTTCTACGATCTGATCGCGGAGACAAATATTTGAGTTACGAGTTTGGTCTTCAGTTAAAACAACGTGAAATAGTTTCACAAATTCATGCCACCTGGAACACCACATCATAATGGTGTGTCCGAACGTCATAACCGTACTTTATTGGATATAGTACAATCTATGATGTTTCTTACCGATTTACCAATATCGTTTTGGGATCATGCATTAGAGACAGCTGCATTCACGTTAATAAGGGGCACCATCTAAAGTCCGTTGATACGACACAATATGAGCTGTGGTTTAGCAAGAAACCCAAGTTGTCGTTTCTTAAAGTTTGAGGTTGTGATGCTTATGTGAAAAAGTTTCATCCTGATAAGCTCGAACCCAAATCGGAGAAGTGCGTCTTCATAGAATACCCAAAAGGAAACTGTTGGGTACACCTTCTATCACAGATCTGAGGGCAAGATTTTCGTTGCTAAATTCGGATCCTTTCTAGAGAAGGAATTTCTCTCGAAAGAAGTGAGTGGGAGGAAAGTAGAGCTTGATAAGGTAATTTGTACCTTCTCCCGAATTGGAAAATAGTTCATCACTGAAACCAGTTCCAGTGATTCCTACACCAATTAGTGAGGAAGCTAATGATGATGATCATGAAACTTCAGATCAAGTTACTACAGAACCTCGTAGGTCTTCCAGAGTAAGGTCCGCACCAGAGTGGTACGGTAATCCTGTTCTGAAAGTCATGTTACTAGACCATGATAAACCTACGAACTATGAGGAAGCGATGATGAGCCCAGATTCCACGAAATGGCTTGAGGCCATAAAATCTGAGATATGATCCATGTATGAGAACAAAGTGTGGACTTTGGTGGACTTGCCCGATGATCGGCAAACCATAAGAAATAAATGGATCTTTAAGAGGAAGACGGACGTTGATAGTAGTGTTACTATCTACAAAGCTCGACTTGTCGCAAAAGGTTTTTTGACAAGTTCAAGGTGTTGACTACAATGAGATTTTCTCAACTGTAGTGATGCTTAAGTCTATCCGAATCATGTTAGCAATTGCCACATTTTATGAAATCTGGCAAATGGATGTCAAAACTGGATTCCTTAATGGATTTATTAAAGAAGAGTTATATATGATGCAACCAGAAAGTTTTTATCAATCCTAAAGATGCTAACAAAGTGTGCAAGCTCCAGCAATCCATCAATGGACTGGTGTAAGCATCTCGGAGTTGGAATATACGCTTTGATGAGTTGATCAAAGCATATGGTTTAATACAGACTTTTGGAAAGGCCTGTATTTACAAGAAAGTGAGTGGGAGCACTACAGCATTTCTGATAAGTATATGTGAATGACATATTGTTGATCAGAAATAATGTAGAATTATTCTGCAAAGCATAAAGGAGTGTTTTAAAGGAGTTCTTTAAAAGAAATACCTCAGTAAAAACTACTTACATATTGAGCATCAAGATCTATTGAGATAGATTAAGACGCTTGATAAGATTTTTCAATGAATACATACCTTGATAAATTTTGAAATAGTTCAAAATGGAACAGTCAAAGAAGGAGTTCTTGCCTGTGTTGCAAGGTGTGAAATTGAGTAAGACTCAAGACCCGACCATGGCAGAAAATAGAAACAGAATGAAAAAATCATTCCCTATGCCTCAGTCATAGGTTCTATAAAGTATGCTATGCTGTGAACCAGACATATTGTATACCTTGCTCTGAGTTTGGCAAGGGAATACAATTTTGATCTAATAGTAGATCACTGGACAGCGATCAAGAATATCCTTAGTAAGGACTAAGGAGATGTTTCTCGATTATGGAGGTGATAAAAGAGTTCGTTGTAAAAGTTACATCGGTGCAAACTTTTTTACCGATACAGATGACTCTAGGTCTTAATCAGGATACATATTGAAAGTGGGAGCAATTAGCTAGAGTAGCTCCGTACAGAGCATTGTAGACATAGAATATTTGCAAAATACATACGGCTCTAAATGTGACAGACCCGTTGACTAAGCTTCTCTCACGAGCAAAACATGATCACACCTTAGTACTCTTTGGGTGTTAATCACATAAGCGATGTGAACTAGATTATTGACTCTAGTAAAACCCTTTGGGTGTTGGTCACATGACGATGTGAACTATGGGTGTTAATCATATACAGATATGAATATTGGTGTTAAATCACATGGTGATGTGAACTAGATTATTGACTCTAGTGCAAGTGGGAGACTGAAGGAAATATGCCCTAGAGGCAATAATAAAGTTATTATTTATTTCCTTATAATCATGATAAATGTTTATTATTCATGCTAGAATTGTATTAACCGGAAACATAATACATGTGTGAATACATAGACAAACAAAGTGTCACTAGTATGCCTCTACTTGACTAGCTCGTTAATCAAAGATGGTTATGTTTCCCAACCATGGACAAAGAGTTGTTATTTGATTAACGAGGTCACATCATTAGTTGAATGATCTGATTGACATGACCCATTCCATTAGCTTAGCACCTGATCGTTTAGTATGTTGCTATTGCTTTCTTCATGACTTATACATGTTCCTATGACTATGAGATTATGCAACTCCCGTTTTCCGGAGGAACACTTTGGGTGCTACCAAACGTCACAACGTAACTGGGTGATTATAAAGGAGCATTACAGGTGTCTCCAAAGGTAGATGTTGGGTTGGCGTATTTCGAGATTAGGATTTGTCACTCCGATTGTCGGAGAGGTATCTCTGGGCCCTCTCGGTAATGCACATCACATAAGCCTTGCAAGCACTGCAACTAATATGTTAGTTGTGAGATGATGTATTACGGAACGAGTAAAGAGACTTACCGGTAACGAGATTGAACTAGGTATTGGATACCGACGATCGAATCTCGGGCAAGTAACATACCGATGACAAAGGGAACAACGTATGTTGTTATGCGGTCTGACCGATAAAGATCTTCGTAGAATATGTAGGAGCCAATATGGGCATCCAGGTCCCGCTATTGGTTATTGACCAGAGACGTGTCTCGGTCATGTCTACATTGTTCTCGAACCCGTAGGGTCCGCACGCTTAAGGTTACGATGACAGTTATATTATGAGTTTATGCATTTTGATGTACCGAAGGTTGTTCGGAGTCCCGGATGTGATCACGGACATGACGAGGAGTCTCGAAATGGTCGAGACATAAAGATTGATATATTGGAAGCCTATGTTTGGACATCGGAAGTGTTCCGGGTGAAATCGGGATTTTACCGGGTTACCGGGAGGTTACCGGAACCCCCCGGGAGCCATATGGGCCTTCATGGGCCTTAGTGGAAAGGTGAAAGGGCTGCCCACCAGGGCTGCGCGCCTCCCCCCTTCCCCTTGTCCTATTAGGACTAGGAGAAGTGGCCGGCCACCCTTCTCCTCTTTCCCCCTTTGGGGATTCCTAGTTGGAATAGGATTGGAGGGGAGTCCTACTCCCGGTAGGAGTAGGACTCCTCCTGCGCCACCTCCTCCTGGCCGGCGCCTCCTCCCCCCCTTGGCTCCTTTATATACTGAGGCAGGGGCACCCCATAACACACAAGTTGACACAAGTTGATCCACGTGATCGATTCCTTAGCCGTGTGCGGTGCCCCCTGCCACCATATTCCTCGATAATACTGTAGCGGAGTTTAGGCGAAGCCCTGCTGCTGTAGTTCATCAAGATCGTCACCACGCCGTCGTGCTGACGAAACTTTTCCCCGACACTTTGCTGGATCGGAGTCCGGGGATCGTCATCGAGCTGAACGTGTGCTCGAACTCGGAGGTGCCGTAGTTTCGGTGCTTGATCGGTTGGATCGAGAAGACGTACGACTACTTCCTCTACGTCGTGTCATCGCTTCCGCAGTCGGTCTGCGTTGGGTACATAGACAATACTCTCCCCTCGTTGCTATGCATCACATGATCTTGCGTGTGCGTAGGAAATTTTTTGAAATTACTACGAAACCCAACAATGGTCATGCCATGGTAGCCATATGGTAAATCATGGATCTCGCCCAAATATAAAACTTGAATAGTTCGACCGGTTAGGGTTTAATAAACTCGTCACATGGAGCAATCAACACTGGATTTCCCCTGAAGTGCCAAGGGCCACCATGGGTAATAGTCTCCCAATCACCGAGGCATCTGAATTGCATCACGAACAAGTTGGGATTGAGTATGTGGATCTTGATAGACTATGTTAGGTCCTAGGCGGTCCTCATATTCTTGAAGAACCAGAAGGTGTTGAACTCCTTGTCCATGTGCACTCAAACAATTACCGTCCATCGCATGTCTTCCTCTGTTGGGGGTTGCTCCTCCTCTAAGATAACATCGTCGAGGTCTTCCTCATTGAGATCCAAATCATGCATCATTGCTTTCAACTTGTCTTTCTCTGAAGTCCCCGACAAGGAACACTTCTTCCCAAACACCATGCTGATGGACAGTACTGCTCCAATCTAGAAAAGATCCCTCGGAGAAAGTCCTCACCTGCCAGTGGCCAGGCACCGTTCGCCGAGACCGGGAAGTGGTACTAGACCACCCCTTTATCAGCCTGAATGGGATGGTGCAAGGGATTGTCGAAGTGGGAGAAGATAGTGGCTCAACACTGTCTTGTCGGCGAGAGAAACCCTAGCCCTAACAAGAGGGGACTCTGATGTTTTAGGAAAGTTGGTTTTATCTCCAACAAGTAGTTGATTGTCCTCAAAAATATCAAATGGTGTTGCAAAAAAATAATTGAGGGGTTCCAATGTTTTCTTAAGCAAAATGAGTGGTTGCTATATGGTTTTCATCAAAATTACTAATTAATGGGTACCCTTGCAAAGATCACTCCCACTTTCTCACCCGCTAATAAATGGCACGCTGCATGTGTGCCACTTGTCTCAACCTAGCGGTTTTTTCTTTTTTTTAGATTCATTTATTCAAAATGTTTATCTTTTGAATCGTGTATCCAAATCTCGAACCATTTTCATTGTTGGATTTCTCGCATCGAGATCTTCAATACTAGATCCCATGTTCGCCAAACTTTTTATTCACGAATAAACCAGAGCCAGAAGCATGTTTTTTTTCCTTTATTCCCTTTCCGAGAGGCATATCCGTACCTCCCGCAGAAGTAAATACGTCCTCCACGAGAAGCAAATATGTGCCTCTCGTGGAAGCAAAAGAAATGCATTTCTTCTTCTTTCTGAGAGACACGGTTGAGCTTCTCGGGGAAGTAATTCAGTGCCTCTACGAGAAGCAAATATGTTCCTCTTGTGGAAGCAAAAAAACATTTCCCCCCTTTCTTGAGAGCCATAGTTGTGCTTCTCGCGGAAGCAACTCCATGCCACAACAAGAAGCAAATATGTACCTCTCATGAAATAAGAAAAACACGTTTTTTTTTCTAAGAGGCGCAGTTGTGCTTCTCGCAGAAGTAAATCTGTGCCTCTCATGGTAAGAAAAAAAAAATATGTTTTTTCTTTCCGAGAGGCAAGCTATGCTTCTCGTGGAAGCAAATTTGTGCCTCCACGAGAATTAAACATGCACTTCTAAGGGAGTGCCCAACAAGCAATGCGTGGAGGCGGCGGGACGCACCACTTGGCACGCTATAAGCCCACAAAAATGACACTTGTAGGGCTCCCTCAAGGGCGTTGATATGTCTAGCCTACAACGAGACGAGAGGAAGTCTCGCTGAAGGCGAGCTCCATATTGGGCGGGCACATCGTGCCGCTGACCATAGGCCACATGCCATATTCTCGTATTTTACGTTTTTGTTCTCTTTTACTTTATTTATATTTCTAGATATTCTATATTACAAAAAAATACTTTACATAAACATTTCAAAAATGTTAATCAAGCAATCAAAAATGATAAATATGTAAACAAACATTTTTTATCATGTATACGAAAAATATACAACGTGAAATGCGTATGGAAAAAATGTTGACCATGTATTTTTCAAAAATGTTAAAAAAGTATTCAAGAAATGTTAAACTTTTATTTTCAAAATGTTAAATTTGTGTATATAAAATGTTTACATGTATTAAAAATGTTAAACATGTATTTCAAAAATGTTAAATGTGCATAGAAATATTTTTGACCATGTATTCAAACAATGTTAAACTTGTATTTGAAAAATGTTAATCTAGCATTTGAAAAACAAATGTGAAATGTGTATAGTAAAATACTTAACCATATATTCAAAAAAAATAATTTGCTATTGGAAAAGGTTAATCAAGCTTTGAAAAAAAATTAAAATGTGCGTAGAAAAATGTTGAGCTTGTATTCAATAAATGTTAATCTTGTATTTAAATTTTTTAAATTATATATTAAAAATGTATTAAATATATACCAAAGAAAAGAAAGTCAATGAAAATGAGAAAGGAAGCAAAAAAATAGAGGAAAAATGAAGAAAAGGGAAATAAAAGAAACAAAACTAGTGAAAGCCGAGAAAGAAACAAAGAAAAACAAAGAAAATAAAGAAAAACAAAAAAAACCAATGAAACCGAGAAAGAAAGAAAGATAACAAATATAAAATGAAAAACAGTATAAACATAAAAAGAAACAAAGAAAAACTGATGGAAAAAAGGGGGAAAAACAAAACCTAGAAAACCCACTAGAAAACTGCCTCATTTCCTTTAAGTATGTCACACCCTAGTTACAAAACATGAACTTGCCAGGTGGCATGGCGGCTAGCGTGTTAGGTAGTATGCAGTCGATCCTGGGATAGATACCCGCTCTTTCCCTTTTTTCTACTTTTAAGTATGCTATAGTCGGATGGGCCGAGTACTGTAGACGTTCAGCAAGAGATCCTTCCATCTCGCTTTATGCGAGATATACTTTTAACTATGCTATAATGGGCCGGCCCAAGTACTGTAGACATTCAGCTCCGCGCGCTCCCGCAAGCCCCTTAATTATTTGCTATGTGTGCCAAAGACAGCGCAAACCGGCTTGGGTATCATGGGATGTCATGACCAGGCCGAAGTCTTTGGGTGGATTGGGATTCAGAGATCTTGAGCTATTCAACTTGTCTTTGCTAGCAAGGCAAGCATGGTGGGTGTTGCAGGAGCCAGCAACATTGAGTGCTAGAATCCTAAAGGCTTCTTATTTCCCGGACAACACAATCCTTGAAGCCGAGTTGGGATCTCGCCCATCCCAAATATGGCAAGCAATACTAGATGGCAGGGAGGTGCTAAAATAGGGAATCATTTGTCGCATTGGGGGCGGCCAAACCACGGACATTTGGGAAGATAATTGGATCCCTAAGGAGACGGCGTCGAGGCCGATTACTTCACTGGTCCCGGACCCGCCCAGGATGGTTTCAGAGCTGCTATCTTTAGCGACGGCGTCATGGAACGAAGGACTGGTCCGATCAGTGTTTCTCCCCATTGATGCTAATGCACTTCTGAACATACCTCTGTGTACTCGTAACATGGAAGACTTTTGGGCATGGTACCTGGACAAAAAAGGGAGGTTACAGTAGGCTCAACCTATAAGTTCTTGCTCGGAACTAAATTGTAGAGGGAAGATTAGCTAGAAGGAAGAAGTGGAACTTCAGCAAGTGCGAGGGGGGAGAAAGACTGGACCCAACTATGGAAGTTGTTGGTGCCATCCAAACTCAAAGTCTTTTTGTGGAGGCTGGCTCGACACTCGATTCCTACAACCGATGTCTTACACAATCGGAATATGGCATCTGAGAGTGCATGCCCACTGTGTGGATGTCAAGACTCATGGAGACATCCTCTACTGTCATGCACAATGTCTAGGTGCATTTGGGATCTATCCGAGGAACCTCTAGTTTCTGAAATGGCAGTAAACACGAAGACGGACACGAAAATCTAGATGTTTGAGCTGCATGAGGAACTAGAACAAGCAAGTTTTACAAGGATGGTGGTGACTTTGTGGGCAATTTGGCATGCGAGGCGCAAAGCAATATATGAAGGCATCTTTCGAAACCCACATCATATTGCTTCCTTTGTTAACTCATAATTAAGTGAGCTCGAGCAACTTACTCCAAGGGCAGAGCATGTGACCGCCCCAGCTGCCCCTTACAGCAGCAACGTTGGCTGCCTCCACCACCCGGTCTCCTAAAGATCAACGTGGATGGTGCTTTGGCAAGGAACATACATGGGGGTGCAGTTGTGGCACTTTGCCGGGATGAAAATGGCACCTATTTGGGCTCGTTTGCAGGAACCTTCCGAGGTACGCACGATCCAATGATGCTCGAAACTTTTGCATGCAGGGAAGCTCTTGCCCTAGCGGATGATCTTGATATCCAGCATATGGTAGTAGCATCTGATTGCCAAGGAGTGGTAAAAGACATCAACGAGGGGACAGGAGGTCCTAATGCGGCTATCATCCAAGAAATTGTAGCACGTAGATCATTTTATATGTCTTGCTCTTTTATTCATGAGCGTAGGAACTTTAATTTTGAGGCTCATAATCTCATCAAATTTGCTTGTAATTGTAGCACCTATGAACATTGTTACCAATCAATAAAGTGGGCGAGATTTCTCAAAAAAAAAGGGTCATTCGCTCTTTGTTTCTTTTAGGCAAATTTGCCCTGTGTTTGCACTTGAGGCGACATTGCCCCCGTTTAGCCCATCCAACGGTAAAGCCCATCAACAGCCCACGTGTGGTTGTTCCCTGATTTTGCGGTGGGACAAAATATAATGGCTGTTCCCAAACCGGACCTGTTTCTTTTTGTTGCCAATTTCCTCAAGGCTGTCTCCTCCTCTCTTCCCCTTCCTCTCCCGAGCGTCCTGACCTACATCTCTACCGCCGGCTGTACCTCCGACTCACCGCCGACGCCTCGATCATCCCCCCTCCCAACCCCCGCCGCCATCGCCGTTCCTGTCCCTGCTCGTCGCGTCCCTGCTGCCTCGACCCCGTCCGCGATTTTGGGCATTGGGGGGGTTTTCAGGTACGATCTTGTTTTCGTCTGGTGATTCCTTGAAACCCCACCTGACTTCCACAATTTGTGATTACACCTGCTCACACCAGGCACACCATCTAGATCCGCCTCTGGTCGAGTCTCTGAAAATTTTGATTGCGAATTTTTCGTGACGGTAGCTTTCTAGTATATTTGTTCGTCGTGGGGAACAATGGGGCATTGCATGCCATCCTTGCCTGTTTTGATACAAAAAATTGGCGTCGAACCGTTGTGTTCATCTTCGCTGGAACAGATTATGCTTGTACCAAATAACTCTGATGCCCAGCTACTCAAATTGTATGTGCTCCCTACATCCATTTATATAGGGCCGAATTTGCAAATCTCCGCCAAGGCACTCTAGGAAAGCTGGAGAAAATTTAGGGATTTGTCCGTTATCAAAGTGTCCATTAAATATCGCTGGCCCAATTCGCAAATCTCCAATACCAATGCACTCTAGAAAAGCTGGAGAAAATTTAGGGATTTGTCAGTCATCACTAATGGCGCTAATCCCTTCACGGACTTTTCTTGCTTGTGCTAACCACAAGGTAGATGCCCAGTTCTCTAAAGGATATGCTTAAAATTTTGTCATTGCCTTCTTCTTTATCAATCTTCCAAGATATGTTGTTTATGTGGTTTATTTTCTGTGTTGCTTTCTGGATTGCATGATGTTGTGTCAATTAACTCCTCATAACTGTTGAACTTGCAAATCAATTAGTACGTATTAATTAGTAGTCACATATCGCCATTTTCCAATGGTTGAGCTAATGCAATCTGGAACTGATGCTGATAATTATGATAAACATTTTCAGGAAGTAATTTGAACTGCCTTTCCTTTTTTTCTTACTCAAACAGCAGTCTTTGCTACTCCCTCCGTCTAGGTGAGTAAGTCATCTTAGGTTGTGCACCGTGACCAAGGAGGAGGGGAAAACGAGAGAACTTAATGTTCATTTGCTAATTAATAGCATTGCATGCAATGAACTAACCACTGCATGTCGTGTTTGGTAGTCTCAAGTCATTAAAAGCATGCACACCCCACATCTCTTATTGGTTGATATGTCAAGAAACAAGAAACGATGTAGAATTTAATGCACCGCGCCTAAGTGTTTTGGGATTATTTGGTTTTCGTAAGATGACTTACATACCTAGACGGAGGGAGTAAAGAAAATGCTTGGGCTTGCCTTTTTTGTTTGGATATGTTTGTTTCAGAATCCATCCCGGAGTTGTTCTTTATAGTTCAGCTGAGAGGGAGAGCTCGAACAGCGAGCCAAAATATTTTAGTCATGAAACGAGGGGGCTAGTTTCGAATTATTGACTGGACTCTAGATAATAAAACAAGTTAATGAGTTATGTTACTGAAAAAGGGAGATTACAGCCCTCATTGACCTCAGAAGAGCTTCACCTCTGCCTTTTTGTTTTGCCTGTCATCGGATACTACAACACAAGCCTTTTGCTTGATAGAATTGTGTACTTATGCTGAAATTTTGTTCTGATAGTTGGCTCTTCTGTTGCAGTAATTTCAGCTCTACCATAATCATGAGTCTAGCTTGTCTCGTATGCCATGGCATGAGCAGCCCTTCACAGTCTTTCAGAAGCTATTCAGTCTCAAGCTCAGAGGAGGAAAACAGGTGTGGAGCTGCTGTTGCCTGCCTATCGCGGAAAATTTTGGCTGCAGGACCTGCTAGCCGTGTGGGAACATCAAAGGTGACACCTGTAATGGCCACTGGACAAGGCATCGAGGGTGCTCCTCGTCTTCAACGGAGCCGTGCTGTTTCAAGGGATCTTGTCAGGGACTGGAACTTCGACGAGATCGTTATTGGGAACTAGAGTAGTAGGGTGCCAGCAGTTATCCCCAGGCTGGACATTGGACTATTATCTGGCAGGAGTTGATGTACATTTTCTAGTATACATCTGGATATCTATGTACTATATTAGTGTGCGCTCAATCAAAGAGCAAATTATTCAAGAGTACTGGTTACTACCTATAGAGACCGCTCCTGGCTTGTTATATAATTTGCCAATTTGTGTAGTAAGCATCCATCTTTCTGTTGCCGCCCTGAATGATAAATCGAATCTAATTTTCCTGAGATGTCAACTGGTCCTATCAAGTCTAGATATTTTCGCAGGCTATGGATGGTGGTGCATTCTTTTGATGTATTGATGTGAGTGTCCATCAATGAGGGCCATGAGAAATGCAGCTGTTTGGTTTCGTTTTATTTTATTATGTATTTTTATTATTTTATTTGGTTGGCTGTATGAACTCTATTTGTTTGCCTTGATGTGGTTACTTGACCTGCTAAAATATTCTGCGAGGATCAATTGATATGCTGATGCAATCCTGATGCTATTTTCCCTGAAAATGTGATCTATTTTAACAGATTGCTCCAACTGAAATTAATTTGTCCAGGAGATAAATTTCGGAATAGGTGAAGTTTCCAGTAAGATCAAAAGATAAGCAATACTCAATCTTGGCTTTTGCTAAGCTGGGATTGCTTTCAATGTTTTTATTTTGTTGTTCTTCCACCCTGATATGACAAGATATTGATTGCGAGGCGCCAACACAGTTAAAGAAAATAATATATATTTAACAATTGTGACTTTCAAATCTATATGTAAGATCATTATTGATGACCACAAACTAAAAGTACACTTAAGAAAGAGGCATGGACCAAAATGGCTCCCTGAATAGAGGAAGAACTGAGATGATCATACATATAACATTCATACATAACGATCGACACCATCATGGTTGTCTACGGTGACGATCTCCATCAGCTGTCTCCACTAAGCTGCCCAAAGCTGCAGGAACCCGGTCCCGAAGGCAGGAAGGAGAAGGGGTTCTCGGAGATGTCGAATCCAGGGCGGGCGAAGTCATCGAGGGCGCCGAAGCACGGGTCGAAGTTCAAGGGCGAGAAATAACCACGTGTGTCATCGGCAACTTTCATGTCTAGATTCGGAATACCATCAGACGTGCTGCCTGGGAAGTTATACCCTGTGCTCCCCACCATGTCGTCCATCGCCTCGCTCCCCTGAGGCTGCTCCGATGCTCCTGTTGCTTTAATATCATCCATTGGAAGAGCAGGTGTGTGCCCTTGGAAAAGCGCGACATGGCCGAACAGCTTGTCCTTTCTTGAGAAAGTTGTTCCACATGAGCAGAGCCACTTGTCACGCCCGCAGTGCTTCTCATGAGTCTTCAAGTCCGCAATGACTGAGAACTTCTTGGTATTGCATCGGCTGCAGGTATACCTCTTGTCACAGTGGCTTCTCTTGTAGTGGTTCTTCACACACAAGATTGTCTTGAGGGGCTGGAACTTCCTGTGCTCTTTGTTCCGCTTGCAACCGACATATGGGCACGAGTACCTTGTAACTGGTGTAGGATCTGAGCCAGAATCTCTCATGGGTTTGGCAAGAGCTGCGGGAGTCTTGTACTCGTCTCCATGGCCCCTCATGTGCATCCTTAGGTTAGCATCCCTCTTGAAACCCTTCCCACATATCACACAGAAATGAGTATGTGGTGCTAAAATTTCCTCCTTCTCCAACTGCAAGACCACATAAGAACCAGGGGGGAGGTGCTCTGCCTCACCACCATCATCGCTCTCCTTCACGTCATGGTCTTCCATCGGAACCGGCTCAGGCCCTTCCCCGACACAAGGATTTGGGCAGTTGATCAGATCATCCTTTTCATCATGCGCTGTGTTAAGGGTATTCATCAGCTCCTCATAATCAGAGGTCTTGCTAATGTCAGGAACCATCTCCTCCCTGACTGTGCTTGGCCGCTGATTCACAATCGAGCCAAAGCCCATGGGAGAACCAGGCGTGTTGAGTTGCCTGACCGCTGGATTGCTGCTAAGGAGCGGGGTCTTCATGGAAGGAAGCATGGAGCCGGCAGTCGAGATGAGCTGAATTATGATGGAAGTGAGATCAGCGGTGACGAGCTGCTGCTTTGCGGCAAGCTCGCAGGAACCACCAACATCTTGGCTCCCTCGGTTACCCATGGACTGCACGATATCTTTCACCTGCTTGATCTTCTGCTCAAGGAAGGTTAGGTTGCTCAGCATGGCCTGAGGATCCCAGTCTGCCACAGGATTGCTCTGTGGAGGATTCGGTTCAAACGGATCACACGCTTTAGCCACACTGTCATCAGGAAGGTAAAAGTTGGAAGATTGAGGGCCAAAGAATGGGGGGTAGCCAGGGATTGACTGGCCAGGTCTTACAAAGCAAGACTGGTCCATGGAACTGAAACGAACGCCCTGTTGGCCAGGTTCAGTGTTCCCTGACGCGTCGCTTGCCATCGACGACGAAGCTTTCATGGAAATTTCTGAACTTTTTCTCATGCAACTTTCAGTCTAGATCCACCAGAGCTCAGATTACAATCCAGTCCGCCCTCTCTTCTATCTCACACGATCTTCCCCAAATGAGAAATTGACAATAAGACAGGAATAGCATCAAACCCTGCGGGTAAAAAATAAATCATAAGAACAAGAAATTGAACACGGCAGCAGCAACCAAACTAGACGTATGGAACTAATCCGTAGGCATAGACAGATCTGTAAGCAGGGGACTAAGATCTAGATGGCCTGCCGGGTTTAGCTAATCACCGGATGAAAACAAAGCTCATACATACCTCAATGGCCAATGATTGCCGGACGGAGTGGAAACGGCGGGGACCCGGTGAGGAAGAACAGGGACGGCGGTGGCCGGCCGGCCGACGCGCGTGGGAGGTGGAGGGGGTTGGGGTGGTCGGCGGCGAGGCTGAGCTACGGCGCGGCGGCAGCGTTGGAATCAGGGGAGAAAGAGGAAAGAATGGTACGGGAAAGCGGGGATAAAGTCTATAGCGTGGTGGAGGAGCTGGAGTTTGACTCTGGAATTTTAGAAGGAGAGAAGATATTTTTTTATTCCTTTTATTACTAGTAAAAATAAATGAAATTTTTTGGAAATATACAGAGTCTGCAATTAATATGTTTTTTAAATAAAACATGTATATAGAATGTTCTATATTTTTAAATTATGGCACAAACTGTAGGATCCACGCGTGCATGAGTTGTATGCAACAATTTAGGAGGTAAAACAATCAAGCTTGTGATGTACCCACTTGAAAAAGAGTGAATTGCTACGGTCATGTATACTGGTGGCAACAACATATGGCTGCCTCGTCACTCCACATAGATAAAAAAATATTGAAATGGTTCTTCGAGCCTAACTACACCCAGTACATGACGCGAAGTTCTTTCCTTTTTATGCTTTCCTCTTTCTTTGGGGGTGGCGGAGATTTTTGACGATCGCTACCATTTTGTTTGTGATTTTATTTGACTATTGTTAGGTTTGAAAATTGTAATACGAAACCAAATAAAGTTGCTCATGAGCTTGCTAAGTTGCCTAGATTGCTTGAGAAATCTCCAATTGAAATTGCACCCATCCTCATTGAGGGCGTAACTATTATTTTTGAAGAATAAAATTTGGCATGTTTTGTTTAAAAAAAACACTTTCCTCTTTCGTCTTCCATCTGGTTCCAGCAAAATTACAACATGTGGATAGCCACCATGGATTTGTGGAATGATGCTTCGTCCCATACTCTTTCCTAACAATCGAACCCTTAATCGTAAAAAATCTCCATTTGTTCGGTTGGGAGAAGAGAGAAGAGAGAGGGGGGCCATGCATGCGGTGTGTGCGGGGGAAGGGGGGGGGGGAGGAGAGATAAGAGAGCGAGAGGGAGAAAAGAGAGGCTGACCACACGGTTGCTTTTTTTGGTCAAGTGGATGTGTGAACTCCCGCATAGCTCCCCCCAAGTTGTTTCCCGTTTGGGGAAAACGGACGCCCGGACCGTTCTGCTGACTGATAGGGGTCCCCATTGGATGACAAAAATTGGCATATACTGAGCTTTGAGGGTCTCCTTTGGAGATGCCCTTACTAGTCTCTTATCACTCAATATCTATCCGGAAAACCTTCATGAATCCACCCCTTTGTATCCACCATCTCCCGCTTATTTTTGAGATCAATTCATGACACCATGAGCTCGTCGTACATGGAGTGAAGCGGGAACTCCCGAGGGCGCGGGAAGGGATGTCTGGTCTTTGGCAAGCTCCTAGTGGGATGACTCGAGCTTGACTTGCATAGATGAGACGATGACATGACCAACAATGGCTTCACCTCTCATTTGCGGGCTAAGGAGGCACGCCTGCTGTTAGGGCATGTCTCTCTCTAAGTAGTTTTGGTGATTGATGACAATGCTTTTGCGGACTAATCGTGTGCATTGAGTTTTTTAGAGATTCATTCATTGGCACGAGACGATTCTTTCCCCTCGGAGCTTTAAGTGAAGACGGTGTAGTCTCTTTCGTTTTGGTTTTGGTGGACTTGAGTCGTAGGAGACACTGTTTTATCAAGAGGGGGTCCGCATTGGAAAGGCTAGGGTGGAATCAACACGTACACTTCCTTTTTGCACCCCAGCTCCTTTCCTCTCCTTGGAGTTTGTCGTTTCCACGGAAGTAGGGATTGTGAGGAGATAGCGGTAGTACCGCCGCCAGCGCGGTAGTACCGCCCATGGTCCTCAAGCGGCAGTACAGTTGTCCCATAGCGGTAGTACCGCTTGTGTGCATTGGCGGCAATACTGTCTTGGTTCGGCGCCACTACCGTCTCGATTCAAGGATGTCTTTTCTCGTGTCGGGTTGTGCGGCAGTAGTAGCAGCAGTAGCAACGGTAGTACCGCCCGTGAGCGGTAGTACCACGCTACTAGTGCCGCCCAAACCCTCCTCTCTATCGTTCTCCCTCTTATGCCTCTACTCTCAGTCTCCACGGTAGTACCACTGGTGGTCGTGGTAGTACCGCTGCTACCAGCAGTAGTACCGCCCACTGAGCAGTAGTACCGCTCTGTGCAGGCTGAAGAGGGGGTAACGGTTGGATTGGTTCCCCCACTATAAAAGGAGGTCTTATTTTCCAAGTTGACCTACCTCTTTTTTCCCCAAGCTCCATTGCTGCTCCAAAGCTCATTTTCGCCCGATCTCTCTCCCTAGCCAATCAAACTTGTTGATTTTCTAGGGATTGGTTGAGAAGGCCCGGATCTACACTTCCATCAAGAGAAATTTGATTCACCCCACTAATCCCTTGCGGATCTTGTTACTCTTGGGTGTTTGAGCACGCTAGACGGTTGAGGTCACCTCGAAGCCAGATTCCATTGTGGTGAAGCTCTGTGGTATCGTTGGGAGCCTCCAATCAAGTTGTGGAGATTTCCCCAATCTTGTTTGTAAAGGTTCGGTCGCCGCCTTCAAGGGCACCACTAGTGGAATCACGACATATCGCATTGTGTGAGGGCGTGAGGAGAATACGGTGGCCCTAGTGGCTTCTTGGGGAGCATTGTGCCTTCACACCGCTCCAACGGAGACGTACTTCCCCCAAAGGGAAGGAACTTCGGTAACACATCCTCGTCTCCACCGGCTCCACTTGTGGTTATCTCTTCCCTTTACTTTGTGCAAGTCTATATTGTGTTGTTTCATTTGCTTGCACTTGTTGTTGTGGTTGTTTGCATCATATAGGTTGTTCACCTAGTTGCACATCTAGTCAACTTATTTGTTGTTAAACCTAATTTGTGAAGAAAAGCTAAAAATTGGTTGTTGCCTATTCACCCCCCTCTAGTCAACCATATCGATCCTTTCAATTTGTATCAGAGCCTCGTCTCTTTATTAAGGGTTTCACCACCCGAAGAGTATGGTTGACACCATGGAGGAAGTGCCCGAGGCCGTGGAGTTGACTTCGATCACTCGAGATGACCTAATTGAAGCTATGGCTTCACTTAAGACGTCTATGACGGCCGAAGTCAAGTCCATGCTTAAAGAATTGCTTGAGTGGATGAAATCCACTCCCGACCCCATTAAACCCACGACATTGGAGTCGGAGGCCAATTCCGCCAAGGAAGCGGCTAAAGATACTCATGTTCCTTCCCCTCATGACAAGAATGGGACGGGAACCTTTGCCCCGGTTCCCCCTCCCCGGTCTATGGAGGACCGGTCCCTACCGCTCGCATTAATATTCATGGCCCTCCTCCCAAGCTTGTTAAGGGTGATTTTTCTAATTGGATCTTTCGTATTAAGTCTCATTTGAATCATTGTTCAACTAACCTTTGGAGAATTATTGAGCAAGGTTTCTACCTCACGATCCAAACAACTTCACCCCAAGAGAAGAAGTGGACAATCAATACAATAACTCCGCTTTGTTCATCCTTCAAGAAACGGTCCCTCCCGAAGACATAGCACACCTACACCCATTCACTCGTGCAAAGGATTGTTGGGAGAACATTGTTTCAATGTACAAGGGGAGCTCAAGCATTCAACGGTCCAACTTTGAAGTGGTCCTTGATGAGGCCGATGAATTTGTGATGCTTGAAGATGAGGATCCGCATGATCTTTACCGAAGGGTGACTACTCTTGCGGTTGCCCTCCAAGACCATGGAAGTAAGGATACGTATGACACTTGGATCAAGCGCAAGTTCCTCAAGGCCATCATGCCCTTCAACAAGGCCATGTCTTCTATCATTCGTAAAAGGCCGGACTTTCACTCCTTAACCTCAAGTGAAGTGTTGGATGAGTTTATTGCCATGAACATCATGAACAAGACCGCCGACAATGCTCTTTCTCGGGTCCGGTAAAAGAAAAGCACTCAATTCCTTGCTTTGAAGGCAAAGGCAATCTCGGAAGAAGAAGAAGAAGAAGAGTGTGGCCCCGAGGACACCAAGTATTCTTACCATGAGCATATGGCTCTCGCGTCAAGGCAATTTTGGAGCAACAAGAGGAACTCAAGGCCCATCTTCACCAATAACAACTCAAGTGGGTCAAAGAGCAAGCAATGTGTAAGAACTTGTTACAATTGTGGCAATGTGAGTCACTTTGTGGTGGATTGCCCCTACGAGAAGAGGGAAGACAATGGTGGCAAACTCATTCAGAAGGATAAAGCCAAGTCTTTCCCTAGCAAGAACAACTTCACTAAAAAGCCTCCTCCAAAGGGATTGGTGGCACAAGAAGAGTACGCCTCCGATGATGATGAGGAAGATACAAGTGGAGAAGGAATGGCAACAACAAACATTGCTATTGCTACATCTTCTCCCTCCAAGGTGTCTCTCTTTGGCGCCCCCAATAAAAACACCATTGCCAAGTGTCTCATGGCCAAAGGTATCAACAAGGTAACTCCTAACATCAAAACCACCACCATTGCTACTCCTTCATTGTTAGATTGTGTTGATGATAGTGAGGTGGAGAAAGTTGATGAGAATGAGTTCACTAAGTTTGTAAACAAGCTCAAGGATGAGACCAAGAAGCACTTTGTTGCTCTCTTGGAACAACTTGGTGAGGCCAATGATATCATTGTGTCTCATGAGGATACTACCTCTAAGTTGGAGGAGCATAGTCGTGACTATGCCGATGATATTGCGGATATTTCCATTGCTCTAAAGGAAGAACAAGATCTTCGTTTAACTCTTGAGGAGTCACACAACGTTGATCATGCCAAATTGCAAAAAGATCTTGATCATGCTATTGTTCATACTCGTGTGCTTAAATCCGAGAAAGCCGAACTTGGGGTTGGCCATGCTAGAATCAAGGAAGAGTTTGATATACTTGACAAGGCTCACAAGGCCTTGAAGGGCGTTCATGCTTCTCTCAAAGAGTCTCATGATCAACTCCAAGTGAAGCTAACCAAAGAGATTTCCATGTGTCCTCCTTTCGTTCTAATTGATAATGCCCATGCTACTAACCCGTGTTGTGAGCATGTGCATCTTGTGGAGGAAAATGCTAAGTTGAAAGAGCAACTTGAGAAGGGCCTTGTAACTTGCATACAAGGAGAGAAGAACCTCTACGACCTTTGGAGCAATCAAAAGGAAGTTGTAGCAAAGGAAGGACTTGGATTTGCACCCAAGTCAAAGAAGAAGAATGATAACCCACAAGTATAGGGGATCGCAACAGTTTTCAAGGGTAGAGTATTCAACCCAAATTTATTGATTCGACACAAGGGGAGCCAAAGAATATTCTCAAGTATTAGCAGCTAAGTTGTCAATTCAACCACACCTGAAAGACTTAATATCTGCAGCAAAGTATTTAGTAGCAAAGTAGTATGGAGGTAACGGTAATAGTGGCAAAAGTAACAGTAGTAGTTTTGTAGCAATCATAATAGTGGCAACGGAGAAGTAACTAAGAAAAGATCAAGATGTGAAAATCTCGTAGGCAATGGATCAATGATGGATAATTATGTCGGATGCAATTCATCATGCAATAGTTATAACATAGGGTGACATAGAACACGCTCCAGTTCATCAATGTAATGTAGGCATGTATTCTGAATATAGTCATACGTGCTTATGGAAAAGAACTTGCATGCACTACAAAAAAATACACTTCCATGATGATACGCGTTTGTCACAGTAGGTCGCGTTTTTTGTCATGCATGTACATCCATGACGATTTTATGATAGAATCAAGATAGTCATACCTGTGCTGTCGTAGAAGTGTTCCATGACATTACCAAAATTATCATCACAGAAGTGTCCACTTTCATGATGATAAATCGCGCATCACAGAAGTGCTTTCGTCAAGGGTGACCGACATGTGGCATCCACCGTACCAGAACGCCGTTAAGCTATCGGGTCGGATTTTGGATCCGATAACCCGTTAACAGCCCCGACCAATGGGAAATTTCCATGTGTAAAATTCCGATTGGCCGAAGGGAACACCTGTCAGCTCGTCAATGGGCCAGATGTCGCCCGTCCATTGGAGGAGACATGCCTATGATACGTCGACACGTGGCTGGGCCCAACAGAGGCCCATATAGGTTAAAAAGGCCGGCCCAGTCAAAGGCCCGTAGAACTTAATCAGGTACTAGTGGGCCATCCCAATAACGACCTGCTTAATAAAGGCCCATTTACGGCCCGAAGCCAGATCTGGCCCATTAATTGTTTGCCCAATATTTGGGTCCATTTACCACCCGAAGCCAGATCTGGCCCGTTAATTGTTCGCCCAATATTTGGGCCCATTTGCGGCCCGAAGCCAAATCTGGCCCGTTAATTGTTCGCCGAATATTTGGGCCCAACTACAGCCCAGTGACTTTCGGCCTGTTAGAGGCCTGATGTAGACATGGGCCCATTTCAGCCTGGTGTGACTTTCGGCCTGGGAATGGCCGTGCAGCCCATGGGCCACATATGGTCCGACGGGACATCGGTCCCACTAACGGCCCGTGCTAAAGGTGGCAACAGTTAAGCCCAACGTGACTTTGGGCATGTTAAAGGCCTGTCGCGTAATTCGGCCCGTTGATGCCTGTACTAAGCTTTCGGCCTCTTAAAGGCCCATGATATCAGTGGGCCAACTAAGGCCCGAGATATGTTTCAGCCTGGTAACGGCCCGTGAGCTAACTGGGCCCAAAACGGCTCGGTCTACATTTTGGCCTGCTGAAGGCCCGTCGACAACTAGTGAAAATTGAGGCCCAACATGCATTTTGGCCTGCTAAAGGCCCATGGTTTCATCTCGGTCGTAACAGGCTGATACATCTCCAACGTATCTATAATTTTTTATTGTTCCATGCTATTATATTACCCCTTTTGGATGTTTATGGGCTTTATTCTACACATTTATATCATTTTTGGACTAACCTATTAACCGGAGGCCAAGCCCGTATTGCTATTTTTTTGCCTATTTCAGTATTTCGAAGAAAAGGAATATCAAACGGAGTCCAAACAGAATGAAACCTTCGGGAGCGTTATTTTTGGAACAAATCTGGTCCGGAGAGCCTGGAGTGCAAGTCAAGAAAGCTCCGAGGGCCCCACGAGATAGGAGGGCGTGCCCCCCTGTAGGGCGCGCCCCCTGTCTCGTGGGCCCCTCGGGCGTCCACCGACGTACTTCTTCCTCCTATACATACCTACGGACCCCGAAAACATCCAGGAGCACCACGAAACACAAATTCCACCGCCATAACCTTCTGTATCCGCGAGATCCCATCTTGGAGCCTTCGTCGGCACTCTGCCAGAGGGGGAATCGACCATGGAGGGCTTCTACATCAACACCATAGCCTCTCCGATGAGTTGTGAGTAGTTTACCACAGACCTACGGGTCCATAGTTATTAGCTAGATGGCTTATTCTCTCTTTTTGGATCTCAATACAATGTTCTCCCCCTCTCTTGTGGAGATCTATTCGATGTAATCTCTTTTTGCGGTGTGTTTGTTGAGATCCGATGAATTGTGGTTTATGATCAAGTTTATCTATGAATAATATTTGAATCTTCTCTGAATTCTTTTATGTATGATTGAGTTATCTTTGCAAGTCTCTTCGAATTATCAGTTTGGTTTGGCCTACTAGATTGATCTTTCTTGCCATGGGAGAAGTGTTTAGCTTTGGGTTCAATCTTGCGGTGATCTTACCGAGTGACAGAAAGGGTTGCAAGACATGTATTGTATTGTTGCCATCGAGGATAACAAGATGGGGTTTATATCATATTGCATGTGTTTATCCCTCTACATCATGTCATCTTGCTTAAGGCGTTACTCTTTTCTTATGAACTAAATACTCTAGATGCAGGTAGGAGTCGGTCGATGTGTGGAGTAATAGTAGTAGATGCAGGCAGGAGTCGGTCTACTTGTTATGGACGTGATGCCTATATACATGATCATGCCTAGATAATCTCATAACTACGCGCTTTTATATCAATTGCTCGACAGTAATTTGTTCACCCACCGTAATACTTATGCTATCTCGAGAGAAGCCTCTAGTGAAACCTATGGCCCCTGGGTCTATCTCTTATTATATTTGCTTTCAATCTACTTTTATTTTCATCTTTACTTTTTGCATCTATATTACAAAATACCAAAAATGTATTATTATCTCTCTATCAGATCTCACTTTCGTAAGTGGCCGTGAAGGGATTGACAACCCCTTTATTGCGTTGGTTGCGAGTTCTCCGTTTCTTTGTGTAGGTGTGTGGGACTTTTGAGGAGCCTCCTACTGGATTGATACCTTGGTTCTCAAAACTGAGGGAAATACTTACGCTACACTTGCTGCATCACCCTCTCCTCTTCGGGGAAAACCAACGCTAGCTCAAGACGTAGCAAGAAGGATTTCTGGCGTCGTTGTCGGTGAGGTCTTCGCTCAAGTCAAGACATACCAAGTACCCATCACAAATCCATCTCCCTCGCATTTAAATTATTTGCCTCTCGTTTCCTCTCCCCCCACTTTACCGTTGCCGTTTTATTCGCCCTCTCTTTCCCAGTCTCCTCCTCTATTTTCGCTTGCCTTTTTCCATAGTCCGTGTGTTTGCTCGTTTGCTCCGTCATTATGGCTAGTCTTCCTATCCTCGTCATTACTCCTGATCATAAAATCCTCAATTTTAAACAAAGGGAGGGAGAAAATTTAAAAGATGCTTGGCATAGAATTTGCAATGCTCAAAATAGATCTACTAGGAAGCTTTCCACTTCCGTTCTTCTCCGCAATTTTTATGTAGGCATCACTCCTTGGAATAGATGTGTTCTTGATACTGTCGTCGGAGGTGATTTCTTGAGTAGCCATACGTTTGATGCTTATAATGCTATGTTAGATTTGTTTGGCTCACCACCTCTTTTGGTCAATGGAACTGTTTTAAGCTTAAAACACGTTATGCAACGGCTTGATATTATTGAAAACAAAATTGCCACTATTGAGTTGGTTGAAAATTTGGATAAAAAGATTCATAATCTTATCACTCAATATGAATCTAGGGTTGGAGTCACTTTGAAAAATCTTAAAGAGAAAGAACCTATAGTTAAAGAAAAAATAGATCTTGATTCTGCTAGAATTGGTAAGCTTGAGGATATAATTACCAACTTAGGTTCGACGTTTTATCCCATAAAAAACACTTCAAAAACCCCCTACAAAAACCACCAAGTTTATTTATGTTCCTAAAAATAAGGGTGAAACTTCTAGTAAGGAAGACGCGGACCTCAAGACCATAAGTGTTCATCCCAATTGTCTTTCTATCGTTAAGGAACCTTTTGCTACAAACGAATTTCTTGAATTTTTTCCCAAAGGTTTAATCATTGCTGAAAAGGGAGACCTCCTAAAGATTATAAGTGCTCCATTGAGGAATCTAGTGCCAAAGATGGCACTAGTTAAATCTATCTTCGCTTTTATGCCTAGCTAGGGGCGTTAAACGATAGCGCTAGTTGGGAGGCAACCCAATTTTTCTTTATGTTTTTTTGTTTTTGCTCATGTTTAGGAATAAATAATGCATCTACTCTCTGTTTAGATGTGTTTTTATCTTTTAATTAGTGTTGGTGCCAAGTAGAACCTATAGGATAACCTACGATGATAGTTGATTTGATTCTGCTGAAAAACAGAAACTTTGTGCGCACGAAATAATTTTGTTAAATCACAGGAACGTGCTTTTGTGTTGATTCTTTTTGTTGCTGTTCAATAGACAAATTATCCACGACTTCCTATTTTGGTAGGATTTTTAGAGTTCCAGAAGTTTGTATTAGTTACAGATTGCTACAGACTGTTCTGTTTTTGACAGATTCTGTTTTTCGTGTGTTGTTTGCTTATTTCAATGCATCTATGGCTAGTAAATTAGTTTATGAACCATAAAGAAGTTGGAATACAGTATGTTTAACACCAAAATAAGTAAAGAATAAGTTCATTGCAGTACGTTATGTGGTGGTTTTGTTTTCTTTCACTAACAGAGCTTATAAGATTTCCTGTTGAGTTTTGTGTTGTGAAGTTTTCAAGTTTTGGGTAAAGCTTTTATGGACTATGGAATAAAGGGTGGCAAGAGCCTAAGCTTGGGGATGCCCATGGCACCCCAAGATATTCAAGTTTAGCCAAAATCTTAAGCTTGGGGATGCCCCGGAAAGGCATCCCCTCTTTCGTCTTTGTTCATTGGTAACTTTACTTGGAGCTATATTTTTATTCACCACATGATATGTGTTTTGCTTGGAGCGTCGTGTATTATATTAGTCTTTGCTTGTTAGTTTACCACAATCATCCTTGCTATACACACCTTTTGGGAGAAGCCTATTTGATTAGAATTTGCTAGAACACTCTATGTGCTTCACTTATATATTTTGAGCTTGATAGTTTTTGCTCTAGTGCTTCGCTTATATCTTTTAGAGCACGATGGTGTCTTAATTTTGAAGAAATTGCTAGTCTCTCATGCTTCACTTATATTATTTTGAGAGTCTCTTAGAACAGCATGGTATTTGCTATTGTCACAAGGTTGGTCCTATAATGATGAGCATCCAAGTTGGGTATAATAAAAACTATCATAGGAAGTGAATTGGATGCTATGATCAACTTGATACTTGGTAATTGTTTTGAGATATGGAGGTAGTAATATTAGAGTCATGCTAGTTGGGGTGATTATGAAAAATACCTGTGTTAAGGGTTGTGATTCCTGTAGCATGCACGTATGGTGAACCGCTTTGTGATGAAGTTGGAGCACAATTTTATTTATTGATTGTCTTCCTTATGAGTGGCGGTCGGGGACGAGCGATGGTCTTTTCCTACCAATCTATCCCCCTAGGAGCATGCACGTAGTGCTTTGGTTTTTGATGACTTCTAAATTTTGCAATAAGTATATGAGTTCTTTTGACTAATGTTGAGTCCATGGATTATACGCACCCTTTCACCCTTCCACCATTGGTAGCCTCTCTTGTGCCGTGCAATTTTCGCCGATACCATACACCCACCATACTCCTTCCTCAAAACAGCCACCATACCTACCTATTATGGCATTTCCATAGCCATTCCGAGATATATTGCCATGCAACTTTCCACCATTTCGTTCTTATGACACACATTACTTTTGTCATATTGCTCTTTGCATGATCATGTAGTTGACATCGTATTTGTGGCAAGGCCACCTTCATAATTTTCATACATGTCGCTCTTGAGTCATTGCATATCCCGGTACACCGCTGGAGGCATTCATATAGAGTTCTAGCTTTGAGTTGTAAATCCATAAAAGTGTGATGATCTTCATTATTAGAGCATTGTCCTCGTGAGGAAAGGATGATGAAGGCTATGATTCCCCCACAAGTCGGGATGAGACTTCGGACTTTACAAAAAGAAAAAAAGAAAAAAAACAGAAAGGCCAAAAAGAAAAAAAAAGAAAAAAAAGAAGGCCAAAGAAAAAAAAGAGAAAAAAAGAAGAGAAAAAGAAAAAGAAAAAAATGAGAGAAAAAGAGAGAAGGGACAATGCTACTATCTCTTTTTCCACACTTGTGCTTCAAAATAGCACCATGATCTTCATGATAGAGAGTCTCATATGTGTCACTTTCATATACTAGTGGGAATTTTTCATTATAGAACTTGGCTTGTATATTCCAATGATGGGCTTCCTCAAAAGTGCCCTAGGTCTTCGTGAGCAAGCGAGTTGGATGCACACCCACTTAGTTTCTTTTGTTGAGCTTTCATATATTTATAGCTCTAGTGCATCTATTGCATGGCAATCCCTACTCACTCACATTGATATCTATTAATGGGCATCTCCATAGTTCGTTGATATGCCTAGTTGATGTGAGACTATCTTCTCCTTTTTGTCTTCTCCACAACCACCATTCTAATCCACATATAGTGCTATGTCCATGGCTCACGCTCATATATTGTGTGAAAGTTGAAAGAGTTTGAGATTATTAAAGTATGAAACAATTGCTTGGCTTGTCATTGGGGTTGTGCATGATTAAATACTTTGTGTAATGAAGATAGAGCAACAGCCAGACTATATGATTTTGTAGGGATAACTTTCTTTAGCCATGTTATTTTGAGAAGACATGATTACTTTGATTAGTATGCTTGAAGTATTACTATTTCTTATGTCAATATGAACTTTTATTTTATATTCATTTGGATCTGAACATTCATGCCACAATGAAGAAAACTACATTATGAATTATGCTAGGTAGCATTCCACATCAAAAATTCTCTTTTTATCATTACCTACTCGAGGACGAGTAGGAATTAAGCTTGGGGATGCTTGATACGTCTCCAATGTATCTATAATTTTTGATTGTTCCATGCTATTATATTACCCCTTTTGGATGTTTATGGGCTTTATTCTACACATTTATATCATTTTTGGGACTAACCTACTAACCAGAGGCCCAGCCCGTATTGCTATTTTTTTGCCTATTTCAGTATTTCAAAGAAAAGGAATATCAAACGGAGTCCAAACGGAATGAAACCTTCGGGAGCGTTATTTTTGGAACAAATCTGATCCGGAGAGCCTGGAGTGCAAGTCAAGAAAGCTCCGAGGGCCCCACGAGATAGGAGGGCACCCCCCCTGTAGGGCGCGCCCCCATGTCTCGTGGGCCCCTCGGGCGTCCACCGACGTACTTCTTCCTCCTATATATACCTACGGACCCCGAAAACATCTAGGAGCACCACGAAACACAATTTCCACTGCCGTAACCTTTTGTATCCACGAGATCCCATCTTGGAGCCTTCGCCGGCACTCTGCCGGAGGGGGAATCGACCATGGAGGGCTTCTACATCAACACCATAGCCTCTCCGATGAGTTGTGAGTAGTTTACCACAGACCTACGGGTCCATAGTATTAGCTAGATGACTTCTTCTCTCTTTTTGGATCTCAATACAATGTTCTCCCCCTCTCTTGTGAAGATCTATTCGATGTAATCTCTTTTTGCGATGTGTTTGTCGAGATCCGATGAATTGTGGGTTTATGATCAAGTTTATCTATGAATAATATTTGAATCTTCTCTGAATTCTTTTATGTACGATTGAGTTACCTTTGCAAGTCTCTTCGAATTATCAGTTTGGTTTGGCCTACTAGATTGATCTTTCTTGCCATGGGAGAAGTGTTTAGCTTTGGGTTCAATCTTGCGGTGATCTTACCCAGTGACAAAAAGGGTTGCAAGACACGTATTGTATTGTTGCCATCGAGGATAACAAGATGGGGTTTATGTCATATTGCATGTGTTTATCCCTCTACATCATGTCATCTTGCTTAAGGCCTTACTCTGTTCTTATGAACTTAATACTCTAGATGCAGGCAGGAGTCGGTCGATGTGTGGAGTAATAGTAGTAGATGCAGGCAGGAGTCGGTCTACTTGTTATGGACGTGATGCCTATATACATGATCATGTCTAGATAATCTCATAACTACGCGCTTTTATATCAATTGCTCGACAGTAATTTGTTCACGCACCGTAATACTTATGCTATCTCGAGAGAAGCCTCTAGTGAAATCTATGGCCCCCGGGTCTATTTCTTATCATATTTGCTTTCAATCTACTTTTATTTGCATCTTTACTTTTTGCATCTATATTACAAAATACCAAAAATATATTATTATCTCTCTATCAGATCTCACTTTCGTAAGTGGCCGTGAAGGGATTGACAACCCCTTTATTGCGTTGATTGCGAGTTCTCAGTTTGTTTGTGTAGGTGCATGGGACTTTTGAGGAGCCTCCTACTGGATTGATATCTTGGGTTCTCAAAACTGAGGGAAATACTTACGCTACACTTGCTGCATCACCCTCTCCTCTTCGAGGAAAACCAACGCTAGCTCAAGAAGTAGCACAGGCCAGTACAATATTCAGCCTGTTAATGGGCCAACGCTACCTGGGCCAAACTAAGCGTTGGGTCGACAAAAAGCCCAACTAAAATATAGGCCGGTGTAAGTTTGGGCCTGGCGCAATGTGTGAAGGCCCCAATCATTCGGGCCCAAGAAAGACGCAGGCCGGCCCAATTGTGGCCCGCTAAAAATCTGGCCTGTTAGAGTCGAATGTTTCGGCCCGGTCGACTACATCTGATTTTTTTTAGATAGCGAATGATGGCAGTAACTAGTAGGAATTAAGAACAAACCTACTCTATACAATAAAGAAATTACGGCATAGTAACTAAGAATAAACCTACACTATACAATAAAGGATTTAAGGTATATTACATCCACTGGGCATCGAAGTTTGCCACCAGTGATCATAAAGCGCAATGAAGAAGCAGATTACAAAAACTGGGCACCACTGCAGCGTAACAAAATAATACTGAACCAAGACCACTTCCAAGACAGATCAAGAAAGGTTAGCCTTGCGGGGGAACTGCTGCGCAAGCTGCTGAGCAAGGTTGTGAGACTGGCCTAGCATGTTGATCATAGCTTCCAGGTGTAGCTGTTTAGCGATGAGGTTCTCATTGGTGTTCTCCGCAATCTTTCTTAGAGATAGGACTTCAAGTCGAAGTTGAGTTGCATAATGCCTTTCTGCTAGAACTTGGGACTGAAGAAGTCGAACTGATTTAGACAACGAATTCTGTGAGCTTGTCTGACTGTTAGTCTCAAGTAACTTGAACACTGCATCAAGACAAGACTTTGGGGTTGTCTCGCTATCTTCAAGATGTTTTGCCTTCTTTGCTGCAATATATGTTGGGTTTGTCTCACAGCCTTCAGCAGACTTGTGCATGCCATCAGGCATATCACCCTGAAATAAAGCAGAGAGATGACAGGTTTTGCACGTGTATAAACAAAGATGATAACTGTTCTGTTAATTCTATCCAATTTCAAATTAGAAAATAAAGAGTAATTTAAAAATATCAATAGCATAATTTGGCATTGTTCATAATGCGGGGAGCTTCACCACACTACTGGATTACCATGTCAACATAACAAGCATAGATGAAGGGCAAAGAAAATCATTGTATCTATTTTGGATAATGTGCATGGCATGTTGTTCATATCATTAGCCACATTAGTAAGATAAAATAGGAGATGACAAGGTGCAAACGTGGGCTGCTTCACCACACACTAGATTATAGATTCACAAAACCAAGCATACATATAGGGAGTATTAAGTATTGTGCATGGTATGAATAAGGAATTTGGTTTTACAAGTAAAACTTAAAACTTACGGTTCTTACGAACATGCATTTTGGTAGAAACAACAAACTAAACAACAGTAAACAATAGGGAGTATGAGCAAATTAAACAGCAGTTGAGGATAAAGGCTTTAGAAGGACTGACTTACATTAACAGTTAACACCGGCTTTATAATGCCCTTCTCCATGTCAAGGGAAGGATACCTCAAGAATTTCAGCACAAAATCTTCTTCATAAGCATTGCCTATACTCTACATTTTGTAGAGAGTAATTATAGATATGATAATACTGGAAGGGATAGAGGATAATGAAGATAAGATGCAAATTGATGCTACATAATCAACTACCAATCCCTGGAAGTACAAGCGTTACAGGACAAAATGTACCGACAAGAGCAATGGGCTACACTTCTGCACTGGCATTGTCTGTGTATTCTACTTGTTGGTAAGATTAAATATAGATCTGATCTTTTTTAGTAAATGGTGGGCGAGGGAGATAAGATGCAGAATGCTACAAAATGAACCAATCCCTCTTCCCATAATACAAGAGTGTTTTGAACACTGATGTACTGTACAAAACGTTCTTATATTATGGGACGGAGGGAGTAGCTGTTAATGTAAGTACAGTGATATACCACGTTCAGTCCTTACAAGCGGACTGCAGAGCTAAACCTCTTCAAAAGCATTGGGTTGATTCTAAATTTGTGTAAGATCCCATATGGATCTTATAATGTCCACCAAATGGACGATTACGAGGCTACCATGTGTAGTGATGCTACATAATCAAACAACTATGAAAGTAAGTATGGTCATATAAGGCAAGAGGTACTCACAAGAGCAATGCAGTGTGCAGTATAGTTGCGAGATTCTGTGGTCCCTTGAGAATGAATGTTCTTCTGCTAACAGTTTTCGTACAAGTGAGACATTAAGGCAAATGCAGAAATGTAGTTCAAATTGTGATGTGATATCATTGACAGTACCTTACGCTGCACGCGAGACCAATGTGTAACAAGATTATTCCAGTCACCGCCGGATAAATGTAGCACCGGAGACTTTATAGAAATTTCATTCAGAGGCTTGCCATCAAAGTGCGCTTGCCTCAGGTAGGAACGATACTTCATCAACGAGTGCTTGAAAAGCGCAACCAACCCTTGCTTGTCATCACAATCCAGTTTGCTCCTCGCCTATTTAAAAGAATGAAATCTTGTGTATTCTGTCAGCAGAAACATATGTAGTAATGACCATGAATAACATTAGTACATTAGTTACGCGTAAGTTGCGGAGGAAGACTGGAAATTGTTCTATGTCTGCGGTATAATCTTTCCATGAAGGAAAGATGCGCACAAAGTTCCTAACAACAACATAAGCTTCGTCTTCTAAACTGGGAAAAAATGGAACAAGGGTCCTATTTGCTGCAATTGGGTCTCTCTCTAGTTCGAAAAGGGATTTGGCAACTGGATTTGGTGTACTCTTTGCTGGAATGGGGGTTTTGCGTCGTACAGCTGGTGCTATGTCAATTGGCATAATCATATTGTTTGCTGTAGTTGGGGTCTGCTGAGTTGGGGCATCAGAAATGACCAGTGTAGTAGGGCTAGAGTCTGCTAGAGTTGGGGTATTTTGTGGGTCAGGTGATATTGCAACTACACCTAATGGGCTATTTGATTTATCAGGTGCCACTACCTTTTCCAAATACTTTGCTTGTGCTCCTCCACGATCAGCAATCGCCCTCTTCCTTTTGAACGTCTGATACACAAGAACAACATTTGAATGGATAAATATGGTATGATGACAGATGGAATATGTACTGAAAATGGATAGGAAGGGCGTATTCACATACACGATGTGTAAACTAAGCTAATGGCAGTTCAACAAAGTAGAAGCAATGCAAAGCATCAGGTGCAAGATATGTGCGAGCAATGTAACCTTGGAAAGTTAGAGCAAGTACCTTGATGGGTGAATAAGATAGGGCATCTTCCTCAGACTCCTCCACTAGGGAGCTACATTGACTTAGGTCTCCCTCTAGCTCAGAATCACTGTTAGGATCATATTCTGAGCATGAATCTGTAGGTGGAGAGCATTTGCATTGCATTGCATCCAGACTTGATTTCAGTCCCTTAATGCCAAGTTTGACAGGCATGGCATTGTTCTGCTTTATTCTTTTCATGCGCGCAAGCTCATAATCATTATGATGCTGTTCAGAATCTGAGATTCATGAAAACATAAAAAGTAGTCAGATTATCTATGGAATGCATTGCAGATTCAACTCGAAGAGTGTCTCCCTATAAACCCCTGCATATGCAAAGTTCACCTCCCCAACCGTGCTGACCAGACCACACACAGAAATACAAACCCCTTATGTCTCTATAACAGGCAGGCACACATTTCAAAACTGAAGCAGGAACATTAGAATCATATGAAATTCGTATTTTAACAAATAAACTAAGCAATTATGAGTGGCGTAATGTTTAGCTTCAAGGGTGGAGTGTTGGTAGTGCGACACAAAGCAAGTAGGTAGATTGTATTCCATGTAAAAGATCGAAACCTATGTAAAAGCTAGAAATGACACTTTCTTTCTATACAATGCAGTGTTCGTTACCCACAGATGATGGAAGAGATCACATAGAGAAATACTATTCACTCATGTCTACGGTTCCAGTATTTAGAAACAGGGTGGTCCACCCTAAAAGAATATTGACAACAAATATGACAAGGCAAGCATAGATGTAGTGAATCAATCATTTACTTGTGAGCTTATTAGGACAAGTATGTAGAATTGTAACTGCAGTAAGAGACCGTCCAAAATCTGAATGAAGAAGTTTGTCTATCACTTATTGTTTGCAACTAATCGACGTGAATAATTGGATATTATATCGAACGAGTAAGAAATACAAGTAAAATTGTCAAAAAACCTGGCTTGCAGTAGTAATCTGGGTCAATGTCAGTACGACCAACAATCCAAAATGACTAGTTTCTCTTCCGAGGGCCGGAATTTTTAAAACCCTGTGAACTTTAGAGGTACTAAAGATTACCGAAATACATCTGAACCATTAAGTGTAGGTAGCACTGAGCACATAACAAACCCTAATGACAGTCCTGCCTAATGAGTAATGAATCAATTAGAAAATGGGTGATAATGAGTGGCTGCTGAGTGTTGAGGATGTATCTTAGGATAAATCAGGTTGGCTTGGTGGGTGTTGCACGCCTGAGCCCTGAACGGACTGGGAAGGTAGGCACGGCGGCGCGCCCGGGCAGCGGTGACGCTGTTGGGAGAGCGGCTCCTGGCCTCCTGTTAGTCCGGCGTCTCCTCCTAGTGTCATGCCGTCCGGGGACGGCAAGTCGCCGGCAAGGTAGGCGGCTGGGGGCGAGTAGAGATCGGAAGCGCACAGCAGAACGGAGGGGAATCGGGGCCTGGGACGACCCAAAATCCCAGGGTGGGCCGGCCCACCGTGGGCACCCTGTAGAGATACACACTCGAGCGGAGAACATGCATTTTTGAAACTAATTTAGGAACATTTAGTTGACCAATTAAACAACTCTGTTTTAATAATATCAGATTCGTATTTGAACATCTAAGCTTCTTTAGCTTGATGGGTGGAGCAGTGTTATTATGACACGAAGCACGTATTCTGATCGTATAGTGATCATAAAAGGGGGAAACTCTAAGCATATTTTTTTAGCAAAAGAGGGTTTCCCCTCCAATTTTTATTAAAGAAACCACCACGGAACCAACATGATCAATTAAACCCTAAGCATGATCAATTAAACCGTATTATGGTTGTTCCATGGCAGATTTGAAGCTGCAAACCAGAGAAATGATATTTAGCATCCATTGTTTGCTTCGAACTAAGAACTAAATTCTAAGAGCTGAAAAGAAAGTAGAGTAACCAAGTTAAGATCTATTTTCTGGTTGAGATCAAAAAGTTGAGGAGATATGAAGGGCCACCTCTCTTACGGCGTCGTGTAGGCATCGGGGGTGCGATGGCTGTCGGTGGCATTGAAGCAGATCTGCGACGGTAGACGGGTGCATCGGGGGATAAGTCCCGTTGCGGTGGAAGAGAAGGTCGTGTGAGCGGCCGCGGCAAAGAGGACGATGACGCCGATGAAGCGAGAGGACGCGATGCAAGGCTATTGGTCCGTCGCCATGGATGAGAAACGTCCATCTCTAGCAGTGGGGTCTTGGTAGGCGCTCTGGCATGGTGGAGGACGGTGGAGATGGATGTGGTGGTGGACGGCGGCGATGGATGGGGTGGCGGACGGAGGCTGGTGTGGGGATGGGGTGTTCTAGACGGACGGTGTATGAATGGGAAAATGGAGGGAGGGGTACGGGGAACCATGTTTTTGGGATGCGCCTATCTGAAATATGGGAAAGTTACGAACTTAGCCCCCGTTTAAAATTTGGACGTCTCATCAGTTGGGGATAGGACGCTAATCTCGCATCTCGCCAGTATTTGCCCAGAGCGATTTCGGGCGAGGAGAGGGTTGTTGGCGCCCACGGTGTATGAACGGGGCTGACAGGTAGGGCGGTTGTGTCACGTCTGAGTGAAGTTACAAACCTGCCCCTATTGAAAATATTTGCCTACATCGATTTCGGCCGAGTTGAGTTTGTTTTGCCGCCCACCGTGTATGAATGGGGAATGGAGGGAGAAACAGAGGTCTTTCGGATGAGCTTGAATCAAATGTGTTTTGCCTCCCATGTTTGACGCCCACCATGTCGGAATGGGCTCAGAGGCGGTCATGTCACGTCTAATTGATGTTACTAACCTACCCCTATTTAGAGCAGTGGAAATCGGGCCGATGGATTGTCTGTGTAATGGGTAGACAGTAATTTCCATCTCCCAAACACTTGGCTTCGGGCAACCGACGTGGGAGTGGAAATTTTGCTGCTTCTTTCGAATTTTGGGACAATAAGCATCCACCCTGGCAACTAAATTCGAATCCATTTTGTATTCCTATATGAATCTTTATAAATCATTCTATGTGTTTTTATATATCTTCAAAAGGACGACAAAGATGTATTCCACTGTCATATATGAATATGGTTTACAAATGCCGATACTCAAATTCAGAAACTAGAATCCAGTTTAAGGTGAATTCGAATATTTGGAACACTTCATGTCCAACTCAAATGTCACACGCAGCATAATGTGTACTCCCATTTAGATATGTACACAAGCGATGTATCAAGATTCAAATACCGAGTCAATCAACCAATAATGTACAGAACTAACAGACATATAAACACTTATAGAGTATATGGATCAATAATATCAACTAACATACATAAGCCAGGCCGCTGTACTTTTTTTGGCTACAACATCATCCTTTTTTTAGCCAGCATCTTGGCCCTTTCCGATGCGTGCCACTTATGGTCCATCTATACTACTATTGTTGAATGCACATTCAGCCCGATTGGCATATTTGTAGGTCTGGCACAGCAATCCAAATGAAATGTCTCCGAGTCTTATCAATTAATACAGACTTGTGCTCAAATAAAATTACAAACCAAAAAAAATTATTACATGATCTCCAAAACAAATGGTTTGATTGATTACATGAACAGACAACACAAAGGTTATTCAACTATGGAAAGAACATTTCACCTATGATTTACCAAGTATGAATTTAATTCCATTTTTCCTTTAGGACCTTAACAATCTGGTCAGTCTCAGCTTGCTTCGTTTTGAAATACACCAAATATTTAATGGTTGTCTTGAGTACTGCTTGTGATTGTGCTGTTTGCTTCCTCAACATGTCAACTTCATCTCTAAGTGCAGAAGCAGAATCTCTTTCTACCACTAGCTTAGCCTCTAGAGCATCAGCAATTGGCAATTCATAATGCATGATTGGGCCGGTGCCACTGTTATGGGATGATGCAATGTCCATGGGGACCTCGTTCTTTGATCTTGGGCTAACCTGTTTTGCCATTAAAGTTTCGATTGGATTCAGAAAAGTTGAAGTTAGCAAAACATCTCAACTGGGAGTTATAACAGCAAACCAGTTAAACAAACAAGGAATTAAAGAGTTTCAATTGGATGCTGAAAAGTAGTTATTAACATCATTGTAACCCGCTGTTGCAGCAGCAAAGCAGTTAAACAAACAAGTAGATATTTAAGTTAAGACAAACATGTAATTCTTAACAGTAAGTATCAAACACATAGATAAGCGCATTCTACAATATGATTAACAGGTTGTGCCATTATGTAATCAGTAGCAAACTAAATTAAGCCAAGCAACGTAATTGAACAATTTTGCAATAAGTGGCTAACTAAAATTCCGAGAAGCAGGTAACTGAACTTACGCTAGTTCTTTATACAGGCACACTGCAACTTCTTTTTCGCTTACAAGGTTGTACGAAGGAGTCCATGGAATCAATTGCTTGGATACGCAGTTCCAATACTTCTTTCTTCCCACACTGCATGGGTAAGTCGAATGGTTAATCTGGTAAGATGGTGCGTCCTTGATATGTTATATTAGGACATGTAGTCAGACTAGTTGTAGCCAAACACATCACACTGGCTTTTACTGTATATTTCATGCGATTACTTTTGGCATATCGAGATCTAAGCAATCTACAATAGGATAAAAAGACCGGCATCCTTCACATTATTGGCAAACTCAGTTCATAGAAACAAGCAATTCAACCATTCTGTGGGTAAATCAAAAGCGCCACTAGAATATTTTTCACTATCCAATCATACACGCAAAAAGGGGCGACGCCACCATAGGGGCTGGTATGGGCGGCCACCTCAGGTGGCTGGAAAGTGTGCACCTAGTTTGAGTCGTTCAGGTTGGCCCACGCTAGTTTTGTTAGTCCCAACGCACGAGCAGGCAATGTAAAAAATAAAGAAAAATGTTTTAATTTGGATGGGCCAATAAAATAAGTGCAAGGCAGGCCCTATAGCAGGCTCGCGGCCCAAACGAGCGCCTCCCATATTGATCGACAGGAGGAAAAATCCATATTTATTCGCTCCAGCTCCAGTCTGGTTCGCTCCTAACCTAGCCACCGCTAGACAGACCAACACATCACTTCCTCACGCCCTCGTTGGAGGGCGGTCACTGGGCTTCAAGCAAACGGAAGGACAAGAAGATGAAGATCCAACCCTGGGTGTAGCCTGCGTGGGAGGCAGCGGCGGCAGCACGAGCATGTCATCGAGCTTGCGCAAACGGACAGTCGCAGCTTGCAAGAGTAGCGTGCGCAATGAGCAGGTACATCACATCCCTGATTATATCTAATTCAACTCTTCAATTTCTGGCCAATAGTTAAACCTGACGGTGTTGTAAAACTGCTTGTATGTAGGGAATCTATGAGAAAATGAAACCAATTTCTACTTATTTTATAACTCCCCCAATCAATATTGAACTGACTGAATCTGATGTATCTAATCAAGTTTCCGGTGCAAACATACAAGCTCATGTTGTTCTTGAGCCTGAAGTGTCTAATGAACAGACTGCTAATGAAGGATTTGATGCAAACATTTTACATGCTCCTGGTGATGAACATATAGTGTCTAATGAGGGTTCTAATGCAAGCGTTTTGCAAGCTCATTGAAGGATTTAGTGTCTAATGATGATCTACTATGTTGAGAGAGACAGAGATTTGCAGGCATTGATGACAAGGAAATTATAGTGCATTTTCATAGCTTGAGGAAACGTCGAGGCCATCTACCAGAAAGTCCCCGTATCATGACAACATAGCATAAATACTTTTCTAATCTGTTGTTTGAAACTATTGGCATACTTGTGCAGGATAGATATATTGATATGCAGTTTGCGCACTTGTTATACGTGCAATTACACTTCGATATTTTCAGCTAGAGAACGAATAATTCAAGCAGGTACATACCATGTTTGTAGTCCTTGTACACCATGTTGCATTTTGTGTTTTTTGGTGCTTGCATCATTTAGTGTTTATAATCTGAACTACTTTGGATCATTAGCTAGTTTTCAAAGTGCATGTAGCTTCACATTTCTCAAGTTATGTTGATTCCCGGAGTGCAAGTGCCTTCGTATTTTTAAGTTAAATGTTCGCCCCTGGTAACTTGAATTCGTGGATCAGCCACTACACACAAATCATACACGAATGCCAGTACGAATTAAATGAAATGCAGGGACTTATGCTAGCTCGTTGTACAGGCTCACTGCAGCTCTGCTTGCGCTTGGGATGTTCCATGTACAAGTCCATGTTACCACTTGCTTGGATGTGCAGGCCTTGTGCTCCTTGCATTCCCCTCTGCATTTTTGACACGGTGAATGGTTGATCAAATAAGAGGAATCGACCTTGATGTTGTACCGGAGGACAGATACTTACAAGGTTATACGGGTGTGCAGGATGTGTACCAGATCCCGTAGCGCTGTCATGCTTCGCTAAAAAATGGATTTGCTTGTTTCATATGATATCTCCAGAAGAAATAAGAGTTAAAGTCAGAGTTGCATAGGCGTGTAAGCTAAGAGAGTAGTGAAAGGATATCCAAACATTGTCATAACAGTGCACAAGGGAGTGATGTGTGGATACCTAGTTCGGGCCGGCATTTGGGCATGCTCGCCTAGCTAGAGCGCGGGTCACTTCAGAGCCGTTGAGGGTGATGCGCTGGCGTTCGTTGGCCGCGCACGGATGCAGATCTTGAGTGGCAGCGGAGCTCTACGATGCGGTGGACGAGACCGTTGGTGAAGCCCCAACGACCTTGGGGGGCGGAGGTGCGACGATGTGCTTGGTGAAGTAGCCCCGGTGAGCTGGGAGATGGCGTCGGTGAAGTGCACCTGATGCAGTGGAACTCGGTGTCTGTGAGGCACGTCGGTTGCGGCGGCCGACGTTGTCGGTGGACCACCCGGTGCGGTGGACGAGGGCGTAGATGATGTAGCTCCGGTGCGGTGGTGAAGCGCGACCGTCGTCTTCGTCGTCGTCGTCCGGCACAGAGGTGGGGAGCGGTGGGGAAAGAGACGAGACGAGGGGCGATTCGAGGGATGGCGGTGAATTAGGGATTTGAGCAATCTGGGCGCGGAAGGGGACGGTGGAGAAGAGAGATTTTGCAGGGTTGGAATTGGGGCCGCTAGGTATTTCAATCTGAAACGTGGAAGCGCGAACTTGTATTGTCGTCATCCTTTTTTTGGGGGGAGGGGGGGTGGCTGGGTGCTACGCGTCTGTCCGACACACGCGACCACCCCGACAGGACTATGCTTCGTGCCTTAAGGCACCTGCCTTTGTGTCCATGACATGTGGGCCCAACAGGTGGATGGCCCACATGTCAGTCACCTAAGGGCAGCTGCCTTTAAGGCACCGAAGCAGCGTCCACCCCGACACGACCCTGGTCTGCCTAGTGCACCTACATTTGAGAATGAAAACAAATCTTCTTTCATTTGCAAACGAATCTGTATGTATTACCATGCCCGTGTTTTCCTTGCAATAATTAGTCATTCGAAACGAGATACTCCATCCGTTCACTTTTGTAAGTCGTTTCAGACAACTTAAAATGAACTGTTTTGCACATTGTCTGAAATGTCTTAAGGTCTTATAAAAGTGAACAGAGGGAGTACTATAAATTAATAAATGAGGAGTTATTTGAAAAAAATCGAAACGGTACCCACTCTAATGCGGATTAGAGTGTGTCACATAATTAGTTATTTGAATTAGAGTGTGTGTCACGTAGTTAGTTATTTGAATTAGAGTGTGTGTCACGTAGTGATCTCCAATTCTAACCTGGATTTCGCATTTCACTGTATCCATGCTACTTTTTTAATACAAATTCATATGTATATGATGAACACCATGGTAGTGAGAAAACTTGTGGATGGATTCAAACATATGACCTACAAAATAGCACAATAAATTGAGTCAATGTCAACTTTTCGAAACTTAGTATGGCACGAATTCGAAATAATTACCCGTATGCCTGGTCCTCGGTTCAAATCTTATAATGCACACCGAACTGAAACATCGATATTAAGTCTCATACTATGTACATTCAAATGTTGTTTTTAGCCCCCCCTGCACAAACGCTACATACTTCATGTATCGGTCAATCTTCCTCTCCTAACCACCTTAGGAAGCTATCGGTTTCCAACACACGTTCATTCTTTCTCTCCATGTTTCGATCTCTAAGTCTCTCAACTACATAACCCCTTTTTCCACTCTGTTACCAAATGTATTTACCTCACACACCCGCCATTGCACCCTACGCTGAGCTCTCTCTCTCTCCCCTCCCTCTCACCCTCTCGCGCTAAATACATGCATTGCCTATCTAGCCCCCCAACCTCTCGTGCGCACGCATGCATGTTGTATATCTAGGTCACTCCCTCGAGACTGTCTCACTCTTTCTTCCGCACGGCGGGCCACACTCGCTCAATCTCGCTCTCTTTATCCGAGTCTCGTTTAACCTCGTTTTCTTTCACACACAAATGATATATCTCCCTGTTTGGGCCTCGATCGACACACTCTATACTCTCTCACGCAGATTGTCTATCTAGGTTAGTCCATCCAAGCCGCCGCCACTCTTTCGACCTCATGGTGGGCCACGCTCACTCAATCTCTCTCTCTCTCTCTCTCTCTATCTATCTCTCTCTCTCCGTATGTCTAGATTGACCTCGCTCTTTCTCGGACAAAAACGATATATCACCATGTTTGAGCCCAATTCGACCTATTCACATTGTATACTCTCTCACGCACATTGTCTATCTAGGTCACTCTCTCCAACCCGTCTCACTCTTTCGATCGCATGGCGACCCTATGTGATTGGTTGACCTTGCTTCCTCCCACACACAAAATATATCTACACGTCTGTGACCGGATCATCTCTCAAGCTCTATCTTACAGCCCTCACCCTTGCCAAAAGCTCAATCGGACAATATCTCTCCAGAGCATATATATGTGTTCAATGAATGTCGGACCACACTCACTTTGTCTCTCTATCTATATGTCTCTCGATTGACCTCGCTTTCTCACACCGTATCTTCCACGTGTTGAAGCTACTACCTCTCCATCCCTCGCAAAGCCGAAGCTATTTACATTGCGGGGGGCACTCCAACCTTGGATTAATTTGTGTAGGCATTTATTCCGGTCGGTTTAGATTATATTTTCGTAGCATTCGGCCCACAACTACTCCAAACACCGTTGCAACCCACGCAACTCCCCTAGTTGATTTCCCTCTGGCTTGGTCATCGCTCTCTCGCACGTCCTTTCTCGCCTTCAACGTTGCACCATGGTATTATTGAAAAAACTATGTTGTTCTCTTTAATTATTATAAATAAGCTACAAAACTACACATCGATATTCCACTTGGAATGGAACAAATTTCGACCCACAAATCAAAGTGCTATAGACTACACACCGAGGGGCCCACATGTCATGAAACAAATTTGGACCCATATACAAATTAAAAAATAAAGGACGAGGATCGAACATGCGACCGGGCCTTCAAGCCGCACGTCAATAGGCAACATACGTAGAATAGCAATATTTGTTGTATCCCCTTTGTTCACATAATGTTTTTATATTACCACAGCCTAATTAATGGATAACATGTAATATTATTTTTAGTACTATTCACCTTTTACTGGTGGGTTCCATGTGTGCTCTTTCTCTCTCCTCCCCTTCTGCGTTTAGACGCACGGGCAAACAGGAAGAACTCGCGGGCGATGTTGCCGTTGACCATATTTGGACGCGTTCACAAGTCATGGCACCAGTTTCACATACTAGCAGCACTAGTCCGTGTGTACATGCAATGCACGTTAATTTGGAAGTATATTAAGTGCATGCGGATATTAACTACTAGGATATTATTTGCGTGTTGTCATGTGATTAGCACTATTTTTGGCATGAAATTAACTGCACGCTAAACGTGTTGAGCGCTCGACATTGAAGCAGTCTAGGTCGTTGGATGACAAGGAATACATGTGGCTTGATGATGTTTTATATTTAATTTGATACAGCTCTAGAAGAACATTCAATCGATCAAACCATATATTTCGTTCAGTCTGACTCCGACTTTAAATTGTACGACGATCAATATAAAATAAACGAAATGATAAATGTTCGGATTTTAAGCATGGAAATCCGAACGTTTTTCATGGCAAATTTAGATTATGCGGCGGCGGCGGGGGCGTCTCGCGGTGGGAAGCGGCTCCTTTGCCGTGCTCTGTGTGTCATCAAGCCACTGACCGACGGTGATGGCGGCGTCTTGCGCCGTTGTTGGCGTACTCCTGGATGTTGGCCTAGCTTCAAGGAAGACCAAAATGTTCTGGACTTCGGAGCGAGTCAACTGGCGGGAGGAGGCGACTGGCGTTGGTGCAAGGAAACGGTCGACGGTGGCCATCCATGCCGCTGAGGGGGGCACTGGCACCCGCGCGGGGACAGGCGCTGTCAACGGCGCGACGGAGACATTCATGTGCACGGGCACCGGCACGGGCGCGCACGTCAGTGCACGCGCAGGCGCATGCGCTGGCAGGTGCACGGGCACCGGCATGGGCGTGCACTTCAGTGCACGCGCGGGCGCATGCGCTGCCAGGTGCACGGGCGCGTGAAAGTCGGCGGGGACCTCGTGGAACCCCGTGGCATCAAGCTCGACGACAATGTGCGGCTCCCAGCCCATCAATGCCACGGGGATGGGCGTTGGTGCAGTCGGGGCGACGGGAGCCAGAACGGGAGCGGGGACAGGCGCGGCGTCTTCCTGCAAGGCCAGTTCAAGCTCGTCCCAAAGCGCCTTATGTTCTTGAGACTCCGGCTGGGTGTCTTCCTCATGAAACTGGAACACTAAGGGTAGACCATCGTGATGCGGCATGGCGTACGTTTAGGTTAGGCTAGTTGGAGGTAGACGACAGGAGAATCAGAGAGGAAGAGAGAGGATTGTAGCGATACCGGGTAGGTCAAAGGGCTCGCCTCCGGGTGAGTCTGCACAGCGGTCTGCTCGCACGCATCCCTGACAGCCGGCGCAGCGGTCTGCTCGCACGCCTCCCGTCGACTCACACGCTTGCTGGGACGACACGTGCCCATGAGAAGCGGGGACTCGTGGCGACACATAAATGCCCACGGTTTCAATAGTGAAAGCGTTCGCCTTAACGTGACAGGTCTTTGTTCCAAAATACCTTGGCTCTTCATTTGTGCAACTTGTCATAAGCAGCTTGTCTCGAATTGAAGAAAAAACTTACGAAGTAATATTTGTGGGATATCACGTGACCATGCTCAGTTTCAAGAATTTATGCTCACTTTTGGATTTTCTAAAATTTAAGATCCAGGATTCGAAACAATACTATCATAACCTGCATCATGCAATAAACTTTCAAGTCGTACATCTGTCCTGTTGTATTTCTTAAGAAAGGATTTGGTCAAACATTTTGCTTAGTTAGACTTCAGACAAGTTATTTATGCAGAGTAAAAGGATAATCCCTCCGTACCAGTGCATTGCCTGATATATTAACTGAAGTACTAGGCACGAACAAACATGCTCAATTCTGTGCTCATCCTGGTGTAGTAGTAGTAGTACTAGGCAATGCAGTTGAAGGGTGACCTTGACCAGCGGCGACCGAGGGAATTTAACCATGCTCGGCACGGTAGGTAAGGTTGTCTAGTTACTAAAGCATCCCTCCGTTGTTCATCGGTAGTCATTATGGACCGGGGACATGAGGGGAATTTCCTAGGGCTGGAATTCTGGCCGCCAGATATTTCGACTTGAAACGCTGAGGCTCGACTGGTTGGGGTTGCCTAATGTGCATACCACGCACGCCACCGAAGGACACGGGCCCTTTTTTTAGGATCAACACGATCTAAGGTCTGGCTGGTACGCCGTTGGGTCCTACCATTCGAGAATACGAAAGGAACCTTTTAAATTGCCGAACGAATCTATGTGTATTACAATACCCGTATTTTCCTTGCAAATACTAATCTCAACATGGTAATTAATTCATGACGAGTTGTTGAATTAGAGTGAGTTTGTGATATAGTGATCTCAACGTGGATTTCACATTTCATGGTATCCCTAGTAAGTTTTTCAATGCAAATTCAAATTTAAAAGATGAACAATATGGAGGTGAGAGAACTTTGTATGTATCAACCATATGACCACACACACACAAAGACACACACGCACGAACACAACAACAATCCAATAAGTATAGTGCATCTATTTTTCCAAACCATGCATGTATGACACGAATTCAAAAATACTCCTTCTATTCCTAAATATTAGTCTTTTAGAGAGTTCAACAAGTGACTATATACGGAGCAAAATGAGTGAATCTAGACTCTAAAATATGTCTATATACATCCGTATGTGCCAGTCCATTTGAAGCCTCTAAAAAGACTAATATTTAGGAAGAATGGAGTAAAATGTAAGACATCCATGGTCCTCAGTTCAATATTTAAAGTGAACATGAAACTGAAACATGAATATTAAGTCTAGTACTATAGTACATGCAAATGTTGTGTTAAGGCGGAGCTATGATTGTCGGGGGTCAACCCCTCGACCTTAGATAAAATTGTGGAGTTCTGTTTAGGGTTGTTTAGATTATATTTGTCCCCACCCTCCCAACCACCGATTGGTTGTGCACCCCCACCCCTCCTCCCCGGGAGAATATCATGTGCCCCCATACCTTAGATGCTATATGCCGATATGAGTTGCTTGGAGCTTGTAGATCTGAGATATAGCAGCTCACATGATGTGTCTTATTTTTTTTGCAGGAAACCTTGATGAGTTTGAGAATTGCACACAATTTGTACAAAAACTACTTAGATGCCCTTTGATCCCATATCCAACGACCTCGAAGCTCGTATCACCGTAGCATCTAAGATGAAGGAGGACATCATATTCTCCTGTATGTAAGAATATCATGTGCTACCACACCTTAGATGCTTTGGTGATACAAGCTCTTCAGAGGCGTTGGATTTGTAACCCAACACCTCCTCGGTGGTTCGAATGGTTTTTTGCAAAAAAGCCCCAAAAGAGTTTGACCACTGCTTACAAGCACAAAGACTGCTCAGATGCCATTGGATCTCAGATCAAACGACCTCCAAGCTCGTACCACCGTAGCGTCCAAGCTGCGATAGCACCTTATGTTTTCTCGCACAGGAGAGTATGAGGTGCTCCCGCACCGTAGATTCTATGGTGATACGAGTTCAGTGAGATCTAACGGCCCAGAGTAGGAGGTTTGAATGTTTTTGCAATATACGGCTGATAAAGTTTGGGAAATGCGCAGAAAGTACAAGTATTATGCATGCGCCATCTAATCACTGATCATACGACCTAGATGCTCATATCACCGTAGCGGGTAATTGAGCTACGGGGAGCACCTAATATGAGCACCGGGGAGCCGTTGGATCGAAGATGCAGCGGCACACACGAGGCCTGAATGTTTTATTTGCAAAAAAAAACCTTTGGAGAGTTTGGAAATTGCGCATAATTACAAAGACTACTCCCAAGCCATTGGATCTCACTTCGAACGGTGTAAAAACTCGTATCACCATAGTATCTAAGCTGCGGGGTGGATGTGATATTCTATGCCGCTGCCATTTTTGTTTGTAAACTTGCAAAATACGTGTAACTCGTGCCGTTACTTGTCTAACCACGCAAAGTGTTTGTTCAAAAAAACCATCCTACACTGAAATATTGGAACAACACACGGGGGTCCCACTTGTCATTAATCAAATTTGGACCTAAAACTAACAAATCTGAAAGTCGAGATTCGAATTGGCAACCTGGACTACAAAGCGTAAGTTGATAGCCTGAAAAAACGAACGGTTGTTGGCTTTGTCCCATAACTTGATTTTATACAGTACTTGCATTGAGTAGAGTAGAGGGAGTGCCTTGTCAACACGTGCATGACCGCTGTCTCACTTACTGGTGGGTCCCAGGTATGCGATCTCAATCTCTCTTCTCTCCATCGTCTAACCTTTGCACGGGAACACACGAAGAGCGGCGCTAGCTTGCCGTGGTGTTATTACAACTAAAAAAAGCTTGGAAAATAGAAGAATCGCCTAGAACAAGAGACGTTGTGGCTGGTCGAGACGGAGCTAACCACATCTATCCTCCATGGCACGTTTGCATGATGAAGTTGTGTGGCTAGTGGGGTGTTTTCGACCGACTGGCTGGGTCCCGAGGTCGAACCATAGGTACTACGTCTGATACAATATATTTTTACACGCACATTTTTCCTCCGTGCCGAGACGTGGCACACCCTACCGCGCGGTTTCAGGGTCCTCCCGGGTGGTGCACGCATATATTCTTCCTGACGTGGGACGCCCTACCATGCGTTTTCTGGGTCCTCCTCGGTCATAGCGCCGAAGCAAGTAAATGAGTCATCAAATCACGAAAGACCACCTTTCCCGCCGAGTACATCAGTGAAGCACGGTGGCTAGCTAGTTGGGCTAGTTTGACCGATTAGCTAGGCCGCTGCCACATTTGTTTTTTCACCCCTTTTTTATCTACTTGCCGGCAGGTAAATTTAAATATCCACCGCGGCGTTGCTCTGGTGTTTGGGTGTGGCAGGATTTTTAATTTTTTGATTGACGGGAGCAGGCGTGGCAGGATTTTTAATTTTTTGATTGACTGGAACAGGCGCGACAACAATTAGTCACGATGACTCCGCCTGTAAAAGCCCATTGCTCCCTGATGTGAGAAGTCGTCGACTGGTCTTTTACCGTGGTGAAAACCAAAAGATTCCCCGCTCCTCGGCTGGCTCCCTCCGCCTTCCCGTAGATTGCATTGCCTTTCAGCCGTTTCTCCCCCTTTGCTTCCTCTCCCCATTGCTTCTACCTGGTGCCATGGCGGTGCAGCAGATCACGGAGTCCGAGGTGGGGCGCCTGACACAGGAGCTCCATGCCAAGGATGCGGAGCTCAGGGCCAAGGACATGGAGCTCTGTGAGCTCAAGGAGGGGAGGAGTGCCATGCTCCTCCGTTATGTGCGGGAGTTCACAGAGCTTCAAAAGCGGCAGGCGTCCACCACAAAGATGCTCGAGGCGTCGGCGGCGTTGCCGCAGAAAGCGGGAGATACGATAGGCCGTCAGGGGAGCCGGCTGGAGCGCGAGCGGGCCGATCGTGACGAGGTCCAGGATCGCCTCAGCCACTTGGTGAACCAAGTTGCCACACACGTGTTGCGGCTGCGCGATGCCTACCGTCGTGCCAGCGCGACGATGTCGGCCGTCGGGCTAAACCCGTTCAACCACCCGGTCGACTTCAACGAGTTGTGGCTTCCTGACCTGGTCTCCTTCTTCACCTATATCTCCGAGGAGCTGAGCCGTCTCCGCGCGATGGTGGGGGCTGAGCTGGACAAGGAGGGGTTGCGGGCTGCCGTCGCCGTTGCCGGGCGAATCCTTTCAGGGCTCCGTCACTGGAATCCATTCGTGCCATTGGACGCCGTCTTTGACGAGCTGGCTCCCGTCGACCGGGAGCATGCTCTGCGGGCGGTTGCACCCTGCATCACCAACATCGTGCGCCTCGAGAAGCAGAGGGACTTTGGTGGTGTTTAGGCGCACTCTGCATGGGCATGTCCATGTCTCGGCGCAACATGACCGTTGGATCAAACTCAGACGGTGCAGATCAGTCATTGTAGCACAAAGCGTGTGAGTGTGTTTGGTTGCATTCTCATCTCAATATAGTTGTTTCCTCTTCGTGTATTTTTGTCAACCTAATAGTGTGGACTCATGCACCCTTCATGCACTCTGCCAAACACCCAAAAGTGGGTCGAGAAGGGAACTTTTGCTCCCATCCCGTGCACCCTTCATACACCCTGTCTAACACTATTCGTGCTTCATATGGTTCATGTTTCGTGGAGTACTGTAGCATCGTACTCTCCGTGCGCTGTGGACCTAGTTCTGTTAACATTGATCTCACCGTTCATTCTCGACCGGACAGTCGAAAAAGCGGTACTATGTTACATATAGGAGTAGTTGACATGCGCACAACATCATTTGTTATCATCATATCTTACTACACTAGCAACAAGATGGTGTAGTATTGATGTAAGAACCACTGCACATGCCTAGTACTAGGAGCACTGTGTATGTTCAAGTGGCTGCCGTGTTTCGCACTCCTCCGTCATAAGAGTGGAAACGCTTGTTGTAATCATTTTTTTCTTCAGAATGAAAAACAGTGGACACACTCTACCGTGCGGATCCTCCTCCAGCCATGCACTAAATTACTCACTTTCGCCGACGTGTGGGACAGCCAACACCTGCGTCCACCAGCCATGCACTAAATTACTCCGTAGTAGAGTGACAGTAGACTACCCCGATCGAACCGCCGCATTAATGCCCAATGAGCCGTCAAATCACAAAACCCCCTCCTTTCCAGCAGTAAGTTGGATGGACGAAGCAACCATCATTTCACTCTTCTCTCTCGGCTTCCTCTCTTGAAGAAAACCCCCACTCGCTTCGCTTCCCCCTCATCTCGTTCCTCCTTTCACTCTTCTCTCTCAGCTTCCTCTCTTGGATGGACGCTGGAGCACCGGCCGACGTGATGTCTATGGCTCTGGCCAAAACCGTCGAGGCTCATGGTACAAAGAAGCGCAAGCACCCCGCCGAGACTACCGCAGACAAGCTCAAAGCCATCGCCCTGTCCAAGCCCCCCTCTCCGGGATCCCTCATTAAGCAAGTCCAGGTAATGTCTCTTGTTGATGATCTTTTTCTCGATCTTGATCGTGTTTTTTCATCTAACACGCAGCACTAGTACTGGTAGTACAACTTTCTGGGTGATCTTGCATGTGATTTTAGTGTGCCAAATGACGGTTCTAAATTCCTCTTTTGACCAAAACATGCGAGAGGTTGACACTGATTTATTATAGATTACTTTCAACTACTCCCTATGTCCCAAATTTGTTGTCTTAGTTTTGTCTAGATACGGATGTATCTAATACTAAAATGTGACTTGATACATCCGTATCTAGAAAAATCTAAGACAAGAATTTTGGGACAGAGGAGTACTTTATGGACATCAATGCTACCTTTTAAGAGGGTATATTTGCCTCAGTAACTTGTGTTATGGATATTGCATGTAATCCCTCTGCTCTCATGCCTTTGAAGACATGGTCTAGTGTCTTTGTTCACTCATTTCTGTGCGTATATGTAGTCATATATGGAGTATAATATCGAAAATCATCTTATATTTCTGAACGGAGGTAGTAATAAAATATGGTTTCTGTTTGAATTAGAACTAGGTCCGCGGTGGAGATGAAGTTCTCAAAGTCATGCCGTGTGAACTGGAAGACCTGATGATGAGTTCTACTGCTGAACTATCCAGCTGATGTGTCCTTGTCGCCATGTGTCCTGAACTAGTGTTTTCGTGTAGCATTGTTGTCAGGCGTGTTCTCGAGGCTGTACTTGACTACAACAATTTCCTGGTTGTGCCTTCGATTATGAAGGGTGTGGTTCTTGTAAATCTTCCCAACAAATCTGATGCGACCTGTCTTCATCATCATGTTTATGAGTGGAAAGACCACTATGTTAGGTTCTCCAAGGTTGACAAGATGGTGATGGTGCATGTAGACATCTCACACGAAGTCCATGGCCTAGTCAGTTATGCGGGGTTCATCCCGTAGGTCAGTGGCAAGAAATAGTATGCAGAGTTTAGTTAGTGCAACTTTGCTTGTCTGTAGTAAGTACTATTGTTCAGTACTTGATTTGTGTTTGTGAACCCTGTATTGTTTATTAGTACTGCTGCTTTTGGTGTGTGGTCAGTCCTGAGAACGGTCTATGTTAATGTCTGTCCACTCAATTCAGTCTGTACATTTTGAAGTATCCAGATCATATTTTTTGTGAGGACGGTTTATCAATTATGGTTACACTCCAATATCTGTATGCATTGCAGGGTTTATCGCACCCACCAGGATTTCCAGTCACATGGATGTTCGGTCCATACGATTTGTCACGACCTTTGGATTGTCCTACTTGTGGGAGTAGGCAGGGCCCCTGCATGCCACGCGTAGTTGGATGATCAATCTTCTGTTTAGTACTTCAACATAGTGATTTCCTGGTAAGGATTCACTCGTGTCACATCAAGTAAATCTTATTGATTTACTGTCTAAATCTTATTGATTTAATGTCATGTTTTCTTTCTTTTCTTGCAATTTTACGATGCAGGTTTTGCCATGTGACATTCATCATAGAATAAACCGTTTGGTTTGCTCTACGATGGCTATTTTGCAGGTTTCACTTCTTATGTTGTGTCAGTAATGAAGGCACTGTCCATCACTTATATTACTGGAAAGAATTGGATCAGTCTGTTGTCTGAGTACAAGCTGAATCCCTATGATGAACTATAGTTTGGTTTAACAAAAATGCCACAATTAGTCCTTCTCGCGTTTAAAAGAAATGAAGAAAAAAACTGGATCACGGTCACGGATCCTAGTCAAGTTAGAAAGCTGATCATAGCAGACGAGACACGATCGCCGCTGTCTCGCGCAGATCGAGCACCGGCAGTTGCTCTAGCACTGACAGCGGGAATAGCTCAATCTGATCCAGCTGAGGATTGGGCACCGGCCGCGTCAGCGGATCAGTCTGATCTACCAGAGGACCTGGCATCGACACTGGCACCTGCTCCGACACCGGCACCAGCTCTACAAGGAGCACCATCTCCGGCAGCAGCAGCGGCTTCGGCACCTGCACCAACACTTGCACTTGCATCTGCTCCGGCCCGTGCAGTTGCACTGGCAACAGACTAGGCTGCAGTTCGCACTTCATATACCAAAGTCCTTACAAAAACCGACATGTCCACCTTCTTGGTAAGCATTGGCCGCCCAAGTGCTTCGTTCTTTTTTCTTTCCATGTTGTTTCACATGATTCACTGTGTTGATCTAACTGTTTGGGTATGTCTTCTTGTTTGCAAACAGAGAATTCCTAGAGCAACGAGGGAGTCGTTCAACAATCCGGGCGACCGTGGCCAAGTTTCTCTTACCATGCGCAGCCTTGGTGTGAATGAACCTGCTCAATATACCATAAGTACAAAGGATGGTCGCATGATGATTGATGCTAAAGGATGGTCAAGGTTCAAATCTAAATCATATCTTGCGGTAGGGGATGATGTCAAAATCGAAGTTTCTCGGCAAGGAGAGCTGGTCCAAATCAACTTTGAAATTCTTCAGTAGCAGCACGCAACTGCCGAACTAATCTATCCTCCGAGTGATTTTGATGTAATAATCTGGCATGGTGAAACAAGTGTCCTGTGTGTATAAGTAGTACGACAGTATTATTTATCACATGGTATATCGTTGATAGAATTACAGCTCTGATTGCTGGTTAGGAACTGTCGTTTGATTTCATTCCAACAGCTGCTGTGCTTTATTCAATTTTGTGTATTCGCCTTGCGATAACATCTAAAGCGAGTGCTGTACCGATCATTTGCAATATGAAAAGCGCTTAGGTAGAACACATGGGCCCCCAAACATGCAGGGTCGTCCTGCGGCCCAAAGTCCAGAATCGTGAGCCTATCTGAGTATTATATTCTCAGTTGAACCCCCATAAAAAAGATGAACCCCCATAATGCCCGTGCGTTGCAGAGGGAGTATATTTCTCGGCAAGGTGAGCCTGTGATATAAAAGATTTGTATATTTCTTTACATAGGGAGTATCTCTCTGTCAAAATATATATTTATGTGTAACTAGTTACTCCTGTCTTTCTACTTCCTTTCGCTGGTATGTGGGGCAACTGACAATGGGGTTCACGTGCCATATGCACAAATTAGAGTGCACAACTTCACAGTAGACACACCCCGGTCGTAGCGCCGCAGTAATGCCCAATGAGCCGTCAAATCACAACCCCCCCTTTCCAGCTTTAGCAGTAAGCTAGACGGATGAAGCGGTAATATTTCACTGGGTCTGAATCCCCTTCTCCCTTGTCTGCTTGTTCAGAGAAAACCCCCGCTCGGCGCTTGCATAGGGTTTTCTCATGGAGAACCAGGTACGAATTCTTCATCCATCCCCGATAAATCCAAGTCCCTTGGTCGCAGGTAATCCTAGGATGGCAGCCGCCGCCGTTGATGCATTTTTCTTCGTACTGAATCTAGTGTGTTTCAGTTGTAGTGCCCAAAGTGCGAGTACCCTACAGATTTCTGCGCCCTCGGTGAGACGCCACACTTGTTCCTTCTCATACTAACACATCATTTTGAAACGCGCACAGTATGCTCCTAGAATCCTCTTTTCTATCCGGGAGGGTGGGGTTTTTCTGAACATGCTGTGTTCTCATATTATTTTTCCTGCAGTGTATTATTTGCTCTGCCAGAACACATGTACTCAAGATGCTCGGTCTTGCCATAACTGAATACACTAGTTTAATGGTCACAGTGATGACAAGCCATGGATATTACTTCCGAGTTGGGTTCATGAACCAAGAAGATCACTGCTTTTTTATGGCCGAACTTGGAAAAACTTTCTCAAGTGTTACAGACTAAAAGTTGGCGCACGAATGTTGATGGAAATAGCAGAACCTAGTCTCATCTTCACTGCGATCTTCCACCCCGACGTCGTTCCAATTGTTCATCCATGTTAGTTTTGTATCTGGTTCTTGCTTGTTGACTCGATTACTTCTTAATCCACCTATTCTGTCTAACTAATCACAATTTAACTTTAGAAGTAGCAACGAATCTCTCACAAAGATGCTACTTCTAACTAATATTTTCTTATAATTGGTGGCACGTGTAGGTTTTTTCAGAGTTAAGCAGTCTGCTCGTTTGTTACTCTGTAATAACTCGGCTGTTACTAATGGCACTGAAGTTGACTTGATCGACATCCACAAGTTCCTACACTTTATTGATCGTCTTGAGGTCCTTGTGGGGCGTTTCAATGGTGGAAGGCCACGTGGGATATGTGTGCCACTGCTGCACTCGTTGAACATGTCCAACTATGTCGAGAAACTTATGGTACGAGCTGTTTTCTGTTATATATGTTGTTCATAAACTATTGCTTATACACAGTTTTACAGCTGTGATCTTCTTGAAACAGGAACTGCCGAGTTCTATTGTTCCTATACAGATGCCTGACCATGGTCGGGTCAGACTTGCGCTTGGTCACAACATGATGTTTATGTCGACCTACTCAATTCCCCTTGGAGGTGAAAAGATACTTATTCATGGGTGGTCTCAAATAATGAAGGCCCGTCCATCTTGGAGAATAGGACAGAAGATTATGTTCATGCTTTTCCATGGCTCTAAAGCAAATATCCTATTTATTGACCACGTTGCGAGATGAAGCCGCTTTCAGAAGGTTGTGGATCCGCGGGGTGGCGCCTGGGCCTTGTCCTGGGGCTTGGCGGCCTCACCCTTGGTTAACTGTAGGCAAAGTAGCACTGTTCGAGGCGTGCTTTGTACGGTTGAACCTGTATAAGTACTCATACTGCTTTCAGCTTTGGTTGTTAAGTGCCCCTGCTGGTTTCAGTTAAGGTTGTTAAGTACTCCTGCTGCTTTTACAGTCTGTCGTGTTTCTTCAGTCCTGTCTTCCTCCAGCCGCCAAAACCAAACCAGTGCCGGCGGGGCCGCCTACTTCCGCCTCCCACGGCTGGCTGTGCCTCAGTGCATGCATCACCACCCCACCGTCTCCTAAATCGTTAACGCCGACGTCCTTCGCGCACTTTGGTGCGCTCACCGCGGCGCCGCCCTCTCGTGTTGTCGACATGGTCAACAAACAACAGGAATCGGCAGAAGTACATGGAGAGGATGACAATAGGGGCCCACCACGTCAGCGTATGGAAAAATAAAATGCTTCCTCCTAGTGTTTTCATGACATCTGGGACCCATGACATTGTGAGCGTATATAGTCAATAGACAAGAGAATAACACAAGATCGGCTGACACCTGGGACGTAGCTACTCGAGCAGTATTTTTTTTGTTTGGTATTGTTGAGACGGAGCAGGGTTTGAACTGGGATGTGGCCCGTCTAGCCCAGGCTTATATTTTATGTTCACCATGTGACCAGCCCAACTATTTTTTCTTCGTGAAAATGTGCCCAGTTTATTTTTTCTAAAGAATACCCAATCCAGGCCTACTTATTTTTCTACACCCTGATGGGCTGCAACTCTTTCAAGACGCCTGCAAATCTTGAAAGTAATATGAAATGGGTTGTAAATATAAAAACAGATGACAAATTGGCAATTACTTTATAATTTCTGATTTTTATTTCACATTTTCAGATTCCTATTTCACAGGGCATTAACCTAATTTAAATATATCTTCAAAGTACTTTAAATCTGGCTTGACATTTCGGTATTAAAAATAGTTTGGAACCCACAGAAATATGCACAATTGGCCCTGGCCAACCAAAAAAAACGACTGCAATAAATTGCATAAGAAGTTGCCATGAGCTATATATAAATTATTAAAAAAAGAGGGAGTGGTCTGACTTATGGGCCTGTTTAGTTGACGCGTATGCAAGATTTTTTAGTTATTATATACGTCAACAAACGATTCTAGCAAACGTAACCGTTAGATGTCAATCCAACGGCCGCCGTGTTTCTTCAATCTTTGATCTTCTTGCTCTAGCCGCCAAAGGAGCGCCAGCGGGACCACCTGCTCCCGCCTCCCGTGGCCGGCTGTGCTGCCGCGCAGGCCTCAGCGCCCCCTACTACTCCCACCGCTGGCCAGGGCATCCCTCTACTCACCCACACCCCCTGTTATTCTGCGGCGACGGCAGCCTCACACCGCAGCCGAACCGGTGAACCCTCGTACTCCTCTCCGCGCGGGCTTCCACTATCGCGTCTTCCCCGGCTCCGTGTCGTTTCCTAGGCCTCGCTGTCGTCCACCGCCGTGGTGCTCTTGGCGTGGCGTGGTCAATGTGGTCAACGACCAACTTCCATCGGAAGAGTACTATACATGGAGAGGCTGACAGCTGGGTCCACGGCAGCCGCAAGGAAGTGCCTCCTTATTACGCGGAAAATAATTATTCCTCCACATGACAGTTGGGACCCACCGGACGGGCCGCCAATATTTCGCGAAAAAAACATTTCCCCCTGACTGCTGGGACCCACAGGACGGGCCACCGTATTTCGCGAAAAAACATTCCCCCTGCTGTCAGCTCGGACCCATCGGAAGTGCCTCCTTATTACGCACAAAAAAATGAATACCCCCTGCTAGCTGGGATCCACCTTGGTGGGAGGCTGACTTGTGGGCCTACTAAGTTGACTGGGATGGAGGCCTTTGTCAACTTTAGTCAATATATGAACGATTCTAGCTCCAGTGACCGTACGCTGTCCATCCAACGACTGTAGTGCTTCTTCAACCTCTGGTCTTCTTGCTCCAGCCGCCCAACGCAGTGCCGGTCGTGCCGCCTGCTCCTGTCGCCCATGGCCGGTTGTGATGTCACGGAGGCCTCACCGCCCCCTACTACTCCCACCGCTGGCCAGGCCATCCCTCTACGCACCCACACCCCCTATTATTCTGCGGCGACGGCAGCCTCACACCGCAGCCGAACGAGTGAACCCTCATACTCCTCTACGCGTGGGCATCCACTGCCGCTTCTTCCCCGGCTCTGCGTCGTCCCCTTCCTAGGCCTCGCCGTCGTCCACCGCCCTGGTGCTCTCGGCGCGGCGTGGTCAACGTGGTCAAGGAATGGCTTCCATCAGACGTGGACTGTATGTGGAGAGGCTGACAGCTGGGTCCATGGCCGCAGCAAGGAAGTGCCTCCTTATTACGGGCAAAATAATTATTCCTCCACCTGACAGCGGGGACCCACCGAACGGGCCACCGTATTTCACGAAAAAAACGTTTCCCTCTGTCTGCTGGGACCCACCAGCTACATCTTCGCACGCAAGGAAGTGCGTCCGAAAAAAAATGATTCGCCCCCCTGACTGCTGGGACCCACCAGCTACACCTTCGTACACAAGGAAGTGTGTCCGGGCAAAAAAGAAAAACGATTTGCCCCCTGACTGCTGGGACCCACCAGCTACATCTTCGCACGCAAGGAAGTGCCTGACAGTCGGGACCCACCTGGTCGAAGCGTACATAGCGTTGTCATTCTGGTCGTGAATGTGTACGTACATATATACTGGTCGATGTAGAGGCGCGCACATGTCGTAGTAGAGGCGCGTACGTGTCGTAGTAGAGGCGCGCACGTAGCATGTACACGTACGTACAGCGGCCAGGGTGCCAGAAAGAAAATACGGCCACGTACGTACATACGGGCGGGGTCTCGAACGCCTACTCGCGCATACGTACGACCAGGGCTCGTGTACATGGCTGGGTCGGAACGGAGAAACAGCGTCGTCGTCGTGTTCATGGGGAGCCAACCGGCTGGGTCGGAGCGGAATGCGTGGTCGTGTTCATCGGGAAGGCTTGGACGGAACAGGCGATGGAAACGAGGCCTGGCGTACCGCACAACGAAGGAAACGGACCTCCTATAGTCAAAATGGGGTCCTGTTGATCGGTAGGGGTCTGGCGTACCGCAAAACGGAGGAAACGGACCTCCTATGGTCGAAACGGGGATCATGTTGATCGGGAGGGGTATGGCGTACCGCAAAACATAGGAAACGACCTCCTACGGTCGAAACGGGGGTCCTGTTGATCGGGAGGGGTGTGGCGTACCGCAAAACGGATGAAACGGACTTGTGTTGAAGCGCTATGGTCGAAATGGGGGTCATGTTCATCGAGAGGGGTGTGGCGTACCGCAAAACGGGACTCCACGGGATAATGTTCATCTCCACCGTCGACCTCCTCCAGCCTCCACGGGCTCCTGTTCATCCAGCCTCCACCGCGCGCTACTCCACCGGCTACTGTTCAACCACTCCTCCACCGTCTATTGTTCATCCAGCCCTCCACTGTCTACTGTTCATACAGCCCTCCACACCACAGGGGTCCTGTTGAACCACCCCTCCACGGGCACCCCTCCACCGTCTACTGTTCATCCAGCCCTCCACACCACGGGGTCATGTTCATCCAGAGGCAACGCCACCGCTCACTGTTCATCCAACCCCCCTGGCAACACTCACTGTTCATCCAATCGATCAGCTTTAGTTAGCAGCAGTAGCGAAGGAATCGCTCGATCGGGTTCAGTTAACAGCCATCGATCGATCTCTCGGGTTCAGTAACGCGTAGCCTGCAGTGCAATCGCTCGGGTTCAGTTAGAGCCCACGCCTCGCTCGAGTTCAGTTAGAGCCAATGCCTCGCACACACGCGCGTACGTGTACGAGAGAAATGCGCATCGCTCGGCCCCCGACCTCCCACCGTAACTGGCAACTCCCCGAAATTTTCCTCCCCCTCGCTTCTACCACGGTTTTTGCCGTCATGGACGACCCAAAGAATGTCATGCAGCCGCGTCTCCGGCCCGCCCAGGATGAAAAGCCCATTTTTTGTCATGATTTTTTGTCATAGAAGTAGGAGCCCACCACACCTATGATGATACCGGGTTTTGTCACAATTATCGTCATAGAAGTGTCATATGTATGACATAATTTTTTTTCGTTTGTCCCAAAATGTCACAGATGTGTCTTTTTTTGTAGTGATGCCATCTTTTGTCCTACCTCCCGTGGTAGCGGGGTCCTATTGGAAACTAAGGGATATTAAGGCCTCCTTTTAATAGAGTACCAGACCAAAGCATTAGCACTTAGTGAATACATGAACTCCTCAAACTACGGTCATCACCGAGAGTGGTCCCAATTATTTTCACTTCGGGGTTGTTGGATCATAACAAATAGTAGGTGACTATTGACTTGCAAGATAGGATCAAGAACTCACATATATTCATGAAAACATAATAGGTTCAGATCTGAAATCATGACACTCGGGCCCTAGTGACAAGCATTAAGCATGGCAAAGTCATAGCAACATCAATCTTAGAACATAATGGATACTAGGGATCAAACCCTAACAAAACTAACTCGATTACATGGTAAATCTCATCCAACCCATCACCGTCCAGCAAGCCTACAATGGGATTACTCACGCACGACGGTGAGCATCATGAAATTGGTGATGGAGCATGGTTGATGATGATGATGATGATGGCAACGGATTCCCCTCTCCGGAGCCCCGAACGGACTCCAGGTCAGCCCTCCCAAGGAAGATTAGGGCTTGGCGGCGGCTCCGTATTGTAAAATGTGATGAATCCTTTGCTCTGATTTTTTTCTCCCCGAACATGAAGTCCAGGGGGCCCATGAAGTTGGAGTTGGAGTTGAGGTCGGTGGAAGTCCAGGGGGCCCACGAAGCAGGGGGCACGCCCTAGGGGGTAGGCGCGCCCTGCACCCTCATGGACAGGGTGTGGGCCCCCTTACGTTGATTCTTTCACCAATATTTTTTATTAATTCCAAAATGTAACTCCATGGATTTTTAGGTCATTCCGAGAACTTTTATTTCTGCACAAAAATAACACCATGGCAATTCTATTGAAAACAGCGTCAGTCCAGGTTAGTTCCATTCAAATCATGCAAGTTAGAGTCCAAAACAAGGGCAAAAGTGTTTGGAAAAGTAGATACATTGGAGACGTATCAAAGAACAAGAACAAGACAAGCAACCTCTCCCACATAAGGAAACTTTTGTCAAGGCGGGTGAGGGTACTCATGAGAAGAAGAAGAACAAGGAAGTGGGTGGTAATGCCAAGAAGGGCAAAACTGCCCCTAACAACAAAGCCGGTGACTTTAACCCTTCTTATGTTTTGTGTCGTGCTAGTGATGGGCATGTTTATGCTAAATTTGTTGGTTCTTACTATGAGTACATCGAATGGTCTATTTGGGTTCCAAAGACCCTTGTTGCTAACATCAAAGGACCCATTCAAGAATGGGTACCTAAATCCAATCATTGATCTCTTGTAGGAGTTTGCTTTCGATGGGGTGTCATGGTTGCTCGATAGTGGAGCAACAAATCATATGACCGGGAGCAAGGACTTGGTGGTGGATGTGCATCCAATTCCATCTATGCCCACCCATGTCCAATTTGGTGATGCCTCAACCTCTAAGGTATTGGGACTTGGCAAGGCGATCATCTCTCAAGATTTAACTATTGAGAAAGTAATGCTTGTTGAGTCCGTTGCATACAATTTAATTTCCGTTCGTCAACTTGCACTTATGGGCTTTGCAACATTCTTTGATCTTGATACCGTGGCCCTTTTATGGAGCAAGACTCTTAAAGTAGCCTTTGTTGGGCATGTCGAGAACGATCTCTATGTGGTGAATGTTTTGGAGTGTCCCACTAAGATCGCGACTTGCCTAATGGCTAAAGTTGATGTGGGTTGGATTTGGCATCGCTGACTAGCCCATGTCAATATGAGATCTTTACAAAGTCTCCTCAAAGGGGATCATGTCCGTGGACTAACAAATGTTAGTTTTGCCAAAGACCGGGCTTGCAGTGCTTGTATTGAAGGAAAGCTTCATGAAACGGCTCACCGTCCCACAACTATCATCTATTCAAAGAGGCCCTTGGAGCTCCTTCACATGGATCTCTTTGGACCTCCATACTTTGATAGTCTTGGTGGAAGAAAGTATTACTTGGTGATTGTGGATGACTATTCAAGATATACATGGGTATACTTCTTCAAGAGGAATAATGAGACTCAACAAACCATCATCAACTTTGCAAATGAAGCTCAACGTTAACATAATGCAAAGTTCTTGATGATTAGAAGTGACAAGAGTTTATCATCGAGGAGATCAGGAAGTTGGAGGCAGCAGGCTCGGTCAAGGGAGTACTCCACCCGACGTGGTTGGCAAATCCAGTAGTAGTACGTAAGGCGAATGGGAAGTGGAGGCTATGCATCGACTATACTGATATCAATAAAGTCTGTCCAAAGGATCCTTTCCCATTGCCACGTATCGACCAGATAGTGGACTCCACTGCTGGGTGCGACCTGTTGTCGTTCCTTGACGCTTACTCAGGATATCATCAGATCTTCATGACGAAAGAAGATGACGAAAAGACCGCGTTCATCACCCCATGTGGTACGTATTGTTTCGTACGGATGCCTTTCAGGTTGAAGAGCGCTGGTTCAACGCTTGCCCGAGCGGTCCAAATCGGTTTTGAGCCCCAGCTCCATAGAAATATGGAAGCCTACATGGATGATATAATGGTCAAAACCAAAGACAAGCCCACACTCGTGCAGGACCTGGAAGAAACCTTCGCAAATTGCGCAAGATCAACCTCAAGCTCAACCCAGAGAAATGTGTGTTCGGCGTCCCGTCCGGCAAACTTCTTGGGTTCTTTGTGTCTCAACGTGGAATCGAAGCAAATCCCGACAAGATCAAAGCCATTGAGCAGATTAAGGCATCCCAGCAAGTCAAGGACATCCGTAGGCTTGCCGGCTATGTTGCCGCCCTGAGTAGGTTTATCTCTAAGTCTACTGAGTGCGTCCTCCCCTTTTTCAAAATTTTGAAAAAGGCGGGTCCAATGAAATGGACTCTGGAGGCAGAGGCAGTGCTGCAAGATTTAAAGAGGTACCTCTCATCTACACTGATGCTAGTCATGCCCAAACCACAAGAGTCATTGCTGTTGTATTTGGTAGAAAAAAAACAAGTGGTCAGTTTAGTGTTAGTGGCGGATAGAGAAGTTAAGGAAGAGGCGACGGCGGCGACAGGGCCATCGAATGAGGAACCAGGGCCGGCAGGGCCCTATCCTGGCAAGGAAGAACCCCCGGCAGAGCCCGGTCCCGACAAGACAGAATCTGCGTTGTCTACTTTATCAGCTCCCTCTTGGAGGGGGCTAGGTCAAGGTACTCTGGCATGCAGAAGTTGCTTTTCGGCCTTCTTATGGCCTCGAGAAAGTTGCACCACTATTTTCAAGCACACGAGATCTCCGTTGTCACTCGCCTCCCATTGCAACGAATCTTGCATAATCCAGATGCAACTGGGAGGATTGTAGAGTGGGCGTTAGAGCTGTCGAGCTTTGGGCATAGATTTGAAAGTACTTCGATGATCAAGAGTAGGGCTTTGGCAGAGTTCATAGCAGAATGGACATCCACGCCTGACGAAGAAGTTCAAGAAACCACCCTTCCTGGCAAAGAGGCAAGTAGTCATTGGATTATGTACTTTGATGGGGCTTTCTCGTTACAAGGTGCTAGTGCCGGTGTGCTGCTCGTCGCGCCCACCGGAGAGCGCCTCAAGTACGTGGTCCAGATGCACTTTCCATGGGAGAGGTCGACAAACAACACTACGGAGTACGAGGGGCTGCTTGCCGGTCTCAGGATCGCGGCGGACCTCGGAATTAGGAAGCTTATTATCAGAGGAGATGCACAACTTGTCGTCAAGCAAGTCAACAAGGATTATCAGAGCCCGCTGATGGAGGCTTACGTGGATGAAGTGAGGAAGTTCGAAGAGCGCTTTGATTGTCTACAGGCAGAGCATGTTCCTCGAGCGGAGAAGAACATTGCCGATGACTTGTCAAAGCGCGCTGCCCTCAAGCTAGCTGTGGAACCAGGCATGTTTGTGCTTCAATTAACTCAGCCATCCATCGATCCATCAGCAGAGAAGAACAAGCGAAGGAAGGCGGGCCCCGGCAAATACTTTCCTGCAGAGCTCCCAGGAGCCGCCAATAAGGAAGTTGCCGGGTACCCCAAGCTTGCCAGCAAGCAGCAGCCTCCGGCAGAGTCCCAAGCTCTTGCCGTTGAGACAGCTGCCCCCGCGGCAGAAGACATGCATTTAGTCCTTGCCGACGAGCCTCAAGCTCCGGCATGGGCACAACATACAGTCTGTTTCCTCCAAACAGGGGAGCTCCCTGAGGAGCAGGAAGAAGCAGAGAAAGTAGCCCGTCGGTCTAGCATGTACCAGTTCGTGGATGATGTCCTTTACAGAAGGAGGCCGAACTGCATGAAATTGAAGTGTATTCCTCTGGAGGACGGACTGGAGCTATTGGCGGAGATACACGGAGGCATATGTGGCTCCCACATAGGGTCAAGAGCCCTTGCCGGCAAAGCATTCCGGCAAGGTTTCTTCTAGCCCAATGCCCTCAGGATGCGACGACACTAGTAACCGAGTGTGAAGCGTGCCAATTTCATTCAAAGAAGCTTCATCAACCAGCTCAAGCCCTTCAAACGACCCCTCTCTCCTGGCCATTTTCGGTCTGGGGGCTCGATATACTGGGCCCCTTTCCCCGTGTCGTCGGGGGCTTTGAGTACTTGTACATTCTGATCGACAAGTTCACAAAGTGGCCGGAAGTAGAGCCAGTGAGAAAGGTGACAACGTAGTCGGCCGTCAAGTTCTTCAAGGGACTCGTTTGCCGTTTTTGCGTGCCAAACAGAGTCATCACCGACAAAGGCACACAGTTCACGAGCCGCACCTTCATGCAGTATACCCAAGACCTTGGCAGCAAAGTTTGTTTTGCTTCTGTTACTCATCCAAGAAGCAATGGCCAGGCGAAAAGGGCAAATGCTAAAGTGTTGCGAGGCCTCAAAACGAGAACTTTTGACAGGCTGCGCAAGTATGGAAGGCGCTGGATTGATGAATTGCCAACAGTTCTTTGGTCAATCAGACGACACCAAATTGAGCTACTAGTCAGACACCCTTTGCCCTGGTATACGGGGCAGACGCAGTTCTCCCCACGGAACTCATATACGGGTCACCTCGAATGCTCACTTATGATGAGCTTGAGCAAGGGCAGTTGTGCCAAGGTGATGCAACGCTCCTCGAGGAAGATCGTCTTCGAGCTGCTGTGTGAGCTGCTCGCTATCAGCAAGCCTTGCACCGCTATCATAGTCGAAGGTTCACGCCCGAAGCCTTGAGGAAGGCGACCTTCTTCTTCGGCGTGTTCAGTCCGCCAAGAATTCAATCAAGTTGACGCCAAAGTGGGAAGGGCCCTATCGGGTAATACGAGTCACTAGGCCCGGCGCAGTCTACCTGGAGACCGAAGATGGCATTCTAGTGAGCAACTCCTGGAATATCAAACACCTTCATAGGTTTTACCCATAGGGCACGGTTGTCAGGAGCTCCGGCAACCCCCTTTTTGTACTAGCCTTGCCGGCAAGGCATGTAACCCTATGTACAGAGCCAGGCGCAGACCCTGCATGCAGTCAGATAGTTTTTAGCATGTATAGTTTCCTGCTAGTTTCCGTGTCTATATAT